>NW_003314290.1:1478453-1603139 GCF_000143415.4 Selaginella moellendorffii | reverse complement strand
GCCCGATCCATAGGAGAGATTGACGCGATTGATCTTCATCTGGACCTCTGTGACATGAGAGATTGCTTCCAGCTTCGTGGCCAGTCGCTGGATCTTGTCCTCCATCTCCTGGATCTTGGCGATGGTGTCCTCTTGCTGTGATTCGAGCGTGCGGTGGAGCAATCTCGTTTTGATCGATGGATTTGGGTCCTTGCTGCTGCTGCTCTCGAGTGGAAATCCAAGCCCAATTGGGATAGAAACCGGCTCAATCTTAATCTCGTGATTTCTCCGGATGGCACTGGGGATCCGATCATGCTGAATTGGATGTTTGCGGTGGAATTCGATAGATTTGAAGCTCCTGGTAACTGGGAGGGAAGACGATCGCGCAGGGCCCCTGTTTCTAGGGCTAGAACAGAGAAATGACGATTGACCTCTCGATCTGGCGCTGCCGATTGCGAACGCGATCGCTGCTGGAGCTGGAAGGAATCGGGAATCCAGCGCCATGAGCTTGATCCACCGCATTTTCACCTACAGAGCCATCCTTTGATTCCTTCTCTTCTCTCTTCCGCGCGAATTGGAAGAAGCTTGAAGCATTCGAGATCCCAAGAGCTTTCATCTCAAGCTGCCACGTGTCCGGTGGAAATTTTTAAAAATCCTTGCGAGGATATTCCCCCCTTCCAACGGGTAGGGTTTTAGGGCAGGAGCGATGGAGGAAGGGCTCTGGAGCTCGCAAAGGGATGTCATCGCCAAGATTTTTGTGCTCCTGCCGCTCGAAGACATCATCCGCATTCGATCCGTGTGTAAGTCTTGGCACTCGCTCGTCGGATCGGGCGAGTTTCTCGAGCTCTGGAAGCGCAAATCCGCCAGGCGGTCGCAGCCGCCGTGGATTTGCGTCCGGGCGTGGCGAGAATCCCTGCAGCAGCAACGAGCGCCGCCGAAATCCGAGGTTTGGAGTCCCGTCGGAGGCCCCAGAGTAGCGTTCCCTTTCACATTTCGTCCGCCAGGAACATCGCAGCTCCAGATTATGGCGTCCTCGCGTGGCCTGGTGTGCGGCCAGGGATTCAATGGGGCGCTCTACGTGGGAAATCCTTTGAAGGGTCTGTGGCACCAGCTGCCATTGCCACCTACAAGCATTGGCAGCCACCAGGCGACCATGGCCGTGGCCGCCACTGGGAATTCGTACAAGGTCGGTTTCTTTGGAGCATTGCCATTTCTCATCTATGATTCCAGACTGGAAACTTGGGTGACCGACGCTAGCTACTACAGGCCAGGGACTTGCATTACCAGGGATCTCCGAGGCTCGCTCTACATGAGCAATCTTCCCGGCAGCGTTATATGCTACGATATGAGCTCGAGATCATGGTCGGAGGTGGAAGTTTGTGGCTTCCCGGATAAAAGCCATCAAAGGCTGGATATCATGGTTTGCAGCTCCATGATCAATCACAGGGGGAGACACATCCAAGTTTCGGCATTGCTGAGTGACGACAAGAAGCTCTGGTACGAGATATGGGAGCTTGTACCTGGGAATCAGTCGTTACCCAGGGGCTGTAAAATGGCCTGGAGGATCTTATCTACGAGCCTGACACTGAATGAGATTACGCTGGAGGGAAGCTTTATCTTCGTCCAGGCAGGAGACATGCTGGTGGTGTACCCCCGGCTGCTGCGAGGTTCTCACTCAGTCTCGGAAGAGTGGAGCTCCAATTTTCCTCCAGCAGTAGCTTTCAACGTTGAGCTGAGCTCCTGGCACGTCTTAGAAGAATCGTTTGAGGGGATTTTTGTGCCGAGCTTAACGACACAGCCTTGAGGTACAGAAAGATCCAGTCTCTTCTTTCTTTATATATGTTTTGATGTGAAGGAACTATAAAATATTACGTACGTGAGATGGGCATGATAAACCTCCTGATAATCAGGACAAACGTTACGTGTCCTTTTGGAGGTTGTTCGTGGCAGAAATTCAGCAATCCAGCACAGCACACGGGTCTTCTTTATTCGAGTGTATCATTGACCCCGTTGAGTGCGCAGCAACTCCAAAACCTTGAGGTGATTTCAAGTTTCTTGGACTTGACGATCTTAATTCAGGCGGTGACAAGAGGAGCTTAATGGCGGCTGAAGAATCGGCTCGCATTGCGCCTCCGCAAGGGCTCCGGTCTCAACCTTCAGTTGCCAAGCAGCATCACAGGCACCTCCGTCGGCATGGCAGTCATGAACTGGAGGACGAAGAGCTGGAAAATGAGGCAGATCTAGAAACTGTTGAGGAAGAAAAATCAAATCTTTTGCTCTACGGCAAGCTCGAGGTAGGAATTGGGGATTGCAAGAACTTGGTGTTCAGGGGGCCGCTCACAGACTGCGTCCGCATGCGAATTCCGATGTCCTGCAATCCCAAAGTATCCAAGAAGACGCGATATCCAAAACGGGGGCTCTACGTTGTTTTGAGCATTGGGGGAGCAAGGCTTGGTCGAACCCGGATATCAAAAAAACCATCCTGGAACGAACAATTATCCATCCATGTAAGTCATTTTGCGACGGAAGTTGTGCTGACCGTGAAAGACGACGGGCTTTTATTTGGGCCTCACGTCCTCGGCAGGGTCCGAATACCAGCGGAGGAAGTTCTTTCGAAGAAGCCCATCGAGGGGTGGTTTCCGCTGTTAAGCAGAGGAAGGCAGAAACAGGATACGCAGCTCAACCTTTTTATCAAGTACACTCCTGTCGAGGAAGATCGGAATTACATCGAAGGTGTTGGTCCGGGGATTGGTGTGGAGAAGGTGTACTTTCCTCTTAGAACAGGATGCCGAGTGAGGCTGTATCAAGACGCTCACGCGGAGGTGCCTCCTCTCAAGCCGATAAGTCTCGACAATGGCCAGGAATTCGTGAGGCAATGCTGCTGGGAGGATCTCTGCCGGGCAATTGTCGATGCTCACCACATCGTGTATATTATCGGGTGGGCAGTCTTTCATAGAACCAGGCTGGTGAGAACTGGTCACAAGGACTTGCCGGACTTAACACTGGGGGAGCTTCTTAAGCAAAAGTCTGCAGAGGGTGTGAGAGTTCTCTTGCTTGTTTGGGATGACAAGACGTCTCACAGGACAAGGTTCTTCAAAATCGTAAGATACTTTCTTTGCTTGTAAGTTATTTTATTAACTTTTAACTTGCTTTCCAGGATGGTGTTATGGGGACTCACGACGAGGAGACAAAGAAATATTTTAAGCATTCTGCAGTGAAGTGTGTCCTTTCTCCTCGCTATGGAGACAACAAGCTCAGCTGGTTTAGACAAAAGGTAAGCTTATCATAACTCTTACAAAAATCATTGTTGTCTGTGCAGATTGTGGGAACCTTGTATACTCATCATCAGAAGCTGGTAATAGCTGATACTCAGGGCCCGGGACAAACTCGAAAGATCACCTCATTTTTGGGAGGTCTAGACCTTTGCGATGGTCGTTATGATACTCAAAAGCACTCTCTTTTCAACACTTTAACCACAATTCACAAAGATGACTGCTACAACGCCATGTTTTCGGTAAGTTGTCAGTGAAATTTGAGACCTTTTGATTGACTTTGTTATGCAGGCAACAGCCGAGAGTGGAGGGCCAAGGCAACCTTGGCATGATCAGCATTGCATGCTTGAAGGTCCAGCTGCGTACGACTGTCTCAAAAATTTTGAGCAGCGATGGTTGAAATCCTCGAACTGGCACGACGATGAGCTGGTTCAGATCTCACGAATTTCGTGGATACTTGGTCCAATCAAGGAGCATCCGGAGGAGGATAAAGCGCTTCTAGTATCACAGCATGATGATCCAGAGACATGGCATGCGCAAGTGCGTTGCAAGTTTTCTCCTTTCATCCTGACTGAAATAGCCTGCAGGTCTTTCGTTCGATTGACTCCGGTTCTGTGAAAGGGTTTCCAAAGAGTGCTCTGGGTGCCGAAGTCGAGGTAATTTTCGTAGCTGTAGAATGGGGTTTTATACAAGCTGTTGTTTGAGCAGCATTTGATTTGCGGAAAGAACATTGCTATCGACAAAAGTATACATGCCGCATACGTGGAGAGGATAAGGTCTGCTCGGCATTTTATCTACATTGAAAATCAGTATTTTCTGGGTTCTTCGTATGCTTGGCCTGACTATAAAAATGCTGGTAATAATCTCAAGGCTTCATGTTTTAGTTGCTAACATTCGCGATACTCTCAGGTGCAACGCATTTAATTCCGATGGAGATTGCTCTGAAAATTGACGCTAATATCCGAAAACGCAAAAGGTTCGCTGTGTATGTGCTTGTACCCATGTGGCCGGAAGGCGCTCCCGACAGTGCTTCTGGACAAGAAATCTTATATTTCCAGGCCAGTATTCTTCCGTTTTTTAAGTGCATAGAAGTATTGACACTTTGTATTCTCATCTAAACCAGGCACAAACCATGGAGATGATGTATCGTGTGGTTGCAAAAGCTCTAGCAGACACCGGACTTGACAAAGAGTATCATCCCAGAGACTACTTAAACTTCTACTGCCTTGGCAATCGCGAGAAACTGGATCACGAGCCCGAGAAGCCACCACCTGAGAAGTCGAAACAGGTACTATTGCACTCGGGGCTTTTTAAGATCTTTTAGTTTTTTATTTGTGACAGCATACTGTGCAAGAAAATGGCCGTTTTCTTATCTATGTTCATGCCAAAAGCATGATTGTAGACGATGAATACGTGATCATAGGCTCTGCAAACATCAACCAGAGATCGATGGATGGTTGCCGAGACACTGAAATAGCAATGGGAGCGTTCCAGCCAAACTACACGTGGAAGCAACAGCAGAAACATCCCAGAGGCCAGGCAAGCTCAGTTCCTCGCTCGTATCAACTTAAAACTCACCTTCGTTTCTACAGGTCTATGGCCATAGAATTTCGCTGTGGGCCGAGCATCTGGCTTGCGTGGAAGATTGTTTCGAAGATCCAGCAAGCGTGGAAACAGTCCGCCGTGTAAATCACCTGGCGGAGGAGAACTGGAAGCAGTATGTCGGCGAGGAAGTGGTCGATATGCAAGGCCATCTCATGCCTTACCCGGTGGAGGTCACCCCGGAAGGAAAGCTCGAGCCACTCCCAGGTTTCGAGAACTTCCCCGATCTTGGAGGCAAGGTACTGGGAACTCCTCACGCGCAACTTCCAGACCAGCTGACCTCGTGATTTTGTACGGATTGTCTAACCCCGTACACGTATGATTTGTACGAAATAACGGTTTTAACTCTCCGTACGAGAACCCAGGGTTTTAACGAATTAGGGTTCTTCGGCAATTTAGGGCTCTTGAATGGAGAAGCTGCGGGGATGGCTCACGGGAGGCGCCGATCGTGGCGCTGGCGATTGCAGCTGCAAGGGTGAGTGCAATAGCAACGATGATGGAGTAGGAGGCGGCGGGGCTGTCAAGCTGAAGCTGCTGTTCGCGTCGGAGACGGGCACTTCGGCCGCATTGGCGAAGCGCCTGGCTGGGAAGCTGGGCGAGAGGGGCATTCCAGTGGAGCTGGTCGATCCCAGCGGGTACGAGCCCGAGGAATTTCTCAAGGAGAGGCTGGTGGTGATGGTCGTGTCGACATGGGAGGACGGGAATCCTCCCAAGCACGCGGCTTTCTTCGTGAACTGGCTCGCCGAGAGCTCCACGGACTTTCGAGTTGGATCAAAGGCGCTGGCCGAGTGCCGGTTTGCGGTGTTTGGCGTTGGAAGCCGCGAGTATGGTTCCAAGTTTAATGCCGTCGGAAGAGCCGTGGAGAAGTACATGGCGGACCTGGGAGCGCAAAGATTGGTGGAGAGGGGCGAGGGAGACGTCGATGGAGGCAGGCTAGATGCTACTTTCGATGGCTGGTCGGCAAGGCTCGTTCGCAAAGTGAAAGAGTTTCTCGAGAGAGATTCCATCGCAGTGGAACCGGCTGCTGCGGTTGAAGGAGATGAGAGTGACGACGATGACGAGTTTGATGACAGTAAGGAGGATTTCGACTTGGAAGATTTAGCTGGCAAGTATCCTCGAGCGACGAATGGAAAGCTCGTTAGCGATGGAGAGGCGAAGGAGATGGTGACGCCCGTTATCAGGTCCAGCTTGGAGAAACAGGTATCTGTTTCTCAGATTTAAGTTGAGTTGGCCACTTCTTATCTTTGTTTCTTCTCTTTCCTTCTTTGCAGGGCTACAAGGTAATTGGATCTCACAGCGGAGTGAAGTTATGTAGATGGACAAAGTCTCAACTACGCGGTCGTGGTGGCTGCTACAAGCATACCTTTTATGGAATTGAGAGCCACAGGTGGGAAAATTTCTGCTTTTTCCTACGATGATTCATGATGTTATTAAGTACTTTTCAGATGTATGGAGGCAACGCCGAGCCTTGCGTGCGCAAACAAATGCGTCTTCTGCTGGAGGCACCATACAAATCCCGTTGGAAAGTCGTGGAAGTGGAAGATGGATGATCCTTTGGATATAGTGACGACTGCTCTGGATCATCATAAGAAGATGATCAAGCAAATGAAAGGCGTCCCTGGTAAGTACTTTCCTAGCAAGTAGCTCAACTCACGGCTTTGCTGTGATGTTGGCTCAGGTGTGAAAGATGATCGTCTGGAAGAAGGCCTTCGTCCAAGGCATTGTGCTCTGTCACTTGTTGGAGAACCCATCATGTATCCGGAGATTAACACTCTGGTCGACGAGCTGCATAAGAGACATATATCTACGTTTCTGGTGACTAATGCCCAGTTCCCCGACAAAATTGCATCTTTACATCCCGTCACACAGGTAAGCTTCTTAAATTCTGTCTGTGTCCCTGTGTCTGAAAACGGTTATGCAGCTATACGTGAGCGTTGATGCTGCAACAAAGGAGAGGCTAAAAGCCATAGACAGGCCTCTTTTCAGCGACTATTGGGAGCGTTTCATCGTAAGTCGTTTGCATTCAAAGCTCCTTTTGCGAAGCTAAGCTTCCTTTTCTCTTTTCTCTAGGATTCTTTGAAGGCGCTTTTAGATAAGCAACAGAGGACGGTGTATCGCTTGACTTTAGTTAAAGGATGGAATACCGCCGAAATTACGGCATACGCAGAGCTTTTGAAACTGGGAAGGCCGGACTTTATTGAGATCAAGGGAGTTACCTACTGTGGCTCGTAAGTCTCTTTCGGTTTTTGCTCCTCTCATAAAGACCCGTTTCTCTGGTTTTCAAGGTCTAAGACATCAACGTTGACCATGGAGAACGTTCCTTGGCACGAGGATGTGCGAGAGTTTTCGGAGGCGTTATCTGCAGAGACCCGAGGAGAGTACGAGCTGGCGTGTGAGCACGTCCACTCGTGCTGTGTTCTCCTGGCTAATGTCTCCAAGTTCAAAGCCGACGGACAGTGGCATACATGGATCGACTATGACAAGTTCCAGGAGCTGGTAAGCGGGCAGAGCAGACAGGAATAATGCACTTTGCTTCCTTGCTTCTAAAGAACTTTGCTTTTCTTGCACCAGGTGACAAGTGGGGAATCCTTCAGCAGTGAGGACTACATGGCAACCACCCCGGCCTGGGCTGTGTATGGTGCTGTCGAAGGTGGCTTTGATCCCACTGAAACGAGAGTTAGAAAGGAGAGACGGCATGGCGGTGGCGGTGTTAGCGGTGGCTGTACGTAAGGGAAGAAGCCTCATCTCTTCTACTTGCCAGTTAAGTTTTTCGTTTTATTTCGTCATTCGCTCACAGAGATTGTTTACATGTGGACGCCGCAGAATTCCAGATACCCGTTATTGTTTCCAAAGTAGTGATTGAGGTCTGCTTCCGTGGTGATATTGTTGCCCTTCCCGTCGGGGCACGCCGCACGCATCAAGTTGCTGTGGAGCTCGACGTCGCAGCTATCAAAAATGCCACTGCCGGAGATGATAAAACCATTGTAGTTTCCCAAGCTCTCCTGCAAGTTGAAGAATCGGTGCTCCCACATTGGCTCGCACTTGGCATATAACCAGTACTTGACGAGCGCAATGGGACGGCAGGAGAATGCGAATTGCTCGCAAGCCTGTGGAAGAAGGATCAATGGAAACTGGAGGTGAGTGTTCTTCTTTTCTTTTCTCTCGCTCTCTTTGGTTCTTACCTGGGTGTTTATGAGCAGAGAAGCCGTAGCTGTCACGAGCAGGAGCAAGTGTTTCTTCATTGGGAACTTGTGAAGAATTGCCGTCGCTACACGTCCCGTTAACGAGTTGGATTAAAAGGAATGATCTTTCGTCTTGGTGTAGGACCAAAAGAACGTCCAGACAAAGGAGACGTCTTCTAGCCGAGGCAAGCCAGCTTTGTTTCGTTTCTAAAGTGTATCTAGTGTAATCCCTGTTGCCGGATCATCGATTCCATGATGACATATTGGAAGACAATCAAAACAGTATAAATGAGAAAATCCGGAGGAAATGGTTTCTTTGCGCTGATTGTTTAAATAATTGTACTATAGTGTTTTTACGTCCTGAAAGTCTTTGGAGTTGCAGGAGAGTAGCTTTCTCTCTTGAGTACCTAGGAAACTGGATCTGTAGCATACTCCACTGGTCCCTCTTATTAAATCCAATCCAAATCCTTTTGCTCGCTGGATCATCCACTGGGATCAAACGGAATCGCCCAAGGAATCCCCAGATTCCTCCTTCAAAGCACACCCAGTGATTGCTCCTTGAGTGGTGGAAAACTTCCAAGCAATGCTTTCTCCCCCTCCAAATCCATTCTTTTCTTACTTGAAGTGAATGCTTCCACATGAGGATCATGTTCTCCAGTGTGGGTTTTGCTTTTCTACCTGGCTTGCTTTGACCGGTAGGTTCGGGGGGGACTTTGGCTCGGTACGGTCATGCCAGACCTAACGCTGCAGGGTGGGCGCTCCTTTACACCAAGTCCTTGGCAAAGACAGTGTCCTTACTAGCTCTTCCAGCTTTTGTGCTACATATATCCTGCGAGAAAACGGAATGGAGGACTGCGAAAGAGCACCAACATTCTCTTTGGCTTTCGCCTCGAGACAATCGAAATCCCCGAACGGGGCATTGAACTCCAAACTAAAACCGCCGTTAAACCCGGCTAAAGCCCCACTAAACCTGGCTTGATCCTGACAGGAACATGGAATCCACCTTGACTGGCCCAGGCCTTTTGTCCATGCATTGGGTGGTGTTAGGGCAAAGGTCACCATCTTTGCAATCATCTCTCTCTTAAGAAAACAATTGAAAAGAAATAAAGGATGGCAAAGTCTTCTGCAATTTGACCCTAAACCCCACTGTAATCTCTTCTGAGATCCCAAATCACCTGATAGGATAAAGTTCTCCCTGCATTTTGTGCTTTGGTTGAAACTTTCAAAAAGGAAAAACAAGAGATTTAATCTACCTTTTTTTCTTAAAAAATAGAAAAACTTCTCTTTCTCTCTTTTGGCCTTGCCTTTGCATTGCATCTGCTGCTGCTGCTGCTGGCTGCTATCCTGCTGCAGCACACACTGGCACAGGCCACACAAGTCAGGCCAAAAAAAAAAAAAAAAAGAAGGGGGAACAACAACAGGAAGGAAAGGAGGCCTCCAAGCAAAATCCAAGGCAAGTAAAACCAGGCTAAAAATCTCTTCCAGCCCAAAATCCAAGCACACAAGCAAAGCAAAGCACAAAGATGGCTGGCTGGCTGGCTGCTCTGCATTGCCCACATGCTCCATGATCATCTCCTCTCACAACAACATGGAATCTCCAGGGGCATCTCTGGAGCATCTCTCCATGGCATGACTCTCTCTCTTCTCTCTCCCTCTCTTTCTCTTTCTCTCTCTTCCTGCCATGGAAGACAGGAGAAGAGAGAACACACAAAAGAAGTATAGGAACAAAATGGTTTTTCTCCTCTCCCCTTCTCTCTCTCTCTCTTTGGAACAGCAATGCCACCAATGGAATCAGACGATCTAAGACGCCGATGCTGATGATGGAGCCAAAATCGACACTCGGTGCTGGATTCTTCGTCTTCCTCCTCCTAAGCAGCTTCTAAAGCGCGCTCTGCGATAGCGGCGGCTATGGTGGAAGGAGAGCTCAATGGATGACGATCAGGGGTGGCAGAGTAGGAGGCATGGATTCTCGTGGACGCTCCAGCTCCTGCATTGGAAGCACGGGCCTGGAATGAGGAAGAGGTGAAAGAGTGAAAGAGAGAGAGAGTGTGTGTGTGTGTGTGTGTGAAAGTGTGAGAGGCGAGAGGAGGAAGAAGAAGATCGGGGATGTGGGTCTAGCCAGGACTGGCGACCCACGAGAGGATTTGGATCGCGAGCAAGTGGGTTGCTCCCGGAATGTAGCTGCGCGGAAGGGATTGGATCGATCGATCGAATGAGCGCCGGAGGAATAGAAGGAGCGCAGCATCGGAGGGGACACAGCACAGGGTCGAGCGCCATGGCTGTGGTCGGCAAGGAGCGCGAGGAGGATCTGGCGCTCTTCCACGAGATGAAGGCGCGGGAGAGGATCCACTTCCTCCATCCCAGCACCGAGGAGGACATCGAAGCGTCGCTCCGTGAGTTTCTTAGGCCCCATTGTCTGCGTTCTTCGTGTTCTTGCGTGTTCTTCGTGTGCTCTTGGCTGGAATGATTGGAATCATGATGGGTTGTCCGCTAAGTTTTGGGGATTTCGCGCTCCAGGGTATCGGATGGTGGCCACGGCTCCGCCATTGCAGCACAAGAGCCCAAACGATCTGCTAGGCTTGGAGCCGGAGAAGAACGACTATGACTGGTAAGCTTCCATAGCCAGGACGAGCAACGCTTGCAAGAATTCTCACCCTTTCCTCGCGTGGTATAGGCTGCTAACTCCGCCAGGAACGCCACTCTTTCCATCGCTGGATCGCGACCTCCCCAGCGAGGCACAGCTCGAGGCCGCCAGCGTTCGTGCCACCACCAGATCAAGAGTAAGTTCTCATCAATCACACTCCATCTCTAATCTTCTTCGTCCTTCCATTCCAGCCGAGTAGAATCTCCAGAGGAAGCTCCAGTCCTTCGCGCAGGCCGAGCTCGCCATCTCCATCCTCCACCTCGAGCTTGAGCCGGCGACCATCGTTTGGAAACTCGAGCCCGTCCAGGCCAGGATCATCGAGCAGCCGCCCAGTCACTCCAACCGGCGCTCGCCCCTCCACTCCAGGAAGATCCTCCACCCCGACCAGGAGAACTCTCACCACCTCCGCCAGCTTCAACAAGATCACCACCACCTCCAACAATGTGGGAAGAACCGCGCGTAGCAGCTCGCCATCGTCGCGAAAGCCGAGAACTCCCGTCCATCCGGCAATGCCCGCGGGATTCGCGAGTGAGCCACCGCCAAACCTCCGGACGAGCATGCCGGATCGACCATCCTCGTCCAACACTCGCGGAGCTTCCTTGTCTCCCCGGCTCGTTGGAGGAGGATCATCCTCTTTCAAGAGCTCGGATCATCGCCGCGCCGTGTCGCCGAGCTTCTCCCGGAGCTACAGCTCCTCGGCCAGCTCCAGCAAAGGATCGGTCGTCTCCTCGTCGCAAAACTCGGGCATCGAGGTGAATCGTCCCAGCCCGCGGGTGGTGATCACCACCACCACCACGGACAGCGGTGGAAAGCGGCCGATCTCGGGCTGCGAGGAGACATCTCCGGTGAAGCCCGTGACCAAGAAGCCGGTTCGAACGGGCGGGACGGGCTCCTTCTCGGCGATCAACTCGCAAAGGAAGCCTTTCGACACGAGTTCTTCGCGACAAATGGTGACGAGCTTTGCAAACTCTTAAGAGTTCTCTCCTCTCTAATCATCAAAATCGTTTTTTTTCTTGCAGGACTTTAGGAGGAACTCGAGCGGTGGATTCCGGCCGCTCATGTCAAACAGCCACATCTCGTCCTTCTACACGCGAGCCAGCAACTCGCTCCAGCAGCGCTCCATGACGGACTCGTCGATCAACAGCAGCAGCGCGGCGAGTGTGGAGCACGACCAGGACGAGGAGGTTGCGTCCAGGCTGAGCCGGGACGACCGCGACGAGTTTGCGTCGCTCGACGCCATGATCGATGACAGGAAGGCCGAGGAGCTCCTGGAGGATCACTCCCTGGAGCTGGCGAGGAGCTGCGAGGAGACGAGAGCCCTGGAGATCGTTGAGGAGCTGGAGCCGATGGTGGAACAAGCTCGAGCTCAAACTCAAGCTCAGGTCGAGGAGGAGATGGTGATCGAGAAGTCCGACCACCATGAGCTTCTGGTGCTCACGCCAACTTCCTCGGATCACTCTCCACCCTTCCAGGACGAAGTCGACATGGAGATCGACGAGAGCCATCCGCTCGACGAAGACACTGCAGCCAGCATGAGAAGCTTGCTCGAGCTCGTCATCAGCAAAGCCGTGGATCTGGCCGAAAACCAGGAGAGGCAATCAGCGAGAGCTCCTCATCCGAGCTCCAAGGTTTCTGGAGGAGCTGTCAAGCCTGACGAAGCACAACAAGAGCAAAACTCCTCGCCGCCATCTTCCACAAAGGATCCATCCCTCCACTGCTTCACTCAGCTCATCGATCTAAAGTACAGCTCCAGCTCCCTGGAAGTCTACCAGTTTGATCAGGAGCTCCACACAACCGGCTCGGAAGTGCTCGGACTCGCGAACGATCCTGCTCCAAAGCCCAGAGACTGCCGCTCCTCGATCTCTCCCAGCACTTCCACCACGACAATCTCGGACAAGAAAGCCTCCACTTCGTCGTCCAGCGCCTCCCAGCTCTCGGAAACTTTCGCCACTC
The DNA here is from genome assembly GCF_000143415.4 of Selaginella moellendorffii. Lineage (NCBI taxonomy): Eukaryota > Viridiplantae > Streptophyta > Lycopodiopsida > Selaginellales > Selaginellaceae > Selaginella > Selaginella moellendorffii. The sequence continues at coordinate 1,590,507 of NW_003314290.1, read as the reverse complement.
GATCGTCCAACGACCGGGGAGATCATCCAAAGACGAGCTCGACCAACACCGACGTCCATAGATTGTCGTCCCGGATCACCACCAAGCCCCGAGACCCTCCAAACTTCGGCGCATTCTTGAGCGCGTCCAGGCACTACAAGAGGAGAGACTCGAGGGAATCGTCGCTCTTCTCGATCCAGATAAGCTCCTCCAAAGGTGGCGAGAGCATTTCATCCGGAGGACGTCCCGCTAGCACCACCGACGATAGCGTCGACGATATAACCCCGCGGAGGATCCACCACCTCGATCTAGCATGCAACGGCGACGCGTCCAGCAACGGGACGTATACGTACAAGGCCTCGGACGAGTACGACACCAAATCCGAGGAGAGCTGCGTCGACTACTACATCGATTCCATGGATCCACCGCAAAAGTTCGTGGACAAGACGACGACCGAGCGAGGAGGCAGGACGACGAGCTTAAACTCTAGCAAGGAGTGTGAGATCCTGGCGAGCGAGGATGTTCTTCCCGGTGGCTTTGACAACGACGAGGACGGATACGTCGACTACTACATCGATGATTTCTCGTCGCGGCAAAAGATGGCGGGGAGCGACGATCGTGAGTTCTCAGAGCCAGCAGCGAAGAAATCGATCGCGGCGATCGCGAGTCACCGGCAGGACGCCATGGACATCGTCCTGGAGGAGGAGAGATCGCTGCTCGTGGATGATACACACATAGAAGTGTGTAGCATGGAGGAGTCTTCCTCCTCCGAGTGTGGAGATCATCATCCTGGAGGATCTGCCGAGGATCCTCGCGATCGAGGCGACGAGGAGATCGACACCATGACCGAGTGCTGGAAGCAATTGGAAGAAGCCGAGCAACATCACCAGCATCACGAAAAACTTCCAGGTAAGTTTCTTCGCTGCTAGAGAGAGCTCTTGTTTCGATCGATCGATGACGAGCTTGCTTCATTCTCTTCGATGGCAGGGAGCATCAATGGTGCTGGAAGCACCACCAATACCATCGCGATCTCCTCCAGCGAGAGCACCCGCGAGAGCATCCTCTTCTGCAGCTCCATCGTCCACGACCTCGTCTACCGGGCCGCGAGCCTGGGGATCGAGAAGGAGGATCTCAAGGCGGCGTCGGCGGACGAGCTCGTCACCTTCCTGGGGCTGTCCAAGACGCACCACATCCCCCCAAAGTTCGTGGATCTGGATCCCACCAAGTGGAAAGCCAGCGAGGAATCCACCGTGCGGAGAACTCTCACTTACTTGCAGAACCAGAAGCTGATGCCAAAGACCACCGTCGCCTTCATGCACAGCCCGCCCCTGGGAAGAGTTGAGGAGGACGTCAAAGATCACATCATCCCAGAGCACCACTTCATCGATCGATCGCTCGAGAGGGGGGGCGACGCCGCGAGCGCCGAGTCGCTGCGCCGGCGATCGAAGTCCAAATGCCGCTGCGTGATCCTGTGAGGAATCAGCGAGGGGCTGTGGCTTGTAAGAATTTTACTCGTGTACTGCAGTAAACTAAAGAAGAAAAGAGATTTTTAGGGTTCTTGGGAAACTTGGTGACGTGTCAAGGAATGTTTAATGTTGTTTTGACGTGTACCTGTCGCACCATTAATGACGGGCACGCGACGCCGCCTCGCCCGTCAAAACCGTTTCCGCGGCATAATAATGCGTCCATCCAACGACTGCTGTGCAAGGTGGGCTTAGATCCATCGGTGGAGATCTTCTCGCCCTTCTAGCACGTAATAAACAACTGAAGTGGAATAAGAAGGGAGGGAGATTAGTATACGCAGCAGTGCCACAGAGGGAGGAGTGAAAGCACTCGAATCTCCTCTCACCCACCACCGAAAACTCTCGCATTCATTCAATCGATCGCTTATCTCTCTCTCTTCTTCCTCTCTTCTTTCGGTTGCTCCGATCGATGGCGAATAATCGATTTGCGGGGCGCGCGATCGATCGGCCGCGCGAGAGAGCAATGCTGGCATTGCTCTTGTTTTCTCTATCCCTGGATCTCTCGCTGGGGCAGTATGATCACGCCAATGCCTATGGCGTTCCCGCGATTCTAATCTTCGGCGATTCCACCGTGGACGCGGGCAACAACAATGTGTTTAGCACGATCATGCACAGCAATCACGCGCCGTATGGCCGCGATTTTGGATTCCCCACCGGGAGATTCAGCAATGGTCTGCTCGCGCCGGACATCGTCGGTGAGTTGACTGTTCGTTGATTATCGTGGACTGGCTCTTGACTGTGCTTGTTCTTGGCGAGATCTCGCAGCTCAGAAGCTCAATCTCCCATTCCCGCTCGCGTTCACTAGTCCGAATGCCACCGGAGACAATCTCATCTTTGGAGCGAATTTCGCGTCGGCAGCGTCGGGGCTGGTCGATTCCACGGCTTCGTTGTTTGTAAGCTCGATCTTTCTCTTGTTTGCTATTGAAGCCATGGATCTTCCTTGTTGCTAGAATGTGGCTTCGTCCACGCAGCAGCTCAAGTGGTTTGCGAGTTATCGGCAGCAATTGGAGCGGATAGCCGGGCCCGATCGCGCGCAATCGATCCTCTCCAGGGCGCTCTACGTGATAAGCTCCGGGAGCAACGATTATATCTACTATCGCCTCAACACTCGCCTCTCCTCGCAGTACAATAACGAGCAATTCCGGGAGCTCCTCATCAAGCAGACCTCGCAATTCATCCAGGTACGCGACTTCACTCCGATCCGGGCTAGTTTTCCATCGCATTTCTCTTGGATTCTCGCAAATCTTCCATCAATCAATCTCTTTTTCTTCCCCTGCTTGGAATCTCACACGTTCCAAGAACAGCCTCACACAAATTTGCTCTTTGGAATCTCTCCAGGAGCTTTACAATGTCGGTGGGCGCCGATTTGCGGTAGTCTCAGTGCCTCCGCTGGGATGCTTGCCATCGGAGATCACAACCGCGGGCAAACGCGATAGAAGCTGCGTGGAAGATCTCAATTCCAAGGCCGTCGCCCACAATGTCGCGCTCCAGCAGCTGCTCACGCGAACCAAGGCCTCACTTCCGGGAACCAAGGTCGCATACCTCGACTGCTACAGCGTCCTCTTCGATGCCATCCACAATCCTGCGAAATACGGCAAGAATTCCACCTTCTTTTCTCAAGAACACTCAATCCCCTGTTTTCTTTGCAGGGTTTAGCGAGACGAATCGAGGCTGCTGCGGCTCCGGATTGATCGAAGTGGGCGATCTCTGCAATGGATTGTCGATGGGGACGTGCTCCGACTCCTCCAAATTCGTCTTCTGGGACAGCTTCCACCCGACGCAGGCAATGTATGGAATCATCGCCGAGGTGTTTTACAACCAGGCCGCCGCGGTGCTCTAGTGAGCGCAAATCGAGAACTCTAGACAAGGAAAAGCCCTCTCCCATCTTCCAAATCCAATCCCAAAAGAGAAAAGAGCTCGAGACACTGTAAATTTGGTCACTGAGATTCGGGCAGTAAGTATAAAAGCGCTTAATCCTTCGATCGCTTCCTTCCTCCTCGCTGCGCGCATCGCATCGCCGAGACGACGACGTACACAATTCTTACATACATTAAAACATACGTATTGTTTATTACGGAGGGTTTATTCCGTACTTTGTACGAAGAGACCCTTCTTGTACGGATACCACTTTGATTTTAGGGTTCTTCTTCGGGGTAGCAGTTGTCGGTCTCGCAGACGCTGCAAATCGGCCCGTAGAGGAGGAGGGCGGAGCACTCGCCGCAGAGCTTGCCCGGGACGCGCAGGATGTGGGCGAGCGTGACGGTCTCCCAGAAATCGAGCTTGCGGTTGTGATCGGCGTCGAGGGCGTCGAAGCACGAGAGGGCGACCGCTTTGACGGCGGGGTCGCTGTAGCGTTCCACCTCCGTTCGCGTCACCCCCCTACTCGCATTTTGATCCATGCCTTTGAAGAGGCGCAGCGCCTGGGATCGCTGCTCCAGGGGGAGCTTGTGGTACGCGGCCTTGGCCTCCTGGTGGAGGCGGCGGATTGGATCGTTGCAGATGGAGTGATCATGGGCCGGGAGATTGCACTGAGCCATGGGAGAGAGATCTAGAGGTGCTAGTTTGTGATGAATTCCATGGCGGGATGGTCGTTTATATAGTGAGATCGTTGCGCCCACCACTACCGCCCTTGAATCGAATCAAACGTACGCGGGAGATGCTCAGCGATTCATGAATGATAGAGCTGCCGACCATGGCTAAGATCAGATCGTATAGGCGCGATAAGTGTTTAGTCTACACACGATTCTTCTTCTTCTTTGGTTTTCCTGCGCGGACACCATGAAAGAGAGGAATCACAACACTCGCACAGCATGTAGTACACCTCACATAGAAAACACTTGGAATTATTATGAGATAGAGCCATGGTCCACAACACACACAAGATTTAATAGAGTATGGTACCACCACAGGGAGGGAGAGAGAGAGAGAGAGAGATTTATAAAAACTTCCATCAATCATGTGTCTGGAGAGCTCGTGGAAGCATGAGTTTGGATTCGTACACCAGCGCGAGCTTAAAAAATCTAGAGGTTTTTTTGATCAAGGCTCGAGCTTACCACTTAAACTATAGATCTTTTTACCACGTAATTGGCATGCAAAATCACATTTTTCTCGACCATATTCGTGATTTCTCGCTAACAATTCTTTGAGTTTTGGGGGATAGCGATGGAGACTGGACACACGGACAAGTTCTTCCTGTGCTTTGACCATAACCTTTGGTTTTGGAGCGATTAGTTTTGGTGGCTGGGCTTGTATTTTTTGTTTCTCTCTCTTTCCCTTTGCTTTGGAGGCCATTTTGTTTTGCAGAGGCATCGGTGGTTGCGGCTGCCTGGCAGCGGAATGTGGGAAAGCTCGAGCTCTCCGGTGGTGGGTTTTGTGGATCTCACTTAGATCTGCGGGAGCTCCACCGAGAGATTGCCGAGCTATGGCGGAGTTTGGCGGACAAAGCTCGAGGTAATGAAGAGGCGCTTGCACTGTTCCTTTTCTTGCATGATGTGCTTTCGAGGTTTTTCCTCGTTGTCTTGCTAGTAGCGGCTTGTGGATCTTTGATCTTGGTTGTTTGGTGGTCTGGTTTTTTTTTTTTTCTTCTTTTTTTTTCAGCTATGCTCAAAGTTTGTGTGATGGATCAATGTAGCTCGGGGTGAAGGCTGGTTGAGGAGATGAGCCATGGAAAGTCCTCAAAAGTGTAGCTCCTTCAAGAACTTGGTCGGGACCATCGAATCACTGCTGGGATCCAAGAGCGATCTTACAGTCACTTGGGCTCAGTCCGTCAAGCTTATCATCGAGGATTTGTCCAACAGCTGCCCTTCCACTCCTTGCACACCATCTTTTCCAGAAGGGGCCATCTACAACAACACCGAAAAATCAAGCCTCCAAGGTAGAGAAAAATCTCTCTTTTCTTTTTTTTGTGTGTTTTTCGTTGATTCTTTTTCTTTTCTTTTTTTCCAGGAGAGCTCATACTTCTAAAGGCTGCCTATGCCTTGTCGAATGTTAACAGGAAGCTCGCTTTAAACAAGCTCCTCGATCTCAAAGGTCTGCAAGCCTCTAAGATTTCTCTGAAAAATCAAAACTTTGTGCAGGGAACATACGAGTTTTTTGTAGAGTTCGGCCTCTCCTGTCCTCCGAGCAACAGGGAAGAGTCGGCATTGTCGCCACGGATGTTCCAAATCAAGTCCAAGTATCCTCCTCTGGTGGCAAAGCCAGGAACTATCTATTTGATAAGGTTTTCCACGCGGCATCCTTACAAGGTACGAAACCATTCAAATGGTGGCGACAAGAGCTTAAGATTCTTTGTTTCTTCCAGATGATGTTTTCTCAGAAGTGGAGCCAATTATCAGGTCCGCCATGGATGGAAGTAACGTTTGTATCTTTGCCTATGGACAAACCGGCACTGGAAAGACGTTCACAATGGTTGGTTTCGTGATTTTCTCGTTTTTTCGTCCTCGTCTCAGACTTTCAAGTTCTCAGGAAGGTAGTCAGGATTGTCCAGGAATAGTTCCTCGCACTTTGCAGCAGCTCTTCTTCGACGCTTCGCTCGACACAACTGTCGAGTACTCATTCAAGCTGAGCATGCTCGAAGTGTACCGTGGGTGTTTGCGCGACTTATTGGCTCCTCGGCAACAGCAGCAGTCGAGCAGCAAGAGGCAAGAAATCCTTGTTCGTTATCTCTTGAAAAACGTGATTTTTTCTTCTCCAGCCTTTGCATCCAGATGGCTGGATCTGGTAGCACAGAGATAGAAAACTTGACAGAGATTCCGATTAAAAGCGCGAGCCAGGCAAGATATCTATATCGCAAGGGGGTCCGTTCGAGGTCTACGTGTTGGACGACTGCAAACGAGACATCGAGTAGATCACACTGGTGAGAGTCCAAAACTTTTCTTTTTTTGTTCCATCTTCTATCCGGCCGCCATAAATTCTTCTTTGCTCGATCAGCTTGGTTCGAATCAACATCACTTGCAACTATGGAAAGCAGAGCCACGCAAGCAAACTTTGGCTGGTGGATTTGGGAGGGAGTGAGAGGTTCTTTAAGACGCAAGCGCAGGGACAAACTCTGGAAGAAGGCAAAGCCATCAATGCATCCTTGTCCGCATTGGGGGATGTTATCAGTGCTCTACAACGAAAGCAACCACACATACCTTACAGGTAAAAATCTTTGTTTCTTTCTTTTCTCGGAGCGAGCGAGAGTTAACTGGTTTTTCCATTTCTATGGTTGGTGTTCTTCAAGCAGGAATAGCAAGCTGACACAGATTCTTCGCGATTGTTTAGGTACTTTTGAAAAGTTTTGCTTTGTGCCTCAGAGAAAAAATGGTTTTTTCCAGGGAAGGATTCGAAAGCTTTGATGCTTGTTCACGTTAGTCCAAAGGAGGAAGACCTTGGAGAGACGACGTGCTCGCTGGGATTTGCTTCCAGGGCCAGGGCGATTCATCTTGGAAGAGATATATCTCCTGTAAGATCATATAGTTTGTTCTCTCCCTTCATAGTCTTGAACTCTTTTCTCTTGTGGATTTCTAGAGCGCAAGGGACGAGAGAACAGCTAGCATGGCCAACGTTTTGGCGAAGATGAAGCTCTACGAAACCGAGTGCCAGAAGCTCAACGAGAACATCCAAATGGTGGAGTCTCTCATCCGCCGCGGCATGGAAAACCAAGACTTGGACGAGCTGCAAGCCAAGTTACTCTCGGCGAGCGCAAAGAAGGAGCTCACCACCACCACCGCCGGACGTTCTTCATCCTCTTCATCGTCGTCCTCCTCCATTCCCAGATTCATGACACCCACAGTGAGCAGCCAGCGCAAGAAACGCAGCAGCACGATCCACCTCGAGAGCGTGGTCTCGGTGATGATGGAGACGACCACCGAGAAGAGAGTGGTGAGATCCGGGACGCCGGAGTCTCGCCAGGTGCGAAGAACTCTCAACTTCCAAGTCCATCGCCAAGAGGTTGTCCGCCATCACCAAGTTGACGATCCTCCGCCACCTCGAGTTCACGAAGTTGGAGCTCAAGAGGACGAGCTGCTGGTTGATCGCAAAGCTACCACTGCTGCTACTGTGAGAAATGGTTTGACGACGGAGAATTCAGCTCCATCGCCATCGCCTCCACTCCCTGTGGCTGTGGCGGCAAAGTCCGAGAGAAGATTGATGAGGACGAGCGCCACCACTACTCAAGCTGGCAAGGAGCGGGGTGGAAGATGTGGGTGGGAGTACTTAGGCAAGAAGAGCTCCAAGTATCGGAGGAGATGGACGCTCGAGTGCTCAAGCAGGATTTCTATCACCGAGAGATTGTGACGAGAGATCCTACCTTTTGTAAACTAACTTGCTACCCTGAGGGTGATGATCTCCAAAACATAGAAGATTTGTTCCCAAGTGTTCTTGTCATTTACACGATCATCTTGCGATCAAAATACAAACTTTGATTTTGCAGCTGTAGGCCTACTCTCGAGAAAATCACACAAACAACTATATGTAGGCCTACTCTCGAGAAAATCACACCAAACAACTATAAGCAAAGAATGGATCACGACGACTTACGCGTATTTGACGCGACCACAGCGGTCGCACGGCTCGGGAGCAACTTTGGCAGTCGCCTCTTTCTTCGCTGATTGTAGCTTTGACAGATCCCAGTCGAGAACAGCGCTGAAAGCGCCTGCGGCCTGCTGGAGCTGCTGTGGTCTGCAACACAGGAGGAGCAACCATTGTCGATCGCCCGAGACTTTGAAAAGAAAAAACCAAGAGGACGTACTTGATTGTCAATGGAGGAGAAAATCTTATGATCGTGTTATGCGTCGGCTTGGCGAGGATGCCCCGCTCTTTCAGCGCAAGGCAAACTTCGTAGGCGTTGCTCGTCCCCAGCCCTTGAGAGTTCAGCTCCACGGCATTTAAGAGTCCGCGGCCCCTCACCTCTTTCACCACGTCCGGATGGCACTTTTGCGAGTTTTGGAGATGCACTCTAAATTCTTCCCCCAGGTCCGCTGCCCTGTATAAATCAAGATGAATACAAGTGTTTGCTGGTGGAAAAAGCTCTCACCTTTCACAAAGCTGCTCGTCTTGGACAACTTGCAGTGCAGCGATAGCCACTGCGCTTGCCAAAGGATTTCCTCCAAAGGTACTGTAATTATGAATCAGGTAGAGAATTTAGAATGGCATTGCCAAACCTTCCGTGCTCCCCAGGCTTGATGCACAGCATTACGTCCTTGTCAGCGAGCACAGCACTTACGGGGACCACCCCAGCACCAAGTGCTTTTCCCAAAATCTAAAGAAAGGATGAACTGTCAAAGTGAATCACACCGCAAACATGATCATACCACAACATCAGGTCGAACTTCTTCCCAGTCGCAAGCCAGAAGTTTTCCAGTTCGACCGATTCCAGTTTGTATCTCATCTGCTATCATCAACACCTTGTGCTTGGAGCAAAGCTTGCGCACTTCCTTGATGTAACCTTCGGGTGGAAGTATCACCTAGAAAAAAAATATGACGTTAAAAGGATATCTATGAAATGGATAACGACGGACCATACCCCAGCTTCCCCTTGAATAGGCTCGAACAGAAAGGCTGCAGTCTTCTTTCCATGCTCTACACGGAAGCTGATAGCTTGTATAAAACAAAAGAAAACAACGCACCTTCCAAAGCGGATGCGAGTGCACTGATGTCACCAAAATCAACCTTTACATGGCCGGGAAGCAAAGGCCAAAAGCCTCGAGTAGCCTCATTGTCACAACTCATCGATATCACTCCAGTTGTTCGACCGTGGAAGCAACCACAACACGAGATGATAATGGCCTGAAAACTCCAAAAGCCTCAGCAAGCCAAAGTAGATTCATATCCTTTGGTTTCATTACCTCGTTCTTTGGAATTCCCTTCTTTTCGTATCCCCACTTTCTCGCCAGTTTCATGGCAGTCTCCACGCCCTCGGCCCCGGTGTTCATCGGCAGCACCATCTCATATCCAAACAACTTGGTGATCATCTTCGCAAAGGCTGGGAACTTGTCATTATAGAAAGCTCGCGAGCTCAACGTTAAGTTGTGAGCTTGCTTGGTGAGAGCTTCGATGATCTTTGGATGGCAGTGGCCCTGCAATTTCAGATCTCAAGCAAAGAAAAATGAAAAAAACCGCTATAATCTCACCTGATTCACGGCAGAATAGGCAGAGAGAAAATCCAAGTACTCCCGGCCCTCTGGATCCCAAACCACGGCGTCCTTGGCACGAGCAAACACCACCGGCAGCGGATGATAGCTGGATTTCGCGATCGCGATCAAGAGGGCAAAATGAACGATCGCTTACTTGTGAGCGCTGTAATGCTGTTCGTCCTGGATGAGGAACGCCGATTTGTCGCTCAGCGAGGGCGCCGAGACCTCGGCGCTGGTGATGTAGCTGCGATCACGCAGGAATCGCCGCGATCGCAGCACGGACCGCCTCAATGCCGCCGCCGCCACCGCCATTCTTAGCCTCTCCGAAGCATAGCTTCAAACTATCCCTAGAAATATATTTCACGTCAGCGCCTACGTGTCAATCCTCATGGATAGAACAGAATATACCCATTTAAGAATATGCTTGTTTTGAGTGATTCTAGGGTTCTACGCGGCCATGGGGGAGAATGTCCACGATCTCGTGGAAATCGTGGAATGTAAGCTCGACACAGCGAAATACATGGATTCCGTCAGGAGCCCAGCCGCCGGAGCGATCGCGAGCTTTGGCGGCACGACGCGGGATAGATTCCAGGGCAAACAGGTTCTAGAGCTTCGCTACGAGGCATACGTGCCAATGGCGAGCTCGCAGCTGCGCAAGATCTGCCAGGCGGCCCGGGAGAGGTGGGAATTGATCGGCGTGGCCGTGGCGCACAGGATTGGCGTGGTGCCCGTGGGGGAGGAGAGCGTCTTTGTGGCCGCCTCGTCGATCCACAGGAAGGAGGCGCTCGCCGCTTGCCAGTTCTTGATTGACGAGATCAAGGCCTCGGTGGCGATCTGGAAGAAGGAGATCTACGCGGATGGGGAGGCCTGGAAGGAGAATGCCGAATTCGAGAGCACTAGGAGGAGCTGTTCCTGTGGTAATTGATAAAGAAGAAAATTCCACTCGTATAAACGGTGGAGATTTGGCCTTGGAAGAGCCCTAAATAACGGTCAGTCCCAATGCCAGGAACACTTCTCTTCTTGGACTGATCTCACTCTACTCGACTCCAGCGCCGAGAGGGAAGAAAATGTATACTAGAAAGAAAACCAGGAGCAGCAGCAGCACTGGGATCGATCGAAATCCGGCGGCCAAAGTTTCCAATACCAATAGCTCGAGCACGAGAAATCCTTCCCTCGAGCAAGGCTATGCTTCTAAGAGGTCTGCTTCTTTGTCTGGCGTCACCACAGATCTTCGAAGAACCAGCCTCGAGAGCAAGCCCAGCAGCACCATTTCCACCGGAGTTTTCAAGTCAGCGCCTCCACGTCCAGCTCTAGGAAGGCCCCGAGATTCCAGAGTTCGTCCCAAGTTTGACCTCCGGCTAAACGAACCTCCACCACACTCGAGCATGATGGAGCCGGATCAGCCATCTCCATCGGCTTCTTTCAAGCGAGAGGCCACCACTCCCCCATTCGCTTGCGAGACTGTTCCTTGCAAGAACCCCGCTTGCCACCCCGGCTCATCCGACTTCCAGGCCCCAGTGAACGACTTCTTCTTGCAGAAGAGCTGGATCAAGGGACCCTCCGATCCGTCCGGTACCGTCGTGAGCCTCTCGGACCGCCCCAGCCTGTGCATGAGCGTCCACGGCTCGGAGCTGGCCGTTGGATCCTCCGACCATGCCATCTACACCATCGACGTTGGAACTTGCGGGCTCACCAGGATCATGCACGGGAAATCTTACGGCCACACCGAGTGGGTCACTTGCCTGGATCATCTGCCAGACGGAAGAATCGTTAGCGGCGGAATGGACAACAAGCTCTGCCTGTGGGACAAACGAGGTGTTCGAAGCAGGGACCTCAAAGGACACACTGCGTCTGTGTCGGGAGTTAAAGCCGGTGTTTTCAACCAAGGGAGTTTAGCAGTCAGTGCGAGCTATGACAGGACTTTAATCCTCTGGGATCTGGGAGGACCTTCGGGGAGAGAGGTAGCAAAGCTGGCAGGACACAAGGCACCAGTCATGGAATTCGCAGGAACGCCGAGAGGGAGGCTTGTGAGTGGCTGCAGGGACGGGACTGTGATACTTTGGGACGTGGATGGGAGGTCTCCCGTCTTGCAGTGCAAGAACGCTCATAAAGGCCACGTTACAGCGTTAAAAGCAGTAGAGGAGGAGGCCGGGGACGTGTTTCTCTCAGGAGGGCAGGATGGCTTACTTCAAGTCTGGGACTTTCGATGCAGGCAGCCGGTCCACACTGCTTGTCTCCACAGGTACTCCCTGAAAGATTTTCTTGTTAGAAAAGCACTAAAGAATGTCTACTTTTACTTTCCAGATCTGCGAAAGGCGTTGGAGCACTCACCTGCATTGCAGTGGCGAAGAACACAACCTGTGGATGTCCTCTGGTCACAACAGCAGGCGCGGACAGAGTACTGAAGGTCCTTGACGTAAGGGCGTCCTTTAATGCGGTCTTCACTCTGGAAGATCACCGGGATTTTATATACAGCCTCTACATGAACGGTACGTAAGCCAGAAGAGGAAACGAAAAGAAACTTGGAGAACTTACAGAGAAAAATGGAACAGGCTCGCTGGCTTGGAGCGGTGGAGGCGACGGATCTCTTCTGGTGCACGACGTTGAGCGCGGTAAGTGCCTCTATGGCTTGGGAGCGATCAAAAACGGTGCCGTGAGAGGAATCTCTCTCGCTGGTGACGCGCAAGAGAAGCTTGTTGTCACTGGAGACGATGGTAACGTGATGCTGTACTCTCTTTAGTTTTCACAGAGGACCTGTGTATATACAAAAGATTAGCAAGGAGAAAGCAAAGTATATAAACCTGTGATGAATGTTCTCCCAATGTACAAAAAATTTCTGTAAGCAACAAAAAATGACAAGGGAGATTATTCAAAACGCGATCAGATCATCCGCGGGCTTTTTCTTCTTGTCGTTGCTGGCCTCTTCTTCTGCCTTATTCCCGAATATCATCTTGTCCAGATCTGCCAAAGGATCCTCGGTGGGAGATGGACGAGCTCCAGCCTTGGAAGATTTGTTGCGAACTAGAGGGTCGTCCAGCTCGGGCTCCTCGTCGACGATCACAAACGCCGAGTCGTCGGATTTAGGGAGCTCTGATGGTGGAGGCAGTGGTGCTACTGCGCTGGACATCTCCTCGTACTTGTCGAGGGCTTTCTGGAGCTCATCGTTGACGTTGAGAGCTTCGAACAACAGGGCCTCGTTCTCGCCAACTCTTTCGATAATTCTTTGTATGTTAAACTGGGACTGCCGGCACTGCTCCACTAGCGCGATGGTAAGCTCTTCCTGGAAAGATAAACACAGAAGAAACACTTGTTAAAGCGATTTACGAGAGAATGAGCGAACCACACCTTTAAAACTTCCTGCTGGGGAGACGATGTAAGAACAGTGGAGAGAAGCTCGATACTGTTACGCGCTACGTCAAAAACCTCCTTCTCGTGATCACTGTTGTCCTCGCGAGTAGGGTGGCTGCCAACTACGTCTCTGAGCGTCAGCCTCGAGATGCCAGAGCGCACGGGAGCCGTCTCAACAGTCTGGGGTGGAGTGAAAATGGGAGCCAAGCTCTCAGCATCTCTTCCAGGGAACTTGACACCCCGAGATTTCAAGCTCTGATCAAACAAACAAAGAATCCAAAGTTAAGAAAAGCATGAAAGAGAAGAACCACTCTTTTCACACAAAACAAAAAGCAAAGAAACAAAGAGAAAAGAGAGAGAGAGTTCTGTTACCTTGTAAGTCTCCTCAAACACTGGAAGATATCGAAGCTCCTCTGTGGCCTCACCCCACGACTCGATGAGCTTCAGCGCCTTGTCACGATTCTCGGGCGACGATCGCGGATCGTCCACCAGCCTCACCATCTCGTCCAGGATCCTCTCCGACGCGACCTCCGCGAACATCTTGTCGCAGTTCTTGACAACGGCCTCGAGCAGCAGCAGCACGAGCGTGATGCCGCGCGATTCCTTGCAGCTCCCCATGCGCTTCTTGATCGCCCGCGCCAGATCCTGGCCCGTGATCTTGTCCGCGTTCACCATGTCGCAGATTTCCATGAACTGGCCCCAATCCGGATCGAAGCCCTGCAATCCCGTTGCCTCCTCCACCAGGCGATCCACAGCCGCATTGGACGCCTGGAACATCTCCCGCACCCGCTCGCTCACATTTCCCATCCTCTCCGAGACCTTGCGCCCTACCTCGGCGCCGCCGATCTTGAGGCGCTCGCCCAGCGCCGTGAACTTCTCCTTGAGATTGTCCGCCATAGCTAATGAATGACGAACGAATCAAAACCCTAGCTAAATAAGGTCATTTGTGCACGTCAGCGCCAGCGCATTTGCCATCTCGGCAGTAAATTTGCCACCCAGTCGACACGGTGGCTCTTAATTGAACGAATCAAACTTAAATTTTAAATTAAAATTTTAAAATATAAAAAAGTGAGGTAAAAGTGTATAGTTACAATGCTTTATATTAATATTAATATATAATATAATGCCATATACTAATATTAGCATAATAGGATTTTAATAGCCATCGGATTAATTTCAATCCGGTGTATATAAGCTAAGATTTTTGAGCCTATTAATATACACATTTCTATATTCCATTTTCATATTCCATACACTCACATTGGTGGAGGTGAAAAACAATTTTGATTATCCTTAAAAAAGTGTTTGGATTTAGGATTTACTTTAGATCTAACTTTTTCATTGTCTAGATTTCTCTTTCCTTATAACTTTTTCAATTTTTTCTTTTTTATTTTTTTCTTTTTTATTCATTTTTATAGTAAAGTAGCAATATCTTCCTTTTTTGACTCTAAAGCAACAATTAATGCAATTGTTTAATATTATACAATTGTAGTTAAATAATCAAACTTAGTTGATGGCACCATTCACAACACATAATATAATTTCTCTTGCTTTTGCTATCAATTTTTGTGTTTGGCTAAAATTCTTCTGTAAGAATCCTAAAGATGATGTGTACCATTGGTTCAATCAATTTACAATGATTGTTACATATTATTCTTGGGATAATGCTTGTTGTTTGAGTGAGTGTCTCTAAGGGATGGTGCTGCAGTGGGACAATGGTTTAAACTTAACCACTAGTGAGGATTAGAGCACTTTTTTAAATGTCTTCAAACACATATTTGGACATACTAACAATTGTGATAATGCCTCCTAACAATTGTATCATTTTCATTAAAGTTTATATGAGTTAATAATGCAATTTAGCATTTGTTTTTTAAACCTTTTACTTTATACAGGCCAAATATGTCAAAGCGGATCAAGTTAAAATGACTTGCTATTTTGGTATTTACATTCTCAATATTGTCTTAAGAACAATTATTTTTATTTTATGGGGATAAATCTTAATGGTTAGTTATGGTTGGTGGTGCCTTTAATCTTTATTCCACGTTTTCTTCATACCTATTATAATTTTCTTATTTTAAGTGGGCATATGGAACATTGTCATATGACTAAGAAGCTACATAAGTTTTTCTATTAACTAAAGATGTAATATGATATTATCTGGTATGTGCATAATTGCATTTGGTGTGAAGCTTATAATACTCCCCCTCATGGTGCAAAAAAATAGTTGAAGTCAATTGCAATTTCTCATTTGTTTGAGTTGGTGGCATTTGATCTGATGGGGCTTTTTCCACAGTCGATTGCTAACAATGAGTATGTAACTATTGCTGTTAACTACTTGATTCATTGGGTGGAAGTTGATGCTCTTGCTAGTGCATTTACAACTGCTATTGAATATTTAAATATTTCCTCCTCAATTGAGTAATGTTCTAACATTCATATCTGAAGTGAATTCTTTTGAATAATAGTCCCACATTTATGGTTGAGGTTTTTTACATTTTAACATCTCAGTTGGGGATATGCCACATTTTCACGAGTGCTTATTATTCACAATCAAATGGTTTAGTAAAACGGCTCATTCAGACCTTCAAAAGAATGATTGTGAAGTACTTGAACTTTCAACATTTGGTTGGCATGGTTATTTGCCCTCTCTTTGGTATGGATATAACACAGAGGTGTAAAGTTTTGTTGATGTTTCACTATATAAACTTTTATATAGCCATGATTTGATACTACTAATGAAGTTGAATTTACCTTTGCAATTTCCATAAGCTACTGATGCTAGATCTTGGGATTAATATTTAACGATCATTTTTCCACTTCTTCGAGCAGAGTTTACCGAACACTTAGACTACATACTGTAAGTGACTAATTTTTCCATTCTACTTTAGTCACTTAACCACACCTCCGACCACTTGGAGGAGTCTCATTCACAACCTCCATAAGCCCAACTCAGGACTTGGGGCTTGCTAGCCCCGAGAATGGCATCCATGCCACTCAACCTTAGCACTTGGTCCAAGTGCTCCACGTGTCCGATCCCATGATCGACACCCCAAGGTACCACTGACATATCGGCCCATTACACTAAGGCCATGCCCATTTACCTTGGTCACACTGGTGGTCCAACACCACCTACATTCCAATCCCGTCTCTCAAAGACTAGGTCATCCATCCATGAGTGGTCATCCCAGATCCACTCCTTAACATCCTTAGGATGCCTACAGACATGGGGAATAGCCTTCCCCAATATCTCCGTTCCGGTCCCCACCAGGTCCCTTTCTGTCCTTGGCTGTGTTCGCCAACACTGCCACTGGATGGAGGCCCACTGGCCCGACCACTAAGTCCCACTATCCTCTAGGACTTCCTCACTGTGTGACTGTGTCCTTGGTCGTGTGGCTCAACGGAACCTCGCTCTAAGCCCATGGCTAGAGCACCTAAAGACGAAAGGTGGGGAGAGTACCCATGAGGCTTGCGTAAGGCCATGGTGTTCCGAAATGGTGTCCCAAAGTCCCAGACTGTGGAAAGGAAGAGGGGTAGCCCTCCGGTGTGGTCAGGTATCCAAGTAGGTAGTGCCACCCACACTTGGACTGGGAGCATCGGCCAGTTGATCTCCCGGGGGAACTAGAGCCGGCTCTTGAACACTTCACCAAGTTACCCCGCTTGTCGGTTTGTGTTCACTCTAGTCTTGGACTTCCCAGTGGGCAGCTCATCACCCAACACTGGGTCCGGCCTTCCTGGGCCAAACTGGCCTTTCCTAGCCAAACTGGCTCCACTGCAGTCCTCCCCCTACTATACTTTTGGAGCTCACCAAACCCCCCAGGGTCTGGGAGACGAACGCTTTGGGCTTTCACCCTCTCAGGCTCCGGACTCGGACTCGGACTCGGACTCGGATTCGGACTCGGATTCGGACTCGGACTCGGGCTCGGGCTCGGTCTCGGCCTCGGCCTCGGTCTCGGTCTTGGTCCCGATCTCGGTCTCGGTCTCGGTCCCGGTCTCGGTCTCGACTTCGGACTCCATCTCGGACTCCATCTCGGGTCCATCTCGGGTCCATCTCGGACTCCATCTCGGACTCCATCTCGGGTCCATCTCGGACTCCATCTCGGACTCCATTTCGGGTCCATCTCGGGTCCACCTTGGACTCCATCTCGGACTCCACTTCGGACTCCAACTCGGGTCCATCTCGGGTCCACCTCGGACTCCACTTCGGACTCCAACTCGGGTCCATCTCGGACTCTCCCACGTGTCATGTGTTGGTCCTTTTGGGTCCCTTTTTGGAGCCTCGCCTTTTGCTCGCTTCGTGCTCGTTCCTCGAGCACTTCGTTGGGAGTTCCACTCCCGCTCTTGACTTTTCAAGTCGGAGCTTTTGGTCCAAACGTGTTACGTTCGTTTGGCTCTCGCTTCGGCCACTACCATGTGGCGCCCTTCCGGCTCCACTTTGGGGCCTAGGGATTTTGTGTCTCACACATACAAATGGGACAATAGCAGCATTATAACTCCCATCATCAAGATGATTTGGTGTTAGTTTGTTTTCCCAATCTTATAATATGTGGGTTTATTTAAAAGGTTCCTTGCTCAATTATCAGGTGTTACGGCAAGTTAGATTGCAAGTTTATGAGGTTTGGCATGATGTCCAATAGGCTGATCTTCCAAAAATTATGTATGTGCATCAGTTGAAATGGTTCTTATAAAAGGATCAGAAATAATTAACACCATTATTGATGCCTCCTCCTGATATTCCTCCAAATTTTAACCCGTCCACTATAGAACTTTAATTGTCTTCTATGATTCTGAAAAGAGGGGATGATGTGAGGTCCAAATGTATGACTACAATGCTATATATTACTATTAGCGTAGTAGGATTTTGATAACTATTAGAATGATTTCAATCCAAACCACTCACTCTTGTATATAAACTAGAGTTTTTAAGCTAATTGATATGCACATTTTTGTATTTCATGCACTCACAAAAGTAAGTTAAATAGTTTTCAATATAAAATATATAATGTGAGAGTGTATAAATAATAACAACTCAAATACTTAGTTCTCTGTTAAAATTAATATTTTAAAAAAAATGTAGCTTTTAAATAGTGCAGTTGTAATTAAAGGTCCCAGGTACTTTGATCCACGGCTTCCTTTTTGGCAACTTCTACTGAAACAGCCGGAACAGGTGATTGACTAATCTTTTCCTCATGATTTCCTTGACTTACGGCCAGCAAGATCCTTGCTAGTACGTTGGTTCGTCACAGAACTTTCTATGGCCCTCCTAAGATCCAAAATCGCCATGCCCACATCCCCAAGCGGACACTTGACACATACAAAGTGCCAATAAGTCTCTATAAGGTCAATACATTTCTTGCGCAATGTTAGAGATCCCCTGCCCTTGATGAAGTTGACGACCTCCTGGTTGGATCTTGGATTGGGAGGCCAGATCCCCTGTGAGGCGATCATAATCCTCGAGACTGATGTCGTACACGTCTGGAACCACGCTGATCAAAAGGTCCATGGAACTGGAGCTTTGCTTGAACAGGAAATACCCAAAACCCTTGAAAGCATCGCACTTGTGGAAAACCGGGAAGATGCCATCGCTGATCGATTGCTCCTCTTGAAAATCCCCGATCTCTTCCACTCCACCGCAGGACCTCGACATGACACAGCGAAACTCGCTCGCGTTTGCCACCACCACCCTGTCCGGAAACACCAGGCAAACCAGTGCCGTACAGCCGCCCACCTTGAGATGATCATCGTCAACCCAAGTCCCTTTGAACCCTCCCGAGAGATCGTGATCTTCTCGATCCAGCCGAGTTAATTCCCTTTGTCCCTTTCGAGTTTTCATCAAAGCCTCAAACCTCTCAAACGCATCATGCAAGTCCTTGCGGATTCGTAAAGCTTTCGCAGCTCGCCATGGAAGTATCTCGTGCAAAAGCGTACGTAAGCCTTTTCTCCTTCATAAGCCAAGAAGCCGCACACCAATCTCGAATGACGACCGAATCAATCACGCGACTTTGATCAGTAGCATTATCAGACCTAACTGAAAGCTTTATATTCACCTAAGCGCCACCTTTCCTTTAACGTAAAATTTACAGTTTTCGCTAGCTTTTGTCTTTCTCTGCATGAAGATCATAGCGTCACCTGAGGCTATCTCCATGGAGGCAGCTGTGAGCAAAGAAAAAACAAAAAAAAAAGAAAAGCGTGCCTGTGTGTTAATAGTAGAAGTTTGGACGTGGTTGGCGATTTTGTTTCCGTTTGCGTTTTTTTTCATACGGGCTTCTTGATTTTTTCGTCGTTTAGAACTTACTCCTTTGTCTCCCCAGATCGGGCTCCTTCTGGAATTTGGCGGCGAGCGCGACCGTCTCTCCAAGTATGGCGATGGCGATCGGCTTATAAACAACGTAAGCTGGCTTCGCATCTGGTAATCCTCCTCGCTGGTTAGTGGAAGAGGACCAGTGCTTGTGGATCTCAACCTGTGTAAGACCTCCACAAAAAAGTTTTAGAATGTGGAGGAAACATCCTCGATCAAGTACCTGTTCCATGGAGGCACCAAGTATCTCTTGGACAAAGGATTGTGGAGAACCAGATCGCGGAGAGTGAGCGCCGAGATCACGGGCGAGTCTGTAATAGATACACACAAACCAGTCGATATCGTGTTTGTAATCGGAATTGGATTACCTGGATACTCCTCTACGAAGCTCAAGCTGGTTCGTGTGTTGAGACTATACCTGCAAGGGGTTAAGGGAACAGTTGTTGCCTCTTGCGCAAGAAAGTTTTCTTACTTGGATGCTCTTCGTCCCACAAGCGCTCGGATGAAAGTGTTCTCGCCAAGTTCTAGCATCTTGTGCCTCATGAGAGCGTTCTGCTTTCTCAAACGAGCAATCTCAACGTCCTTCTTCTGGCCACCTGCAGGCATGTAACTTAGAATCCATCCAAAAAAAGAGCATTTACTGCGTTTACTTCTCTTCCTTGCTTTACGTTATCGTGAGACTCTGATGTGGTGGATGATGACAATACCGGCCCTCAAGGTATTTTGATAGGCACGAGCTTTCATGGGATCAACACGTAAAATTAAGTAAAACTGCTGCATAGAACCTGCCTGCACGAAAAATCGAGAAGATGGTCTCGTTATGACACCGTCGAGAAAAAAGAGAAGAAAATCAAAACTTACAAATTTAGTCTCGCCGTCTACTCGCATTAGTGTCCAAAACAGCCCAGTCTCGGGCCATTTCAAATTACAATCCCCGAGAACTATTTCGATCATACTTACTATCCTCCTCCTGCGAGAAAATCGACAAAAAAAAAATCAATGTCCCTGGCTAAAGAGAAGCTTACACTTGTGAAGGAAACAAACAACAACATATCGTCGAAAGACAGTTAGCAAAGGCGCTTCCAGACCAGCTGCACAAGAAAGAAGTTCTTACCATAAAAACAAAAACACTTTCACGTACCTGGAAAGAATCTGATTCACCATTTTGATTGTATCTAGATACTCCTCGTCGCTAACATACTCTTCGAGCCTCGACGTCTTATACAAATCTGCCGGATCAAACGCTCCGTTGGTGCCAGAGCAGCAGGCTGCAGGATAAATTCGTCAGATACGAACGAAATAAAAGGAAAAAAGTATGCAACTTACTACCACCAGCAGCTACGAACTGGCACGCAATAACAATGGGGTCCTGTTCCTCATAATAGCTTGACGCTTGCAACAGGTCGGCTTTAAGCTTCTTAGGACCGTCCTTGGAACCGAACTTTTCCACCAGTTCTCGCAACACATAGGAAGGATGGACGTACTCGATCTCCGACATGCACACCGGACACCTGAAAAAAAAAAGTTTTGACGTTTAAGAAGCATGAGAAAGACATGACAACAAAAATGAAACACTTACAGCTTCGAGCGGCTCATCTTTCTCCGTAGGCAGGAGTGACAAAACGCATGCCCGCAGTCGATTTCCACGGCGTACTTGAGCAGCTTGTGGCAGATTGAGCAGTCCAGGAAACTTATGGGCTTCTCCTGACGCTTTTGAAGCTCCAGCTTCTCTTTCTGCTCCCTCGTCAACTTTCCTCTCCTTGCCTTCTCCTTTTGCTTCTTCTTATCTTCATGTTCCAGCTTTCCCTTGGCCTTCTTTGCTTCTTCCTTGGCCTCCCTCTGCTGGAACCATTGCTCCCTATGCCTCTCGACAGCCTTATTCAACTCGTTCTTCCTTTCCTCGGAGAGTCCCCGCTTCTTCTTGCTTTTCTTCCCTGCTGGACGCTTGCGAGAAAATAAAGGAAAGCAAAGCCATCCGCCGGACTTAGCTTTCTTCTGCTTCGGAACTTTTTTCTTCACGGGCTTCTCGGGCTTCTTAACTTCCAGCTTAACTTCAGGCTTTTTCTCGGGCTTCTCAGGCTTCTTCTCGGGCATTTCAGGTTTCTTTTGCTTCTTGTCCTTCACACTCCCCACACTCGACGCCTCGGACCTCGCAGGACTTGGAGTGGTCGGTCTACTCGTTGGTCGACTTGGAGGCCGGCTACTCGCTCTACTACTCCCTCTACTACTCGCCTTGCTACTTCCTTTGCTGCTATCACTTTCTACAGGCTTCTGGATCTTCACTTCCGGAGGCTTTTGCTTTTGCTTTTGCTTCCGCGGCTTCTTGGAGGACGAGAAGAAAGGCCAACACGAGCGTGGCTTTCCCGGTGGCCTTGGAGCCTTCGGAGCCTTCGGGGCCCTCGGGGCCTTCGGAGCCTTCGGGGCCCTCGGGGCCTTCGGAGCCTTTGGAGCCTTGACTTTCTGAGGCTTTGGAGACGGTGGTGGTGACTTGGGCCTGTCTTGCTTTGGTAACTTTTCTCTTTTCTTCTTGCCTGCTTTTGGAGACGACGGACCCGAGCCAAAGCCACACAATCCCAGACCAGATGAGCGAACGTCCGCCGGCTCGGACCGAGAAGGGGCTGCCGGCATGTTGTGCTTACCCTGGTACAAAGGATTGTCCTTGATCTCAAACCTCCGAAATAGCGGATTCCGAATCATACAGGAACGTCCTACGCTGTTGAAGACTGCCCGGATCCAAAGGTAGAAACCAGCTGCTCCTTTCAAGTCAGCCCGACCCTCGAGAGTTTTCCCTGAAAGAAAAAACCCGAAGAACTCATAAGTTTCAGCAAGAAAAACTATGATCGTTCTAATGTCTAATGGAGAAAACGAGCTCGAGAGCTCGAGAAAAAAGAAAATCCTAAATGTAGCCCACCGTCTAGTTGTGCCCGTCGAGTTACAAGATCCGGCGCATGGCTACACTCGCATTCGCAGCGTACGAGGTGCAACATAGGGCCCTACCATCATCGTACCTCGCGCCTCGGCCGGATCGAAGAATGCGGGAAGATCGCGCTCTCTACGCCATCGCCGCGCTGCCACTGCCGCCGCCGCCTACGCCATCGCCGCCGGGCGCCCAGCATTGGGGCGAAGCGTCACTTCCGCCCTCACGCTTCAGCTGAAAGAACTTTTAGGGCTCCTAAGGTCACTTCCTTTCCCGTTTACATGTCATCGTAGCAAATAACACGTCAGCTTGTTTACCTTTACATGGTAGCACACGTCAGACAGAACATCCAATCACAAGTTGACACGTCACTTTTATGTTCATCACAATGTCATAACCGCGTTCTTCCACTTCTACTTGGATTGTTCCTCCGGAGAGGAGGAACTGGGCCTCTCCTTCTTCTTGTAAGCGTCTCCCAGCCTCGCCGCTAGCCTCTCCCGCCGCGCGTTGCGCTTCTCCTGGAGCAACTGCCGCTTCTTCTTGTCCGCCTCGTTCATCGCCGCGACAACCTTGGCGGCCTCGTCCTTGGACATGAGCTGCGGCCGCGGCGGCGCTGGGAAAATCCCCACTTTCCACAGCAAATGCTGGACGATCTCGGTGGGCTGCGCTCCAACCGAGATCCAATACCTGGAAACCAAACAGCGATCGAGCCCTGGAGAAATCTAGCGCCATTCTTACTTGATCCTATCGATTTTCATCCCAATGCGCTTGAGCCCATCTTGCCCTGGAGAAGATCATCGCTGGAGACACTCACAGAGACGGAAATCCAGTACCTGGCAAGGGATTGTAGTAGCCCAGGACCTCGACATGCCTCCCATTGCGCGGGGAGCGCGCATCGGCGGCGTAGATGCGGTAGAATGGGAGATTGCGGCCCCCAAATCTCGCGAGCCTCAGCCTCACCACCATTGCCCTAGCTCCAAGGGTTTTTAGGGTTTTTAGACTTGGAGGAAGGGGAAGAGATGCGAGCGCCATGAGCTTCTTGCTGCGGAGCTCCTTCCAGGCATCGCAGGAGCAGCCTCCGGCAGATGCCAAGCAGGAATTTCGCGGCGGCGTCACGAATCTCGGCCTCGAGCAGCAGATCCAGGCTCCGGGTGATCTCAAGGAGGCAATGCAAGCGAGGCCGAGGACGCGGATCCCAGTCCAGGGCCACGCGGATGTATCGAGCAACGAGGGATCCGTGCTTGTTCCTGGAAGTAAGCTGTTCATGGTCATGGATTATCCTCGCTCACTTTTCTTTGCAGAGGAGCTTCCGAATGAATGGAACGCGGCACCAGATTTGACGCATCTCAGCCATTTGGATCGTGGATTCGTTTTTCCTGGTGAGTGTTTCTTGATTTCCTTCGCTAGAGCTTGAGAAATTCTTTGCTTTGTAGGTGAACAAATCAAAATCCTTGTCACGGTCTCCTCTCGCGACCTCACAGTTCCCGAGATTATCACTCCCTTCAAGGTTGCTGCGGTGATCAACAAGAACGCTTTGCTCAAAGCCAATCCCGTCGCTGGCGAGGTTCTCGAATCGAATGCCGGCGAATCACTTCGCGAGGAATGGCACAAGAAGAAGAGCGCGCAGCTCCTCGAAAGCTTCCAAAGGTCCCATTTTTACGTGAGCATTATCAACGAGAACAAGGTGGACGAGTCCGACCAGCACGACGAAGCTGAGAGTGTGGTTCCAGTAGTGGTGGAAAGAGATGGTTTCGACCCTGTTGCAGCTGGAGGAATCGCGAGACGAGCCATCACCTCTTGCGCTCTTGCGAACGGAGACATTGTGGTATGCACCGAACTTTCGACTCAATTCTTTTCGAAATTGCTCATTGATAAGATGGCAGGGTACAGGTTATGCTGGAAGTGACAGTGGTGGTTCCACGCTTGATCACGCACGAGGCGGTCCTCGAGGTCCTACAATACGAGCAACACAGCTCTCCCATGTCGGCTTCCAAGACGATTCCCAAGGACTTGGATCCAGCGCAGGATCTTTTGCACTGGCTGCTGCCTCTGGATAGGAACGCGTTCACGACGCAGCAATCGTCCGCTGTCCCGGCAGCAAACGCTGCCAGTGCTACGCAGAGGCTTTCATTCGGAGCTGCCAACTCAACGCTTTTCTCGTTCGGTCACTTGAGATCGTCTTCGGCTGGTTCTTTGCCTCCAGTTGCTCCGGCCGCAGCTCCTGCGGCAGTTCCACCGTATCCACCATCGGCACTAAACACTGCTCCAGGGGAATGGAACAAGCTGTATCCGGAGAAAGATCTCGGCTCCGAAGAAGTTGGAAGCGAAGGATTGCTCTCTTTCCGGGGTGTACCGCTGGAACCTCAGCGCTTTTCCGCTCACTGTGGATTGGAAGGCCTTTACGTACCTGGAAAACGATGGTGCAAGAAGATATCCGTCGTACAACCTTTGCGGATCGATTCATACTCCGCAGATTGCAACGCGGAAGATCTCATTTGCGTCCTTATTGAGGTTCGTTTTTAGTTTGAACTTTCGTTCTCATTTGCCTCCCTTTTTTTTCCTGCAGAACGTTCTTCCTTCTGACATGTCCGATGTCTGTATTTATATTGATTCAATTAGCATCATATGCCAAGCGACTAGCCCCGGTGCAGTTTCACAGCCAATTCCTGTTTCATGCGTGGAAACTGGCGAAGATGACAAACTCCCAAATCTATGTCTCAGGTTTGAATGTTTTACTTGTTTAGTCTCTCTCATGGAAATACTCCTTTTTGCAGAACCGGAGAACAACATTCATTTATTTTGAGACCCACGAGTTCGCTACTGAAGGTAGAAAGTTCTGGCAAACACAGTTATTCTACTCCTCGACAAGCAAAAGAAGCATCTGATGGCGGGAGTTATGCAGTTCTAGTGGCCTGTCATTGTAGTCACACTCGTAAGTTCTAGTTATGGCGTTCGATCTTAGCATTAACTTGTTATCTGATGCCAGACTCGAGATTTTATTTGAAACACTCGCTGAAATGGAAACCACGACCCGCGAGGGACCTTCTTGTTTCAGTCTCGCTGGAGAGCAGCACGCCAACTGGAGTTCCAAGTGAAGCTCTCCCCCAGCTCAAGTCACAGGTAGACAGTTTCAAGTTATTTGCCTTCACTGGAACTTTTCTCCAGGTCGTGACAGTCCAAGCCACAAACCTTACATCTAGAGAACTTGACTTGACACTTTTAGCTCCAAGCACGTTGGCATGCGCACCAGTATCAGTGATTCCAGTAACAACAAACGCAGCCAAGAAATCACCCGTAGGGAACTCGCACAGCTTCCGTGAAGAACAAGAGAAAGCTCGGAAGAATTTTAGATCCATGTCAATGCCTCCTGGACGAGAAAAACCGAAGGTCAAAGAAGCAGACCAAGCGAAAGAAGCCGAAGAGTCGTCAAAGAGAACGAGAGAGAGAAGAGTTTCCGCTGCTGAGAAAGTAGCGGAGAACAGCCCTGCAAGGACTCATTTGTGGCTGCAAAGTACTGTTCCACTCGGGTAAGTTTCTCTCGATGATCTTTCAAGCTTATCTCGTGTTTCTCTTTGGATTCTTTGTCTCACGAGAGTGAGCTTTTGATACAGGCGACTTCCTGCGCATTCAACCACGGTTGTGAAGTGCGATTTGCTCCCGCTCGCCGATGGGATCATCACTCTGGACACTCTTCATTTGGCCTCAAAGGATCGCGGTAAGCTTCCAAGTTTTCTTTTTGCTTCGTGCGTGGAGGGAGTTCTTAGACTCTTGTTCTTTCTTTTTTTCCAGAGACATTGTTTGTTCCTATCAATCCTCTCCAGATACATTCATCGTCGGGAATTTCCAAGTAACTTAAAATTCTATTAGTTCATGTTTAAACTAATAAACGAACCCGGCTGTGCCCAACGGTTGCGATTGTGCCATGTTGTATCCAACGGTTGGGATTAATTATACATGGAAGCGCCTCTCTCGAATACAAAGAACGCACAGGAGCTCCAAGGGACTTCTAGGGCTTCTCTCGCGGCGCTTCTTCGCAGGTATGGCGATGCCGGGAGCCTCTCGCGTGTCCGGCGGCTCCACTCACGCATCCGCGACGACGTATTCCTCTGCAATCTCCTCGTCCAGGCGTATAGCAAGTGCCGATCAATCGACGACGCCCGGCGCTGCTTCGACGCCATCGCTGCCAAGAACGTCGTCTACCCTGATGATCGCGGCGTATGGCCAGAATGGGGATTACAGGGCAGCCCTGCGATTGTTTTGGGAGATGAATTTGCAGGGCGTGAGGTCGGACAGGGTCGTGTTTGTGGAGATTTTGAGCGTTTGCGCCAAGACTGGGGATCTAGCCACGGGAATTTCGATCCATCTCCAGATTTTGGGATCGGGGATCTTGCACTGCGACGTAGTCCTGCGCACAGCGATCGTCACCATGTATGGGAAGTGTGGAGATGTAGAAGCTGCCAAGGCCGCGTTTGATGATATCGAGCAGCCGAATAACTACTCGTGGAATTCTCTCATCGCAGCGTATGGCCAGAAGGGGCATTGCAAGGAAGCGTTGGAAACTTTCCAGCGGATGGATAGGCCGGATAAGTATACGTTCTTGAGCGTTCTTGGTGCTTGCTGCCATGCCGAAGAAGCTCAAGAAATCCACGCTCGGGTGGTCTCCTGCGGGCTAGAAATGGACGTGATGGTGGCGACTCAGCTCATCAAGTGTGGAAGAGTTGCAGAGGCCCGCCGTGTGTTTGAGAAAGTTTGCTGGGAAGACGCTGTTGGCTGGAACTCCATGCTCGCTGCTTATGCCCAGAACGGGCTTCCAGATCAAGCGCTGGCTCTCTACTGGGCTCTGAATCAGGCTGGAGTTTCTCCCGATGAAGCGACCTTTGTGAGCCTTTTGGACGCCGCCGCTGCTTTGTGCGCGCTCAAGGTGGTGTTGGAGATCCATGCACAGGTTTCTTCGCGGAGGATTCAGTCTCACATCGTCGACACGGCTCTCGTTTTTGCTTATGGAAAATGCGGCCGCCCAATGGACTCGAGAAAGGTGTTTGACAGCACCAACGGAGAAGTAGTGACACATTGGAATGCTATGATCGAGGCCTACTCGCAAAACGACATGGAACGCGAAGCCATCCAACTTTTCAAGTATATGGACCTGAAAGGAATCAAGCAAGATGAAGTCAGCTTTATAAACGTCATCAGTGCCTGTTCTACTCTCGAGGATCTGGCGGAAGGTGAAAGGCTGCACCAGAGGATTGTCGACATCTATCACAAACAAGATCGAGTACTGTGAACCGCACTGATCAACCTTTACGGCAAGTGCGGCAACTTGGCTGAGGCTCGGTCGCTCCTAGACTCGATGCCATCCAAAGACGTTGTGTCCTGGAACACGATGATAACGTCCTACGCCAGGCACGGCCACTCACGGCCACTCGAAAGCAGCACTTGAACTGTTCGAGACAATGGTGTCATCGAGCTTGCGGCCGAGCTCGGTTACTTACGTTGCGGTGCTCGGTGCGTGCTCGGATTCGGGTGCCTTGACCGCTGGGAGGAGAATCCACGAACACATTCTAGCGAGCAAGGCAGAGTGGGAGCTTCCAGTCGGCAACGCTCTCATTAGCATGTACGGGAAGTGTGGAAGCGTGGAGGATGCAAGGCTGGTCTTCACGGCGATGAGAGAAACGAGCTTGTTCTCGTGGAACAGCATGCTGGCCGCGTACACCCAGAACCATCAAGGCAGCGCATCCGAAGCGTTTGATCTCGCGAGAGAAATGGTCCTCCACGGCATCAAGCCCAACGAAGCAACTTTCGTCAGCATTCTCTACGCTTGCAGCCATGCAGGCCGGTTTGACGAAGCTTACATCCAGTTCGTCGCCATGGAAAGCGACCACGGTGTGAGGCCGGTTGCCGAGCACTATGGCTGCATGGTGGATCTGTTTGGGAGGCTGGGATGGCTGGCGGAGGCCGAGCACGCCGCCAAGAATGCGCCGAAGGGTGGCGATATTGTCTCGTGGATGAGTGTTTTGGGAGCTTGTAAGATCCACAGCGACGATGTTCGAGCCAAGCAAGCGGCAGAGAAAGTCCTCCAGGTTTCCAGAGGTAGTCTTTCTATAAACAACTAGCTCTGAAGAGAGGTAAGTTTCTTAACTGCACTTTTTAACTCGTGCTGACACGAAACTCTTGTTTTTCAGGGAAAAACAAACGAAGCCGCCTCTTCCCCCTTTCTCTCTCTCTCTCTCTCTCTCTCGCTCTCGCTCCGGAATGGGTACCAAAGTGGATGCGCTTGCTTCTTCAAAGCTCAAGATTGAAGTTGGCAAACAACTATGGTTGGCGGTCCCGATGATCGGTGTGAACCTTGTGCAGTTCAGCCGGACTATAGTGTCCGTAATGTTCGTGGGTCATTTGGGGGAGCTCGAGCTTTCCAGCGCTTCCATCGCCTCTTCCTTCTGCGTCGTCACTGGCTACAGTCTCCTGGTAAGCTTGTTTCCATCTTTCCCCCCCAACCAAGCCGAAGTGTTTTGGGCTCTTTTTATTCAGATGGGACTTGGAAGCGCTCTGGAAACACTGTGTGGACAGGCTTATGGTGCCAAGCAGTACCACTTGCTGGGAGTGTACATGCAGCGAGCAATGATCCTCCTCAACATCGTTTGCTTGCCAATCGCGGTGATGTGGTATAACATGGAGCACGTACTGGTCTTCTTCAAGCAGGACCCTGATATATCCATGAAAGCTGGGATATATGCTCGGTACATGATCCCTGGTTTGTTCGCACTGGCTTTCCTTCAGCCGCTGGTGAAGTTTTTGCAGTCGCAGAGCAAAGTCCTTCCCATGTTTCTGTGCTCGGCGGCGGCATCCATCGTCCACGCGCTGCTCTGCTGGCTCTTCATCTTCAAGTTGGGAATGGGAAACGCCGGAGCAGCAGTGACCGTAAGCTTCTCTTACTGGCTTAATGCTGTTCTCCTGGTGGCTGTTGTTGTAATGACGCCTTCGGCCAGAGAGTGCTGGCATGGATTCTCCGCGCAGGCTTTCGAGGGCTTCATCGAGTTTCTCAAGCTCGCCATCCCGTCGGCAGTCATGGTCTGGTAAGTCTACTGTTTTCAAATGACCCGGACTGATATTTCTTTTTTTGTGCTGTAGCTTTGAGTGGTGGTCATTTGAAGCTCTGGTCCTCCTGTCCGGGCTACTGCCAAATCCGCAGCTGGACGCATCCGTGTTTTCAATCATGTGAGTGATGTCTCTTTCTTTCCTTCTTGTTTATTATGTGGCTTTTTGACAGCCTGAACACGATTGCGACATGCTATATGATACCCAGTGGGATAGGTGCTGCGACAAGGTACTTGTAAACAAAGCCCCTCGTTTATATTCTAAGGAGAACATTCATATCGTCTGCAGCACAAGAGTTGCCAACGAACTCGGGGCTGGGCGTGCTGCTCCAGCTCGCTTTGCATTTCTCGTATCCATGGGACTTGCAGTGATGGATGCAGTTATTATCTCTCTAATAATCGTCTCGTTGCGCAACGTTCTCGGGAAAGCCTACAGTAACGAAGCAGAGGTGGTGGCAGAGGTTGCAGAAATGGTTCCTCTACTTGCTGCTGTTATCGTCATGGACGCATTGCAAGGCGTCACCTCAGGTACCTTTGAAGCATTTCAATTTTTCGAAGTTTTCTTGGGGCCTTCTATGTTCTTCAGGAGTAGCAAGGGGATGCGGCTGGCAAGCACTCGCTGCATTTGTAAACCTGGGGGCCTATTACGCGGTTGGACTGCCATTGGGGTGCACTCTGGCATTCCACTTTGGACTCCAGGGAAAGGTAAACTTATTGGGCTGATCAAGCGTATATAATTGTGTGCACGTTTATCTTTGGTACAGGGGTTTTTGATTGGTCTCCTGTGTGGAGTCACCCTTCAGGCGACATTTCTCTTGCTTATTTCTGTTTTGACAAACTGGACACAGATGGTATTACTTGGTTTCCTTGTTTTTTCTTTTTCCTGTTACTAATGTGTTGCAATCCAGGCGGAAGCAGCCATCAAAAGAGTGGAAGCTCAAGAAATTATGAGGTTGTTAGAATAACTCTACTTTATTGTTTTAGAATTTGTGTATATTAGAAAATCTAGAAGTTGTCTTCCAGATTAAAACTGTTAAAATTATTTTTAAATTAAAGTTAAATATAGTTAATTTTCTTAACTCTGGTTTAATATTAGTTTTGAGTAAACTAAAATAATAAGAAAAATTATTTATGTTAATAATATTATTAGTATGTTGTAACGAAATATATATATATATATATATATATATATATATATATATATATATATATATATATATATATATATATATATATATATATATATATATATATATATCTCTAGCGAGGTATGGATTAATAGAAATTAAGATTCAGAGATGTTTTAATTAAAAATAATATATAGAGCGTCTGTAAACTCTTTCGTGTGATGGAGTAAAAGACTTGTAAAAAACATGCTAGTAATTTTTAAAGATTGCCAATCAAGTCTATCTATACTATTTATAATTTGTTTATGATGAATAAT
This sequence comes from Selaginella moellendorffii, assembly GCF_000143415.4. Lineage (NCBI taxonomy): Eukaryota > Viridiplantae > Streptophyta > Lycopodiopsida > Selaginellales > Selaginellaceae > Selaginella > Selaginella moellendorffii. The sequence continues at coordinate 1,559,790 of NW_003314290.1, read as the reverse complement.
AAGATTGTGCATAAAGATTTTGCGAGTGTGTCTCTAGCCCTCTCGCTCCCTTTGTCCTTGACAAGCATTTAATCTGACATTCTTGAACTTGAGACAATTTTTTAAAAAAAATTAAATATAATACTGACATCATTAATCATGTCCAATTAGAGCACTATTGGTGCGGTAGATAAACAAAATTAAAACAAATCTCACCAAAAAAAAAGGAGAGTTCTTGTCTTGAATTACATAAACATACCTTTAAAGACAATTTACCATAAGCTTTTGTTGCTATATATTGTTATTGCATTAACAAATGAGGGCTCTATAACTCTAACCTATAAGTTACTACATCACACATATATATAGAGGTGTCTTCTAACTTTGGAAGAATCGCTTAGATGATCATTGTAGTCTATCAAGAAATGCCTAAAAGAGCAAGGAAGACAAAAGCATAACACCTTTTAGAAATGCATAAAATATAAGAATTTTTCAAAGAAGCCATAGAAGGACCACAATTGAAATGGTTGTGCACATGCTAAAGAACAAGAAGACACACACTACAATGTTATAGTTATGAGCTTATGTAAAGGATTGCTGATAAAAGGTTTTATTTTCTAAAACAAATATAATCAAGTAACCAATTTCATCATAACTTTCCACAACTTAGAAAAGTATTTAAAAATTTTGAGGCAATTTAGTTCCTTTTCCATGCTCCTCTCCTAGAAGAACTTTCCAGCTCCCTGACAAATATTAATTTCTCTCCACAATACCAAACCCATCTTTGTCTAGTATCAATGACTTCATATACTATATCTTTGCAAGCTTGTTCCTCATGATTTATGCCCCTAGAATCCATCCTTACAAAAATTTAGCATTGCATTGATAACCTACTAGAAATTAAAGAGCTTCTTCCAATGTCTTTGAAATTTGAGTCATTTTAATCTTTAAGATTTGTCCTCTTTTCATCTCTAACTCAAGAGTCAAGACAGTAGCTTCAAGGATTGGTGGTAAAGAGGTAGTAGGAATTACACGTAGAAATACACATTAGTTCCTACTAGATTTTAAAGATATTGAAGTTAAGAATAAAAAAACAAACTAGAAAGCTTTCCAACTTACTGTCTCAAATATATTTAAGTTTACAATTGTTATTGTTAGCTTATAACTCATTGGGAGTATGATCTTTATTCTAACAGGAATTTCTTGTCACCACCACAATAATTTTACACTGTATATTTATGCTGTAAAGAATGTTCTTTATTTGAATTCTATAAAAATACATTTGCACTCCTAGAAGAAATTTGTTCTAAGCACTATAATACTTTAGAGACTCCACTTACAAAAAGGCAACTTTACTAGGTTTTCTTTATAAAAGATTAATGGTAATTTTCTTTATAAGTTCTTTTACATTTTTAGAAAGCTTGACTAATAGGTTCATGTTACTATTGATGAGCGCTTTATTTACAGCATTAAAGATTTTTATTTATATACCAAGTCTAAGTGATGAGAGCTAGTTCTTGAATGACATGGATCCTACAAGTTTGCTTATATGACAAAATTAGATTTGATCATATCAACATTAAAAAGTAGAGCTTCATACTTAAACAATAGCTAATATTTAGAAAAACAGATTGATTATAAAAGAATAGCTTGTAGAATTCTTTCACCTTGTTGTTGAGTTTGTTTTTCAAGATGTCAAGTGACTGCAAACTTTTGCATTTTTAATGAAGGAAATCAATGAAATTAAAGTAGCTGAAGTTTTGGATTTGTATCTTTTAAATTAGCTAAAAACCCAATTTACTTTCTTAAAATTCTCAAGCCTAGCAAATATTGTAAAATAATAAACCTAAGAGGAAAAATTGCCTTACCTCCAGAATCTAGATTTCTTTCATGAAAGACATAAACAAATCTTTAAAATAATAGTTCAAGATAGCCAAGACATAACTCACATAATGCTTTTTATTGTCAATGAAAGGCTTAACAACCTGGAAAGACTGCTGAAAGTCATACTCTTAGCAAAACAAAAGGAATTTTTACTTAGATTGAAAAAGAAACAAAATCTCATTAGTTTATAAGTTGGCTTTAACTTTTTTTTACATGTCCCGCATCCTAGCAAATTGAAAAAATTGTGAATTGTTAGCAAGATAGAGTTATTGTCATGAAATTACCCTTTAATGGATATGTGTTGCATTGTTTGTCACCATTCTAGAACTTGTTCAGTCGTTTAGCTCATTGCTTTATAAGTCGATAAAACACTTAGCCTTACTCACTATATAAAACTTAATCTTGCAATCAACATTCTATTTCATTTAGTGCATAAGAAAACCAATTAAAGAATCAATTTATACAAACCATACAAAAAAATTGTTCACACATTTTAAAGAGATGCTTTTGTTGAGAAAATATATTGGAGTGAAAATATCATAATTGTGCTTCTTAAGATTAAAAAATACACCAAACAATACTACCTTTCCTCGTTCTAGGAACACATAAAACTATCATAATTATTTTTGGCATAACTAAGTAATTTACATATATATTATAAGAATTTATATAATTTGAAAATAAATATTTATATTCTTTTTCTGTGAATTGATAAAATTTTAAAAATTAAGTAAAATTTCTTTATATAATTTCGCAAATTAATTCAAATTATTAATCAATTTATTAGAAAAATAATTAATAAATGAAATGAAATATTACATGTTACTAAGGAAGTGCTATAAATCATTTATACACTTCAATATAAGGAATTTGAAATCAACCTTAAGTTTGTTAAAATGAATTTGCAAACCATTACAAAAAATGTGATACTTAAGATAAATTATATCTTTAGACCCAAATATTCATTTATACTGCTTCAACTTTAAATCAAATTCTCACAACCAATTTAACACCTTATGGATATTATGAACATGGTCCTCCCACATCCCTAATATATCATCAATGAAATTAGTAATCACCTTTGATATATTATAGAAAACCTCATCCATCATCCACTCAAAAGTTAATAGACAACTAAATAAAATCATTAAGACATAAACTAAATAATGTATAAAAAGGTATCTTTGGAATATCCTCCTTAACCATTAATATCTACTAATACCCAAAAGTGATATCTAACTTGGCAAACTAACAACTTTGCCTTAGATGATCCAAAAGATTGATAGTGTAAGGAAGAGGGTATATATTTGGGATAGTTACAGTTTAACAGATGTTAATTGATGCAAAATTGAATACTTACATTGCCTAAGGACTCCAAAGCTTTTATATAACCCCTTTTCTTAATATCTCTTTAATTAAGATCTTGATTTCCTTTAGTGATTAATGCCAAATAAGAATCTTGATCAAATAAGCATCTTTAGTTAGAATAAATCTTGGCCCTAAAAGATATGTCGAAGTCAAAAAGACCAACATACTCTTATAGCACAAAGATCTTCTAAGGATCTAAAAAGGATATAAAATAAAATTTATAATTATAAACATGTTTGTAATTTATAAACACAAGATTAATCTTATTTCATATCAACCTTCTTAAGATGCATATGCAGTGCAAAGCTATGTAATTTTTTGTGCCAAGCACACAGCATGCAGTACTCACCAGGGTCTGAGTCCTTGGAATGCACTCTCATTGAAATGGATGAGATTCTGTTGATAAGATTGCCTTCTCAACCATAAGCATGGCTCTCAAGCTGGTAAGCTCTTAGAAAGGTTTAGTTCTCACTTTCTTGGTTATTTGGTTTATGTATCTCTTGGCATCAGTACATCCAGGATTACAAAGCAGTCACTCAGGGGTGATCGATAAGAGGCCTGGTGCCAGTCCATCCAATCCTCAAGGCTTTGTTCTCTGAGACTACCTTTCATCATAAACTCCCAGAGAGTTTTGTTTCAAAAACAGCAGGAAAAATTACCAAGGCCATTTGATCTCTTTGTTTCGTTTATTCTCTTGGATTATATTCCACTGTTCCCAGGAAGAACAAAGGTTCTTGGGGTTGTTTGGTTTTATGGCATTCTTTTATAGATTTAAATATTTCTTCCTTTTGCCTTATTTTTTTAAATTTCTAAAACTCGAAAACCTTTTGGGTTAAACTCTGCCGCGTGGCATTTTGGACGGTGTAGATTAAGGGCCATGTCCATCTTCCCTTGAAATTGGCATTTGCTTCGACTCAAATCAGGGTAAAGGATGATGGTGAGCACTTTTGTGGAGATGCACGGCGGTATGCCAGTCATCAAGGAGCTGATAGTTGACAATGACGAGCTTATGGATTCTTTGGCCGAAGCTGGCGAGGCAAGCAAGAAAAGAGAGCGCAAGGAGGAAGACAAAGGTGGGCAACCCCTCAAGAAGGTAAGGAAAGATGACATCCAAGAGGAACCCTGCAAGGATCAAGGGCAAACGATGGCGAGTACTTTTGTGGAGATGCACGGCGGTATGCCCATCATCAAGGAGCTGCTAGTTGACAACGACGAGCTCATGGAGGCTTTGGCCGAAGCTGGCAAGGCAAGTAAGAAAAGGCAGCGCAAGGAGGACTGCAAAGATGGCCAACCCCTCAAGATGGTAAAGAGAGATGATGCCCGAGAGGAACCCTGCAAGGATCAAGGCAAGTCCAGGGGTCCTATAATCGTGAGGATCAAGCTGCACAAGAAGGGAGATGCAGTCGTCAAAGAACCCTGCAATGATCGCTGCAAAGATCAAGTCGCAAGGATCGAGTTGCACAAAGAAAACAAGGAAAGCAGTAGCGTTCTTGTAGAGGAGATGTCGAAACCCATCGCAAATGAGGGCAAGAAGAGTATTCCAAACAAGACAAAGCCTTCAATTGCCAGGAGTGAGACAAAGCCTCCGATTGCTAAAAGCGAGATAAAAGCGCCAATCGCTAGGAGCGAGACAAAGATCACCAGGAGTGAGACAAAGCCGCCAATCGCTAGGAGCGCAACAAAGACAGTGGCAAGGGCGATCAAGCCTTGCAACACGGCAAGAAAGGCGTCACAGCAGCGGAGGAGTCATAAGGAGCTTGAGACGAGCGCTAGCATGAAAATCGAGTGTGTGCCAGTGAAGAAGGTGCTCAATGCTAGGTGCTTGAACGTGCCATTGGGTGATGCTGTGAAGAGACGAGATGCCCCCGTTCACTATCTCGATTTTGGTGCTGGTGACGGCTGCGCTGCTCGTTCCACAGCTCCAAAGATCAAGTGGAACCCCATGCGCTCCTCCACTTGCGCATGATTTGCAACAACTTCGTTAAGATTAAGATAGGAACTGAAGTTTTTTAGTAGAACAAATTTGTCTTGATTAATTTGTGCAAATCAAAGAATATAGTTTTTTTTTTCTCCCATGATAATATTACCCGGACGCTGCAAAGAACACCGACGACATAAAGCTAGCCTCTTCAAACAAGACCGAGTGTGTTAGTGCTGCAGGCTGGCTGAAGAAAAACTTCCAAAACAAAAGCTAAACCATCACTCCTCTTCTATGTATACTCTTTCTCAACCCAGCCATTCTCCTTTTATCATCCCAGTCCGGGATTACCAAGCCACACAATGAAAGGTAAAAAAATAATAAATAAATATAGCCCCCTCAGTACCAATGAAAAACAAAAAAAGAAAAAAGAAAAACGAGGAAAACCAAAAGACAAAAGAAAAAAAGAAAAGAGTAAAAAGCTTTGCTCTCTTACATTACCTCCATGGAATGCTGGATGGAACGCTGCTAGAAGTGTCACTGTGATCCTCTTTTCTAAGCTTCCGGAGGAAAGAGCTAGCTACTGTGATCAGCCGTGGAAGGATATGGCTTAAAGCGAGCGTCTGGATTCCCTCCTCTCTGGATAGTCTACTGCTTGCTCCATAGTTCACACCATAGCCTCCTCCATTCCCTGTTCCATCACCTGTTGCTCCACTGTTTCCCATCCCTCCACCATAATTCGATCCAACACTACCGCCACCACTGCCACCGCTTCCACCACCACCGCTGCCACTCCCGCCACTGCCGCTATATCCATCTACACTCCCAGCTCTCCAGGTGTTGTCCGGATAACCAGAGTATGCATCTGCATAACTTGAGCCATAGCTACCTGCATTACCACCACCACCACCACCACCGTATCCTCCGCTGTTATTCCCATATCCTCATCCACCATAGCCAGCGGCAGCACTGCCATACCCCGCATCACTACTATAACCATAGCTGCTCCCGCTATACACCGGACTCATCACAGCATTCCTCTGTCCGCCACCTCCAAAGCCACCCCATTCAGCGTTCCCATATCCGCTCATATTTACTCCCATTGCCTCCATATCCATCGGAACCAGCAGCTCCACCATATCCCGGAGCACTGCACCACCCCAAGCGTTTTGTCCACCTCGATACTCGGGGCTGCCAATGAAAGAATCAAAAAGAATATACTAGAAATGGTTTAAGAAATTTTATAAATTATAAAACATGTTTATGAATTATAAATACAAGATTTATATAAATGAATAACAACCATTAGATAGTAGAATATCCTAGAATATTCAAGCATATTTTAGGTATATCCATTACTATCCCGGTCTCCTATAGGTTTGCTTAAGCAAATAAAAAAATATAAAACAAAGGGGATAATCTTCAAAGTCATATTTGACATAATTGTTGCAATCAATCTATATTAAGGATGAGGTTAAAACTTCACTTATAATGATTGAAGTTTAAGTTCAAAATCACTTATTATCAATTAGTCATTTTGGATATTCTTTCCTTACTGCCACAATCACAGAAGATTGTTATTGTTGATTCCCTTTTTAGACCCTCTTAGTAAACTGGGCTTAACATCTATACTTAGCCAAATGAATATAAAGTAGGAACTTTTATGTGTTTCTTACTAAAATACTTGGCTTGGCTTTTAATTCTATTTTGCTCTGTTTTGCATTTGTTTAACAAAAACTTGTGAAACACAAATCCCTAAGCCCTAATGTGGAGTTAAGAGAGTGCCACATGGTAGTGGCTGAAGCGGAAGCTAAACAAGAGTAACATGTTTAGACTAAAAAGCTCTTACTCAAAATGCCAAGAATGGGAGTGAAACTCCCAACAAAATGCTCAAAGAACAAACACAAAGTGATTAATAAGTAAACCTCTAGAAAAGTGATACAAGAGGATCAATAAATAACACATGAAAGTGTCTGGACCGAGTTCAAGATGGACCCGAGATGGGGTTTGAGAAGGAGTTCAAAATAGACCCGAGATAGAGTCTAAGAAAGAGTCTGAAATGAATTTAAAATGAAGTCCGAGAAGAAGTTTGAGATGAAGTTTGAGATGGATTTGAGATGGAGTTCGAGATGGAGCCTAAGATAGAGCTTAAGGTCGAGTCCAAGAGGGGACTAAGACTAAAACCAAGACCAGGCCTGAGTCTGAATCCAAGAGTAAAAACCCAAACTAATCGTCTCCAAGACCTTGAAGGGTTTGGTGAGCTCCAAAAGTATAGTAAGGGAAGGACTCTAGTAGGGCTAATTTAGCTAGAAAAGGCCAATGTGACCAAGGAAGGCTATACCCATATGGTGGGTGATGATATAACCATTGTGAAGTCCAAAACTAGAGTGAACATATCCACTATAGACATACTAAATATTAAATGATACTAAATTGTGAATTTGGACATGGGACCTAGGACAATCTTTACATTTTGTAGCTATACCAAATTAGCAAATATAAACACTTTCTATAAATAGCAATTGGGACAAACCAAAACTAACACATAATAACAAGGGTGTTTAGCAGACATGGTAAACTATCATCTAGCAATATTAAGGGACTAGTCTCAATATGTGAGAGTTCTATAAACAACTAAATTTTCTATTTTACTTTAGTCACTTAACCACCCCTTTAACCAATTGAACGAGTTTCACTTACAACTTCTATAAGTTTTATTCCCAACTTGAGGACATGCTAGCCCCATGAATGGCATCTATGCCACTTAGTCTTTGCACTTGGTTCAAGTACTCCACATGTTTAATCCCACGACAAACACCCAAAGGTACCATTGACATATTAACCTATTACGCTAAAGCTATATCCATTCACCTCTGTCTTATGGGTAATCCAAGATCATTCATACCATAGTCTCCTCTCTCAAAGATTGGGCCATCCATCAATGAGTGGTTATCTCATGACCACATTTTAGCATTCTTAAAATACCTAGAAACATAAGGAACACCCTTCTTTAATATCCTTTCTTTGGTCCCCATTAAATTGTTTCCCATTTATAGTTGTGCTTGCCAACACTACCACTAGGTTAGAGCTTGAAGGCCCGACCACTAAGTTCCGTTAACTTCTGGGACTTCTTTGTCACGTGATTATATCCTTGGTCACTACACAAAAGGATTGTTCTTCTTCTTTTTCATAATCTTGGACTTTGGGATAACATTTCAAAACACTACAATTCAACACAAGCTTCATAGGTACTCTCCCCACCTTCTGCATCTTGGTGTCCTACCCATATGGCGAGAGTGAAGTTTTGATGAGCCACACCTGATATCCAAGTAGATGATTCCACCCACACTTAGATTGGGAGCATTGGCCATTCAATCTCCTATTGGCTTTTAAAAGTTACCCCACTAGTTCGTCCATATTAGGCATGGCCGACCAACCTGAGGCATAATCTAACTTTCACTTGTGTGTTTATCCTTGTTTTATGTCTGGCTTGGGTTTAAACCCAAGTTCCACGCCATGTTAATTAGTGGAGTACTCATATCCTCAGGTTAGACCACTGGTATGCTAAAATTGCACCAAACTCTGTTTAACTCCATTTTGTGTGTTGGTTTTAGTATTAGGATGTTAATTGCTTTAAGACTGTTCTAAGTTATTTCATGCTTCTATCCCTTCATTCCTTGGACTGTATGCTCAAGAGTTACTCTATGCTCTAATTCCTTTGCTTTTTAACTCCATGCTTAGGAGTTTGGCTCCTTTCTTTTATTCAGTGGCTAAAGGCCTGATACCCAAGTTTTACACCATTGTCCTTGGGCACATGGCATATGACACATGGCACATGGAGGGTTTAAGTTTTGCTTTATGGTTATCCTATGGTAAATCACTGTAAGATACAAATATATACTACACCCATATATACAACAAAATTTATTTTATCTCACATATACTATAGAGAATCAAAACTAGCTCTACACCATAATGCAAATATAGGAGACAACATGTGACAATAGATCAAGTTATAGAAGATAAACTCAAACTTATATTAACTAATATAGAGAGGAGAACAAAAGATTTCTAGTCATAAAATTAGCTTGGAAAGTGAATATTGGTGTCGAATAAACCTTTTAATGATACTCCTAAAAGAAAGATGAACTAACTTATTTACATAAATACCTTTCATTACTTATATAACTTCTTATTTCCCAAAACAAATCTATGTGTCAAAACTTTCCATCACAATAATACCAACAAGATACTAAGGTCTCCACTTAAGAAATGGAAAACATCAATTTAGGAAATGCCAACAATATTGATGTGAAGCCAATTTATGGCTAATTTCATCACATGTCTAATAGTAAATATCACAACTATAATTTTATCTTTATCTTTATTCTTGAATATAGATAACAACAACATTAAATCTATTAGAACATAATCATTTCCCATAGAAAGTGGGGCTAAAGCACATACAACTTATAAGTGGAGAGGTAATGTTTCATAACATCATACCAATTAAAAAATGTCACCAAGGGTGTTATAGTAAGTGTATACATAAGTCCCACAAGTTTTGATAAGGTGTTAGCCACAACATGCCTAACTTAATTTACTCCAATATATTCAACTCAACACTATACAAGAAACTCTAGAATCAAATACTAAATTACATAATTAACTTAAATGACCCTTAACAAAGACAATACAATTGTTAAAAAGCATTATCATAATTGCTAACATGTCTAAATATGTGTTTAAAGATGTCTAAAAGAATGTTTCAATCTACACAAGTGAATGCACTTAAACTATTATATATATGTTTAAAGATATCTAAGAGAAGGTTTCAATCTACACAAGTGAATGCACTCAAACTATTGTACTATTAAACATATATAAACTTCTGAGCTTGGACATTCCAAAATCCACCCACTTCTCAACCCCAAAGACATTTAACCCCAAATATCACAAAGTCACATAATCACCCACAATTATTAGCATTAAAAAAGATAACTCTAACACTTTATAATTTACTAATATTGAATCTAATAAAGGTAATAAGAATACAGTAAACATTACAGTTATCAGTCTGGAAGCTAGCAAGCAATCTACCAGGAAGGCTCCAGAGACTGGATGTACATGGAGAGGAGAGTACCCAAAGTTGTTAGAACTCTCCTTTAGACTACAAAAATATATCTATAACGTGGTCAGCTCCTGCTAGGAAATTCACTTGATATTCAGTCAGAGGTATTCTTCGTAGCTCTGGAAGAATATAGAAGCTTCCTCCACTAGAGGGGCAAGTCGTAGGCGTGTATGACAGGGTTTCTTCCTCCAAAATATCCGGTCCAGATTCCACTGGAAATTTGACACACGGCGTAAAAGCACATATAGTGTGGAACTCAAGTCGTAAATCGTAATCACTGGAGCTGGCGAATTTTCAAAATAATAAAAAAACGTTGCAACTGATGTCTGAGCCCGGGTTCGAACCGGGGACCTCTAGTGTGTGAGACTAGCGTGATGACCAACTACACCACCCAGACTTACATGCTCCCCTACCTATTCTTAAAGTTCTAGAATAGAAGATATTTGTGCTCTTTTTATAAAAGATCCAGCAAGGATGGAATTGATTGATGGAAGCTCCCAGTTGGATTGGAGGAGGGGAATTGATTGGCAACAGTGTGTCTTGTGCTGAGAAGAGGAGGCAAGCAACCTGCTACACTGGTGGATTGACAGGAGAGCAAACTTTTATCATCATATCATTCAAGCAGAAAGAGCAGCAGAGCAGGGAGAGGGGCTGGTCAGGTCAGACCATCTGTCCCCAAGAAATATCTTCAGCAGAGAAAAGAGTTTAAATAGGAGTTTTGGGCAGGAAATCCTCCTAGCCTAGGAGAAGAGCAGCAGAGCATTTGTTTGACAAAGAAGATGAGTGAAGAGAATAACAGAAGACAATGGTGCATGGCAGCAACAATCTTGTGACAGTGCCAAAAACCATTCTATTCCCTTGGAAGCATTGCACATTAATTCCTTGTGGGTGGGCTGTTGTGGGGTGTGATCTCTCACATTTGAGGGACCACCAGAAATTCTGGCATGGGCTAGCTTGCAGTGCAGCAAAAACACCTCCCAGCCCTAAAGTTTTTGAGCTCGTGTTTCTTAACAGATGCTAGCTTTCATTCACTCTGCCTCTTTCCTGGGGTTGCTTGTTTCCCCTCAAGTTTTTTTACTGGCCCTGAATTGATTGATTGATTGATTGATTGTGATGTGTAAAGCTTGCATTGGAGCGATGAAGCACAACATCGCCCACACAAAAAAATGCAAAAGAAAAATAAAATAAGAAAAGGTGTGTTTGCATATTCTGGAACTTTTAAAAAGGCTGGGCAATTAGCAGCCGCCATATCTCCATTCTCTGCCACAGCCAAATCTCTTGCCGGTCGCCGTTCGAGCAAAATAGAAACAAGTGATGCAAGCGATGCAAAAGAAAATTACGAACTAAAACGATTTTAAAACTCGGAAAAGAGAGAGAGAGAAAAAGATTGTTTGGACATGTGAGTGACACGATCATGAATCGTCCGTGCAGTATACGATTATGAAGTTGAAATTAGGCACACACATCCATCCCAAGTTCTTCGTGTTCTAGGTAGAGAGAGAGATGCTAGTGAGATAGCATACCTAGTTCTTTCTTCTTTTTTTCTGTGTTGATCTTCCTGTTCATCCAAGGGCAGAAGAGATGGCTGGAGCGATTCCAATGCCGGGAGTAAATCTCGGTGGCAGCTCCAGATCTCGTTTTGGTGCCAAGCTCTTCACCCGCGGGATCGTCAAGGCGGCTATGGTGACCGACACAAAGCCCAACATCACCGACGAATTCGACAGTCCACACGACAAGAAGAAGCTCAAGATCAATGGCAACGGCAGCTTCCGCGAGAGAATTCCCGGCAAGAGCAGGATCCCACCTCCAAATTCCTCCTGGGACGAACGGAAAGAGGAAGAAAAAGAGGAGGAGGAAGACGAAAAAGTTCCCACAAGCATCCACGACTACATGGAGCAGTCACTGGAGCTGATTAAATGCGCCGATGGCGGCCCTCCTCGCTGGTTCTGTCCTCTCAATTCGCCATCGCCATCTTCTTCTCCTTCGTCGTCCTCCAAGATTTTGGCAGATTCTTCTCCACTGCTGCTCTTCATTCCAGGTACTACTTGCTCAGATTTTTAACGGAATGAGAGGCTGTACTTTCATTCCGTTTAAAAACTGGTTCCTTGACTGACTTTGGTTTCTAGCGTTGTGATTCCAGGCATGGATGGCACTGGCCTTGGTCTCATCCTCCATCACGAAACACTAGCACCGTATGTCTCTCTTGATCCATAAACCAAGAAAAACTCTCTCTCTCTCTCTCCCTCTCTCTCTCTCTCTCTCTCTCTCTCTCGTTTTTCTGCTCGATCATCTGAGAAAAAACTTCTCTTTGAATTCCAGGCTGTTTGAGGTGAGATGCCTCCACATTCCAGTCATGGACCGCACTCCCTTCGAAGGTAGAAACTTTTTTCTTCTTTGCTTTCGCAACTTTTCTCTACTTTTTGTCCTTTGACGTTTGAAAAATGTTCATATTTTCCTTGAACTTTAGGTTGCCTTTGGTTTCGTTTTTTCTAGGACTGCTGGAGCTAGTGGAAGGCGCAGTCAAGGCGGAGCACGGACTCCATCCCGGCAGGCCCATTTTTCTCGTGGGTGACTCGTTTGGAGCTACATTGGCGTTGGCGGTGGCTGCACGGAATCCTTCGCTCGATCTCGTCCTCATCCTTGTCAACCCTGGTAAGACAAGTCTAAAGAAAAAACCAGTTTTTTTCCTTCTTTTGAATCGATCTTTTTCCTTTTTTCTGTTCCAGCCACCTCCATTCAAAGATCTCCGCTTCAACCTCTATTTCCAGTCTTGGATTTAGTTCCCGAGGAGGCGTTCCACTATGTTCCATACCTCCTCAGCTTCACAATGGGTACGATCCAAGCTTTGTTTTACAAATTAATCTTTTTGTCTCTTTCAGGTGATCCTGTTCGCATGGCTTCTGCCAAAGTCCCAAAAGACTTACAGCAGCCATTTGAAAGATCACAGAAAGTTGCCGACTCTTTGGTCGATATGCTTCCAACACTACCGGTGAGTTCCTCCTCGAAAGTTTGTGGACCTTCGAGTTTGATTTTGATCTTTTCTCTTGCGAATGCAAGGGCTTGGGCCGAATAATTCCCAAGAGCTCGCTCGGCTGGAAGCTAAAACTCATCCGGGCGGGGGCCTTGTACGCAAACTCGAGGCTGCATGCCGTCAAGGCGGAAGTTTTGGTTCTCGCAAGGTTTGGTTTAATCAAGTGGGCGTTTTCTTTTATATATCCTCCTCTGTTTTCTGTAGCATGAAAGACCAGATGCTGCCAAGCGCTGAGGAAGCGAAGCGATTGAAAGCTGCTCTAAAGAATTGTAGAGTCCGAATTTTCAAAGACAGCGGCCACACGCTACTTCTGGTTTGTCCCGTTTGTTTTCTAACACTTTTCGTGCTTTGAAACTGATAGAGCTTGACAGGAAGATGGTCCCAGCTTGGCTACCACCATAAAATCCGCGCTGATGTATAGAAGATCAAAAGAGCGAGACATTGTCAAAGACTACGTTTTGCCTACCAAAGAGGAGTTTCATCGACAATATGAAAGCACAAGGTAGTAGCAAATCACTAGTAGCTGTGAATGCTGATTGATCGTTTCTCTTTTCCTCTACTTTCTCTTGCTCTTTTTTCTTTCTTTCTTTCTTTTTTCGCAGGACTCTTCGCCACCTTGTGAGCCCCGTGTTCTTGTCAACTGATAAAAACGGCCAAGTAATCAAAGACCTGTCCGCTATACCCGACGAGGAGCCACTTCTTTTCGTAGGCAACCATATGCTCATGGGGCTGGAGCTCTCACTCATCGTCGGGGAGATTTACAAACAAAAGAAGCTGCTCGCCCGAGGCCTGGCACATCCTTTGCTCTTCTCCCACAGGTTCCACTCCGAGTACTCGGACCAAGGCTTCATCGATCAGATCGGTCTCTTTGGTGCTACACCCGTCACTGGAAAGAATTTTTACAAGCTTCTATCCAGTAAACACTCGGTTCTTCTCTATCCGGGTGGTGCTCGCGAGGCTTTGCATAGAAGGGTATGGTATTTATCTCTTCTTTTCTTTGTCAACTTACCATCTGGATTTTTTTCCCAGGGAGAGGAATACAAGCTCTTTTGGCCAGAACAGTCCGAGTTTGTCCGAATGGCTGCGCGTTTCGGTGCCACCATAATTCCTTTCAGCTGCGTTGGCGAAGATGACATGGTTGAGGTAATTAAGTCCATGCAATCGCATGCTCAAAGTTAAGTGTGATTCGTCTCGTTTTCCAGCTCTTGATGGACTACGATGACATAAGGAGCAATTTCTTCTTGAAAGATCGGCTAGTACTCACAACGGACTCCAACTTCAGGTAGGAAAAGATGGTATTTTTTACGTGAACATTCTTGTTCTTCCAGGCCTAAATCAGCTGGCGAAGTAGCAAACCAGCCTCTCTACCTTCCAGTTTTCGCTCCCAAAGTTCCTGGCCGATTCTACTGCTTGTTTGGAGCTCCAATCTCCACTGCTGGTAAGATCCAGCGAAACTTTCGCTTCTTCCTTTCTAATGCTCGAGTTCTTCCAGGGATCCAAGAGCGAAAACACGCAGATTCTCTCTACCTCAAAGTAAAAACCCAGGTGGAGTTGGGGATCTCCTACTTGCTCCAAAAGCGAGGCCAGGATCCATACAGAAGCGCTCTACCGCGCCTCGTATACGAGGCGTCGTGGGGAGGAACGAAGCAAGGTCCGACGTTCGATCCCTGACACGGACACAACAAAATTTTTACAAGAGGTAAGTGTAAAGGAAAAATTCTTTTCTTTGTAGAGAATCTTATCCAGATAGCCACGTGTCTGGCCACGGTCGGCGAGAATCTAGGGCCCCTCTTCCGCTTCCGACGCGTGTACGTCCACGTGTCAGATAGGCATTAAAGTTAGGGCTGTTTTGGTTCCTTGTTCGTTTTGGCGCGCGCCGCTCGCAGTGCTGTCGATTTCCAACACAGTGAAAGCAGCGAGAGATGGTTTTTTGGCGCGTGATGGAAGTGATTGTCAACAGCTAGAGACAGTGACGAGTGTGAGTGATTCCAGTGTTTGCTTGTACACTCCATCCAAAGAGGGCCCTTTTTGTGTGGAGTAGGAACTAGTGTTGGGTTTAAGGCAAAAACAAACAAGCGCTACAAAGTACTCGCGCCCATCTTCGTCAACTTGATTGCTTCCAACAAAAACCCCAGAGAGAAAAGAAAGAAAAAAAAGATCTATAAATTCATTGCAAAGGAACCGAATCAAAGCCGTGCTCATAACTTTGAGCTCTGGCAGCCATGGCGCCAGTGTTTGCATTACAAAGTACTTCACTTCCCAACAGAACCGAAAAGAAAAAACTATATAGATGATACGAAGGATTCAAGCACACTTGGCATCACTCCAAAGTCTCCATATCTCCATCAGCTCTAGCGTCGTTCACACACAAAGTGAGTGAGAAGATCTCGACTGGTTTGTACCGGAGCTATGGCGACGCGAGCGATTTTTTAAAGCCCGCTGCCTCTAGAGAAACAGACAGCAGAGGCTTAAAACGAATCTCACCGTATAGTGAAGAACACTGGCAAGAACATCACCTCGAAATGGAACTGATAACGACGCTCTTGTATTTCAGAGAAAGGAGGATGTCTCCGCACTATCCAAATTCACATCAAATGGCTCTCTTTCACACTGCTAGCTACGTAAAATAGTGTACACCTTAGACAAACATAAGAAAAAAAAAGACCAGCTCATAAACCAAAGAGTGACAAGAAAAAAGAAAAGCAGAAAAAAAGGAAAAAAAAATTACAGCGGGGACGGATACCGATTTTTCACACTGACCATCTCTATCGTCTCTGGCTGTGTGATCCGCATGAAAAAACTGTCTGAAGAAAAGCCAAGCATGAGAGAGCTAGAAAGCAAAAAAGCAAAAAGAAGAAAAAAACCTCTAGAGATGTAGCGAGAGATCGAGCGGCGACGACTCTTCCCATTGGAGTCCCGGGTTCTGGACAACACATCTTTGGAAACTTCCCGAATTGCTGGCGGCGGCGGCAGTAGCGGCCGCGTGAAGAACTTGGTCTGCGGTGCTGCTGGGAAGGAAGTGAAAACTCCCCGGCCATCTCTTGCTGCTGCTCATCGCATCATCGAATCCGAAACCAGCGGCACCGCCACCCCCGGACATATCGTTGAACTTGGCACCCACGCCTCGTCCAAACTTTCCAATCATCTCGGGTGCAACGCACTTCCCCACCCCCGGCTGCGTCGAGATGAAAGGCTTGGACCAGCCATGGTGTCCCTGCGGGAGCTGCGACGTAGAGCTCGCGTTGGTGACGCTGAGACCGTTTCCAACGCTGGTTTGAATGGCGGAAGCGTCCGAGAGAACGCCTTGTGGAGAGGTCTTGTGGTTACCGGAGTGAGCTTGCAAGCATAGCGATCGACTCAAAGTCACTCCACTGGAAGAAACTCCTCCTCCTCCGCCTCCTCCTCCAGCTCCTCCTCCAGCTCCTCCTCCTCCTCCTCCTCCGTGACCAAAGTGGTGATGGTGCAAAGCTCCAAAGTTTGGCTGGCCGAGGCCCGTGAACCTGCTGGTTATGGTGCTCGACGCCGCCGCCGCTGCTGCCGCCGCCGCCGCCGCCGCCGCCGCCGTGCCACACCGCTGGATCCTCCGTGCCGCGGTGCGCTCCCGCTTGTGCGCGTTCTGGTGGCCGCCGAGAGCTTGCGAGCTCGGGAACTTCCGCTGGCAGTAAGTGCAGGCGAATTGCCTGGGCTCCGACCCCTGCACGCCGCTGCCGGCGCCATCGAGCATGGTGGTGGTCGACGGAGGAGGCGTCGCTGTTCCTCCTCCGCCCCCTCGATCCGAGCTAGAGCTTGGAGAGACCCACTCGCTCGCCTTGAGCTCGTTGTCCCCGACTATCTCGTCGCTGTGATCTTCGTCAAGGGGACTGTCTTCCTCCATCAAGCTTTGCTGCTGCTGGAACATGTTGTACCCCACGGACGATCGATCGACCGAAAGGAAGTTACTCGAGCTCTGCTGCTGCTGCTGCTGCTGCTGTTGTTGTTGATGGTGGTGGAAGTGCTGTAGTTGCTGCTGTTGCTCGTCGCTGCTGCTGCTCCTCCTAAACACTGTTACTGTCGATGCCATTGCTCCGTCCGAGTCGCCTGTTCTCAAGCTCAAATCCAACGAGAACTGCTTTGACGATTCTTCGTCCATTGCCTCTTGTTTCTTCCTTCCTCTGGAAATGGATTCTCTTGGCTCTTCACGTCTGTAACAACCAAATGGATCTTCATCATGTCAGTAAAACCAACACAATAAAACTTTTTTTAAAAAAAAAGAAAGACAAATTAAAATGACCACAACCTGTTGAATAAAAATGAAAAGGAAAAAATAAAAATAGCTCTCTCACTTTTTTTTTTTTTTTGCTTTCACATCTCACACCAGATCGCTTGCATGCTAGCAAGCTAGAAATCTTTCTAGAATGTGGCAAGGAGGACTAGACGAGCGAGGAAAGCTCTATAATCTTTCACACTTTCCTATACGCAACTACTCTCTCACACTCACACTCGCTCCAAGATTTGGGGCTTTTCCCGGAATTGCGAGAGGCATCCACATCCTCTAGCACTACCAAATTGGGGGAACCAGCATTTAGATTCACGACCCGAATGCAAGCAAGAAAGCATCAAAAGAACAGAGAGAGCGCGAGCGAGAGAGAGAGATCGATAGAAAAGGAAGAACACCCACCGAGCTAGAGCTGGAGTGATCTAAGCCGCCGGCGCTGGCGCCGCGCATCCCCCACCCCTCCTCTCCAATCCGCTGCATCCGCTAGGGCGCCGGGGAGGAGAAAATCCGCGCCTTGCGAATCGCGACTCTAGATCACGGGAGGCCTGCGCGAGAAAACGCGGATCCCTAAAACCAATCCGACAATGCTTGGAAGCTCTGCGGGTGTAAGTGTGTGTGTGTCGTGACGGAAGAAAAGCCCCTCTCCTTCTCTTTTACTAAGTACCGAAGTACTTATCACCAAGTTGATCCATATTATTTTACCTTGCAAGATGAAATTTCAAGTTTAAACTCCGTCGTTGTCCGCGGTAAATGCACGCCTTCCGTACCGCTCCAATTTTTTTATTTTTTGCACTGTCGCTTTTGGTGACCAAAAAACTGACCCGGCCATGGCGAATATTCGGGCACCGGCTCTAGAAACATCATATGGTCGATTTTAATCAAAGTGGTCTTATGCCTCCAGGTGGGCGCCAAAAGACCTCAGAAGCATGTATTATTATTAATCAGCCTCCATTTGTGATTGTTATTATTCTTCGTTTGAAGGGGTAAAAAAGTAAGCGCTTTTGGACTTGCAGTGTTCTCTTTTTCGAGGATTCCTGAGATGCCCTCGCCTCGCACTTACCGCAAAAATGGTGGGGCTTGTGCTGCGTCAACTTTATAAAGGCGGAGAGGTTCTCTCGTTCAAGCTTCCAGTCCACATTCCTGTTAAGGAGTTTCTTCCTCTATTGTATACAAATCTTGACCCATGGAAGTGCGAAAAGGTGGCGGCCTCGTGCATGCACACTGCCCTAAAGCTAGAAAACAAGAAAACAAAGTGGCTTTGGGGAGGAGGGACTTGGTTGGGGTGGAACATGTCATGATCCTTTTAAACTAATCATTTTTTAAGTGTTTTTGCTCAGTTTGTACACAAAGACTATCTGGCCGCACATGTTACTAGATTGGTGTTTGAGCGTATCTTTTGCTGGCTTTGAATTTGAAAAGGTCGCCCTGGGGATTATCATGTTGTTTGATACAATCCACGAGAACCCAAAGCAATGATCACGATGAGACAAGATTAATATCAGTAACGAATCGAAACTCATTTTCTATGCGATCAATGTTGTACGTAGTGTCTCGTTCTTGCGGGGCTCCTCCTGGCTGGATCGATCGAATCAACCGGAATCTCGGATGTTTCAAGCCCGGTCTTTTGGATCGAGGCGATTTCTTGTTTTATAAGCTGTATCCCTTGCTGCTTGCTTGCTCGACTTCGTGGCTTCATTCATGCACCAAAGAAAAACGAGCTCACGCATCATCAGTACTTTGAAGATTCCCTCCGTGCTTATCTATAGCTTAACCTTAAAAAGCAGTATAGTTGATTTAATCGTCCTACCGCTGAAACGTACAGTTGCGGGACAAAGTCGCTCGTCCTTTTAGAAAAGGAGTTCTGCTCGTGACATTGACAAGAGTTTTCGAGGAAAACAACACGCGAAGCCGCGACTTAAAGCAATATTCTATCGCTGATCCATTTGATTTTGACGAACACAAACAAAACGGAAGGATTCAAAGTGAGACAATGAGATCTCCTGCAGAGATCCCCCTTGCAACTAAAGTTGTCGCAAAATCTTAAAAAAGGAATTTTTAAGTTTTAGAAAAAGGAAGAAGGAAACACTAGCCTTGTTTCGTTTCTCGTGTGAAGTACGCAACAAAGTTGCGCCAACTTTTCCTTGTTCCCATGACGCTCATGCTACGTCACGTCCATTGGAGCAATAAAAACTACATACTTGCATGGTTCTACAACATAGGCATAGAAAGGAATGTAGGAGCTAGTATGTTGAAAGGAAAAAGCCTAATCTATACCGTACGATTGGTCCAAACGTTCTCGACGGTGGAGATTGGCCGAGATTGAAGATTATCTTTCTCTCATGTTGTCTGTTTGGATCCAATGTATCTTCTCTTGTTTTCTATTTTGTTTCTTTCATTGTCTCGTGGAAAAGGATATGTAGGATCACTCTCCGAATCAATGCACAAGAGGACAGAATTTGGAGGAAATAGCCCCTGGTGTTGTTTGCTTCGCGAGAAAGACACCCAACTGAAAACCACCACACGCACAGAGAAACACAGAGAGAGAGAGAGAGAGAGAATACGCAAGATGAAGTATCTTGTATCATCTCTAGCGATCGATCGCTATCGCAGCACAGTAAAAGGTGGCAGTATAGAAAAGAAAAACAAAGTCTAGCTTATAGTAAACGATCCAGGGTCCGTGAACTGGGAGCTCGCCAGCCAGCACTCATTTCAACAGCGACAGTTAGCAACGACCCCACAAAAACACCATCACTGTGGAGTGGGGTACTTTCTCTCGGATTTTAGGGCTATGTCAGCGTCGTACGGGCGCCCCAGACAATCCGTACGCGACTATGTGTGCATGCACGCACGAACACCACGAAACGCATTCATCTCTGTGCGTTGTTTTTGTGTGCTTTTCTCGTTTCTACATTTATTTTGTGAACATTTCTGGATCCGTGTTGAATGAATCCATCCATTCCGCCGCTGCTGGCCGCGCTTCCGTCCGCTTTGTCTTTTAATTCACAGATTTCTGGAGCTGGATGAAGAGTAGGGAAGAGAGGAAGCATCTTTTTTTGTGGCCTGGAGGAGCAATCGCTTTCCGGAACCTTGAATGTGTTCTTGGCTGATCGGGTGTCGTATGGATGGTCTACACTTAGCTACGCTCTACGAATTCTTACACACACAAGTATAGCAGCAGTGCTATGCCAACTTACAGCAGCAGCAGCAGCAGCAGCAGAAGCAGAAGAAGGCCCGGCTACAGGACATCTTATGAGTCGTATAATGGTACTCTCTCTGATAGGAAAAAGGAAAAAGAAATAAATGAATTTATTATTAAGTTTTGTAACCATCCAGTCATTCATTTGTTTGTGGGAAGAAGTTATCTAGAACAAGTTCTACTTGTTGGAATCCACGATTTGTCCAATCCAATAGTGTAGCTCGATTCTTTACTACTGGCGATTCCTAGTGTCCAACACTTTTTTTCCCTTCTATTTTTTTATCGCTGCGAGCGGGCGAACATCAAAGATCCGTCTTTCTTGTCTTGTCTCCTGGAGGCTGGAGCTGCGAGGAACTTTATCGGAAAAGAAAAGGACAGCCTTTTATAAGTATATAGACAATGCTTGTGTCTTTAGAAGTAGTGCACACAGCTTTGGGTTGGACATTTCAACCAAAGCTTCACAGCTGTTGCGGTTTGATATCTTGGTAGTATTTTAGAATCCATTCAAAGCCTGCCAGATCGTTGTGAAGCTATACATGCTGGATAGAAAGGTGTGTTGCAGCAACTTGCAATTTGACACCTCCATGAAACCTCAGCTCGTTTCCATCCAATCCCTTGAAACTTCATGACGTTACTTATTCTAGTACATATATAGACATATATTCTGTTCTTGGTAGCTTCTTGTAAATTCACTGCTACTTTCTCACATTTTATATATAGGTGTTTCTATCGAGAAATTTCTTGCTAGCAGATCAATGACCCATTCGATCTCCCCAACCAACAACAAAACAAAGCTAAAAAAGAGAGGAAAACTGAGGAGTCTGTACCTTCCAAGCTTGAGGAGATAGATCTTAAACAAGTAGCACAGAAGAAGGGAAAGAAGAGTTGCCCGACTTTTTGGAAAGTTTCATGTCTTCCCGGTTGTCATATATTAATGACACTTCACAACACTTTGTTGGCTAGAAATGATTTTTTTTTCCATTGAATTGTTTGTTCATGCGAAGTGGACCCTGACTCTAGTTGGCTGCTAGCTAAGACGAAAGTATCATCGTCACTGCTGGTCGAGAAGAAAATCTTTGGGAAATCGCCTACATAGTTCCTCATGGGCCCAAATATATATCCTAGTTCTGCTTTCAAGCGAAACTCTTTATATATCTTCCAGCAATGAATTCTATGGGACATAAAATTAGCAGCTTGCCTTTCTATCTTGTTTTGAGACACGTAGCCGCACGAAAGAAAAGACGAGAGATTTCCAGCTGGATGAGATTGTCCACGCAAGCTTTGTTCAAGCTGGATGGCTGCTGATTAGAGAGCATATCACAAGCTCTTATCAAATGCAGCACGAGGAAAGAGCCTTCTTTCAGCTAGAATTTGTAATATAGCATTTTCTAAAGAGAAATAATAAAGTCTCCACCACATTCCATATTTTCAGGCATGCATGCCTGAAAAACTTTTGGAAAATAGAGAGGATCTAGCAGCAAGAGGAATACTCACGTCAATAAAGAGGATCCAGCAGCAAAAGAGAGAATGAATACGAGATGAGAGAGAAAGGTAGATTAGAGTGTCATGCTTTTTAGTTGGGCACAATGGAGGAGATCCATTTCCGTGGATAAAAGCCTATAATTGAAATCTGAACCTTTCTAGCATTGCTATACGTCCTTGATCAACTTCCTTTCCCTCAAAAATTAAATCTAGAAATTAAAAACCTGTACAAAATAGGTTGGCTGTTAGGGCTCTGGTTTTTATGCTTTTTTAACGGTTTAGATTCCAATTTTGGATGGTTCTTACGTGTCTTAACAAATTTGGATTGAATCAAAAGCTCGAGGGGAAGGGATCTAGTCCCCTAGTTTGTGGCCTGCATGGCTCCCGGCTAGTTTGATTACTTCCAAAACAGTGAACTCTATATCTTTCACATGATTTTGCCTATTTTTTGCAAACCAGATGTTAGCAACATTCCTAGACTACGTTGAAAACCATCCAAACCTCCAACGCATTCCATTTTCCCAAGAGCAATTTGGAGGCCAACTTAGCTTTGCTCCAGGCTTTTTCAATCTTGAGCTCTCTAATCTTGCTCTAGAGTGATGGCAATCAGTGAAAGGAGAATGCCAAGGGGAATCGTCTGAAAACGTAGATGAGTTCTAAGAAATATTTTCATTTTCATTGATTTCCTTAAAATTGAAGTCATGTAACTAGACTTTGCCATTACAAAGTGAAGATTTTTATTCTAGGAATTTTCTAGATTTATAGTAGTAAGAATACTATTCATCGTTAAATTTCAGTTAAAATTTTATTAAACACCTCTAATGAATTTAAAATATTTTAAGTTTAAATTCATATTACCATCAGATAGGCTAGAAATTATAAGCTCAAATATATAGTGGTATGAGCTCAACACACGGCTAGTGTGCTTTCATGATAACAGGCATGATATGGATGATCTGTTCCGGGGTATGACTTTGTGGGGATGGTCTTCGACAATAGGATTAGAAGCATGGACGCATTCTGTTTTCTTTCCTTAGGGAAAGAAAACTACCTGGTTCTCCAAGAGGCCAATGAGATCGAATTGCAGACATAGCATGTGGAAAGCCAAGCCAGCATTGCATAGGAAGCAAAGTCGTAGATACATGGAAATTCTTAGGCACTTACCCATGTATAATGAAGATAAGGGAGTTTCAAGTTCAAGGAGAGTGAGGAGAAAGTAGATAAGAAATGCATCCTCTATTTCCCAAATGGTCTTATGCTTCCAGATGTATTATTATACCCCCCAAATACATGTTGAACTGTTGCCATGAAGGATGGCTGTGTAGTTGGAGCTAGTGGTGGCTGTTCATAAGTACATCTCACATTAGTAATGTTGCTTTGATCTAGCATTGCAGAACTTGATGCTATACTTCAAGGGAGGTATATGGCTCTTCAAGCAATGTATCAATCTCTTAATTCAGTGAGGAATTTTCCGGATGGCTGGTACAGGCATATTTAAAGTGCGTATAAGAGGTATGTTATTTGGTTTTATTGAGTGTTACTTATATCCTTTGATTTTTTAGAGACTTAACTTTCCTCTAGCATGCAATTATTTTATCAGTTGTTGATTCATATATTAATTGGTGATAAAGTGTTGCAATGGACACCACAAGACATAGTTGCTGCTGTTCAAATACGGTAAAAAGAAACGGGTGAAGAAGTTGATGACTTTGAAGGTGGATATATCTAATGCCCCACATAACCTATTCTATTCTTGGTCTCAGCCTTGCTTGCACACACTCTTGCTTAATGTGGTCTTGGCCTTAAACTGCTACACTTCCACATCCTCTACTAACTGGCACCTAATCTCTCTTCCTAACTGAAAAGTCCACCAAAGAGTTGTTATACAATGTTTAGAGTTTTGACATAATTCTAAATCTAGGCTGTTGAAATCTCTCAATCTTTAATTTTTGCTTCTTGTTGCTTGTTACTCAGTGCTTTTGCACAGTTTGCTACCTTGATCTAACGCCTCAAGCACCCAACACATTCAACACCTCAACTATCCCAAGCATTGCAAGAGAGATTGCAATCAGGAGGTTCATCCTCCTTCTCAGCACTGGCCTCCTAGCTAGTAAATGCCATGTGCAGGATCAAGAGGGCTTTGATACCATGAAAGTGGAGAGACGTGCACACAAACGAGGATGGAACTACTGCCATGTGGGCATAACCACTACTATATCATCTCTGTACTATCTAACAAAATCGCAAGATTTCTGTCGAAATATTGATAGGATGGTGCTGCTGCTGGAGCACCCCCCATACAACACAGCAGGGTTTCCCACTTTCTTGGCGGCAGCACGGAATCGCTACCATTCATGATTGTTGTTTTGCCAAACTAAGGTGTTGGTGTCCACTCAAATTCAAATTACTTAAAACTCTGCAGAAAGCTATTTTTTCTTCTTCCAATCAATATGACAATATCCAAGACCATTCGTTTAAGTTATTGTTCTAGAACTTATCTTGGCTTTGTGGCTGGAGGTGCTCTCGCGATTTTTACAGTAAGCTTATTTGATCTAAGCACCTTCTTGATTAGTACCTAGACCACCTTGGCTTCTACCATACATTTTTATTCTTTCAAATCCGTGGAGTTTGAGACTTCATCAAGGCACTTCATTGTTAGCAATAACAAGAAAAAAGATTTGTAACTATAGCCTTCACAAATGAGGTGTACAGTACTTACGGCTGCTAACTTGTTCAGGCATCTCAACTATGGGATCTGGCAAACTTGAACATCACATTCTAAAGGCGTTGTGGGCCAAAGTTTGACATCTTTTTATACTAAACCTTTAAAACATGAGTTGGTGGCTATTTCTTGATGTTTGCTGCACGGCCAGGTCGAGCATCATCTGCCACCTCGCTCATCTGCAAGAATCCAGTCCGCGGTCACTCCTGGATTCTATGGCATTCCACGGCGATCATACAATTGGGAAAACAAGGGGGTGACTGGATTATGCAAAAGCCCCTGGCACCCGAGTTTCCAGGGATTCTTCAAGGTTGTTTGACTCATGCTCCGTATCGATCTGGAATCCTATATTTCCTAGAGGTACCATGCCACGATCGATGCTTGGTGCTGTGTAAGGGATCGCAGCTGGATGTGAAGAGATGGCAGTGGAATCGTTCAACAGCTGCATCGATCGGACGCTTCCCGGGTGCGAGTGATAGTATGTGGATAAAAAAATTATAAAATAAATTTAGAAAAATGAGATCGAGTTTTAATTTAATTGCATTAACTGATCCCTGATCCATGATGGTTAATTGGTCCATTAATGGCTATTTATTACTGTTAGTTAATGGGATAAATAACATCAATATATTCCTATTTGGTATGTATATGGAATAGCCATTGCTTCAAGCCGCATTTGCTACCTTCATAATCTCAGCACATAAAAAATATTAATATAGCTATAAGATCAGGCATGGTCTTTCTTCTCTTTAACTTGTTTCCATGACTGGATGATCTGGTCTGGCTCAAACCAAGAAAATAGGCCCACAACCATTGCTTTTCTATAGTATGTTTGGTTCTTTGCGCTTTTTTTGTGTCTCTTATTCCCACATTGAATTTTATGGTGGGACTTTAAAGTTCAAGCCGTCCTCCACAGGGAGGCAATGAGTTCCAACTCCCTCTAGGAGTGTTGATGGCTAATTTCACTTGTAAATGTCACGCAACTTTCCTCCTTTGGCACTACAAATCCATTCTCTGGCCTAGGAACCACTATCTCATCACGGCACTCACCATTGCAGAAGCTGCTTAGCATGACAATCTTGTCGCTCGGGGTCAAGCCCAACATCCTGGGAAGAGATGGCTTTTGTGCCAGTGTTCACTTCAACTTTCAAGCCGGTGTCCTCAAACTTGTGGAGATGGCAGCATCACAAGCTCTGGTTTGTTTCTTCACAGAGAGAGAATGCCTTGTGAGGAACTGCTCCAGCTACTTTGAAAGTTGGAGACTCTTGAATTTCATCAGAACAATTTCGATGGAGTGGAGAGGGCAAGAGTTGTGTGGAGCTGCTATATGTCCAATGTTGAAACATATTTATGAGATAATCATTAAAATTAACTAATTGTGCTACAGAGCCCTAACCCTCCGAGCTGGGAGGTATGGCGCGCTCGAAGGCGCCCAGGGCATTTGTCCTGCGCAGGCATTTGCTGTGCGCAGCTGCGGCGATGGCGCTTCTCGTCGTGTGGGCAATGTGGATGAGCAAGGAAAATGAGGAGGCCGGGAGCGGCCACACGAGGTATCTGTACTGGGGATCCAGAATTGATTGCCCTGGCAAGATGTGTGAGGCCTGTGGAGGTCTGGGACACCAAGAATCCAGCCTACGCTGCGCTCTGGAGGAGGCGATTCATCTAAACAGGTAAGAATCCTCTCCCCTTCTAGATTTTCTAGATTTCTTAGTCCTTTGTGTGGATTATCTCGCCAGGACATTTGTGCTTCCTTCGACGATCTGCATTGTTGGAAAGCACAACGATCGAATGCTTCCTGGGACGTCCTCCAGGTGAGGCTACGTTTTCAGTTTCTTGGAATTTCTATAAGCTGGACGTCTGCTTGATCCAGTTGGGACTCGAGAGAGTGTGCTGTGGAGGCTTTGTACGATTTGGATCTCATGTCCTCTACTGGAATTCGTGTCATCACGGACAGCTCCAGAGAATGGATCTCTTCACTACGAGCAGCGCGTAGCGTCGAGCATGCTCTGGTGAACGTTCATGGATTAACTCGTCAAGAGATCTCTCAAAGTCCACTACACTCGCATGCATTGATCATTAATCGGACAGCCAACTCGCTTGCATGGTAAGCTTTCTCCTGTTCTTAACTCTTCTTACAAGTTTGGTTTTCCAGGTTTGTGGAATGCAAGGATAGGAAAAACCGCTCCGCCGTGATGCTCCCATACGCATATCTTCCAACAATGGCCGCAAAGCAACTTCGTGAGGCTGCCGAAAAGGTCTTTACGTTTTGTTTTATATTTCTCTCTCGGAAAACTGTAGATAGATGGACTAAGTTTGCTTGGTTGTGGCGCATCCAGATACAGCAACGTCTTGGGGACTATGATGCGATGCATGTCCGGAGAGGAGACGTGCTGAAGGTTAGAAAAGACGGGCAGGGGGAGAAAAAGACCAAATTCCCACACCTGGACAGAGATACACAGCCAGAAGCAATTCTCCGGCGGATATCCGCCTGGGTACCACGGGGACGGACACTCTACGTTGCGTCCAACGAGAGAAAACCGGGCTTCTTTGATCCATTGGGATCCAGGTACTTCGATTGGATTTTTGCTGAACTGTGGTCGTGATCTTTTATTTCATTGCCCCCTCTTTTCTTTTTCAGATATAAGATTGCATCTTCATCTAATTTCAGTGACATCCTGGGCCCTGTTATTCATAACAATTACCAGCTTTTTATTGTGGATCGGCTGGTTCTCTCCGGCGCAAAAACGGTCATACAGACATTTAAAGAGAACCCCGGGGACCTTAGCCTGACAGACGACGAGAAGAAAGTCCTCAGGTGGCAAAAACCTGTCTATACGTTTGATTGAGAAACGGCACGCAGCACAAGCAGAAGCTTTGTGCTTCCCAAAACCAGGTAGCGTGTTGTTACGTCTTAATGCACTATAGTACCCGTACAAATCTTTTCAGGTTTTAAAAGCATTGAACGGGGAACTTTAGCTCATGTTGCGGTAAGCATACTAACTTTTCGTGGTCTCAACTCCAGAGCTGAAACGGCTTATTGGATGTATGTATGCATTGCGTCTATGGGATGTGAGTGCATACATGCCCATCGATGTGATGCATTAAAGCTTCGCCAACGTGCTTCTCGTGGTATGGACTATAAAGTCGCTCCCGTTTTGCTCGCGGCACGACGAAGTCCTTGAAAAATCATTTTAAATTGATAAAACTTGTGTATATTTCTATATTTGATCTTCCAGGAGTGGTGCCGATAAACCCAGTCGATCTCTTGCTTGGAGCGCCTGCAACAGCAGGTAATCAGTTTAGGACAACTTTTTCTTGACTCACTCTTTTTTCCCAGTTTGTGCTGAAGGCAGCGACGAAAAACACGAGAGCTTGTACGAGAAATCCAAGCAACGATCCGGAGAGCAGTCCCTGTGCACACAAGATGAAAAAGCTCCAAGCGTGAACAACTCATCGAACCTCTACTCGAAGATGAAAGACAAATCCCAGCACATATGATAAAGGCAACCCGACAACGTAATACGCTCCAATGTTTCCAAGTGCTGCTATGGATTGCCATCCACATCCGGAAGCGACTCCTGCAACAACAGGAAAGGAACTGAGTTTCGCCGTTATCCCACTGGACATATGATACGAACCATAACCAACGCTGTGGAGGGCTGAAAGGATGACGAAACCGCTCGCAAACGGTATCATCCTTCCAACGTAGGACACAACTTGGCTGTCGCTGCTAAAGGCGTGTCCCACGACGTTCCTGGAGAGCAGCAAAACCAGCATTGCCAAGGTTGCGTAGACTAAACAAATGAGCACTGCTACTCTGAAAGCAAAACGTGCTACGAGTGGGTTCCCAGCTCCGAGCTCGTTGGAAGTTCTCACGCTACATGCCAACAAAAGTTTAGAGGAAAAGACGTAAAACACTCAGACTTAAACTTGCCTCGTAGCAGCGCTTATCCCATACGAGGGGATCATCCAGAGGTTGATAATTCCCATCCTGTGACGTGAAACTCGTGAAGCGAGAGCAAAACATCTGCGGAGACACTTACACAATAGAGAGCACTGACGTCTGGAGCGCCGGATTCGGAAGAACGCCGGAGAATAGAATGAGAACTTCGAAAGCCCACCACTCCAAGCTGCGGCCAACATTCCACATTGAGGCCAAGAAAGAATGGAGTTATCAAAAGAGCGAGACACTCACCAGACCATGAGAGCCGATGGAATTGCGAGCTTCAAGAACTGGGAGATGCCATGGAAGGCCTCCGTGGTGAAACCATGCCAGTAATTGGCAAACGTTGGAGAAGCCGCAGCGGCAGTGACAAGAAAGAAGACAAGCAGCCAGTACGTGATACTGAGAGACACCGCGGCCCCGGCGTTTCCCATGCCGAGTTTATATGTGAAGATCCAACACAGGAGGATATGACAGAGTAGCGCCAAGATGGACGACCAAAAGAGAGGAAGAACCCTGCTCTGCGTCTGGAAGAACTTCACCATGGGCTCAAAGACGGTGTAGGCAAACAGGCCTGGAACAAGACGTCTGGCATACCTCTGAGCTCCGGCGGAAATCTCCGGATCCTGGCGGCACCAGAGAAGCAAAGGCTCCAAGTTGATCCAGAGCAGCGACACTGGGATACAGATGAGAGCGAGAACGAGCACCGCTTGCTGGATGAAGACGCCGACCTTGTGATACTGCTTGGCTCCATGGGCTTGGCCGCACAGAGTGTCGAGAGCAAAGGCGAGGCCGATCTTTTCACATCAGGGAGAGAATTTTGTCAACGAACATGTGTAAGTTTTCTGTCTTTTTTTTTTTCCTTTTCTTTTTTCAGATCTGAGCTTACCACGAGGCTGAAACCCGAGACGTTGCAGAGAGAAGTGGCGATGGCGGCGCTGGAGAGCTCCAGAGTTCCGAGGTGACCGACGAACATGATGGAGACGAGCTGGACGGCGATGAGCACGACGTTGAATCCCGCCAGGGGGAAGATTATCCATGCCTGCTTGGCCACCTCGCTTCGCACTCGATTCAAGGTGTTCTCCTTTTGCTGCGCTTGACGATCCTCGCCGCCCTTGGCGTCCATCTAATCCCTCTATCCTTCTGTGTGTGTGCTGTGAACTAGAAGACCGCAAGTTTATTGATCGAGGGCGTCATGCCCATGCATTAATGGGTGTTAGCATGCCCATTCAAAAAGTAGTATTCACGTTGTCTTGCAATGCCTGGTCAACAGTTCTCTACTTTATAATCCCAAGTGTTGAAACTTTATATTCTATATTTTTTGGTTTGCTTAAGCAAAATCAAGAGACTAAATATACTTAAAATATGCTTAAATATTCTAGAATATTTTACCATTAATGGTTCTTATTCATTTATATTAATCATGTATTTATAATTTATAAACATGTTTATAATTTAAAAACTTTCCTAAACACTTCCCAGTTTATTCATGGGAAGTTAATCTTGATTTATAAATTACAAATATGTTTATTTCAAAAATACTAAATAAATATGACATTTGACTATCAAGCAAACTAAGTGTTGCTACATGCCAAATTATTTTAGGTTACTCAACTAGAAGCAAAAAGATGTAATACAATAGATAGTTGGAATGGAATCTGATGGTACATAAATTCTCTGAATAACATTCCACTTGTATCCAGCTGGGGAGCATACAATTTTATTTTACTTTACTTCTCTCTATCTGCTTGTTTCCACTTCAATCTTCCTAGTTCCCTGTATTTCTTGTATTTGAATCCACCATTCTCATGCTTCTTAGACCATGTAAATAATATATAAATGAATGAATTTATTTAGAGACTCAGGGTGTATATTCAACCAAGGCGACCTTTGCCAACTTTCTACTGGTTTGGATGGTCAACGCAGCTAAACGCATTTATCTAATCAATCAGATTGTGCCATGAGAGCGAGTTTATGTTTTCTTACCAGTAATCTGCGTACATCACTCCATCTAGCATCATGGAAGCACGAACTCGAGGATTTTGAGCAGTGGAGATCCTCTAGTTATTGGGAAGAATAGAATCACCGTGCAAAACAGTCCCGCTTGTCCCGGCAGTCCTGCTATCTTCATCTTCCTGTGTGACATGGGAAATATGATTGAATTCAATCAAGGGTCTTAGGATTTTGTTATACTTACATAAAGATTAGCTCTGTAAACTTTTTTCACTGTGTTTAAGCAATGCCATCAAAATAATAAACTCTGAAGTAGTTGATGCAAAGTGGATATGTTGCAGGATTCCTTTGGAAACGCTTGTTCACACACTGAAGCAAACTTTAAATACCAAAATCTAGGATTTTTCTGGATGTTTTTGTGCTAGATGCACATTAAAAATCTCTGCAGTTGCTAGAGTTGCATGAGCTATTACTTGCCACTACCACAAACAGGAAGCTTACAGAATTAAGTGCTATGCTTTCTTATTTTCAGTTCTTATTTACATTGGTAGTTATGGTTTGACTTTGTATCCTGGCATAACTTTTCTCTGAATGCATCTCTTGCTATTGGAATGGAGAGGTTTCTAGTCCGGTGAGATTCCTGTTGACCTATCGCATTTTCAAGCCTACAAGTCGAAATTCAGCGAATGATAATTGTAGGTCGCGTTCTCAGCAGTTTTTCTATACTCCTGGCATAACGCTGCAACGCCTTCCTGCATGCTCATGGGGCCGCAAGCAAACACTCCCACATTCATGTTAATGGTGCTCTTGGCAAGACCAGCAAATACACCTGGTAACAAAGAAAATAGATTAGATAAAAGCATGACGAAAACTTACTCGCAAAATCTGGACGATGTCCATAGTGAACGCTGACAGGCTTGAGGCTTTCTTCCGGAGATCCCACATTGGTCATTGTTGTGGGCGATGGCGTCCATTGCTTCTTCCTCCTGACGGAGTTTGCAACGTACGCAATGGCTGCTCCAGCAATTATAACACCAAAGAGTGACTCGAGAAAAGCCAGGAATGCTCCAAGAGATCGATCAAAGTCCTTGTCCTTGGAAGTATAGTGCCTGTAAATCCAGAAGCGGCCAATGATCCCGGCCAGGAACATAAACCCGAAGAAGGACGCGAAGATGACGGCCGCTTCGACGACGCCCCTCCCAGCCAAAGGTGGAGAAATTGCTCGCAGCTGCTGAGCAGCATACCTTGTCACGGACTTTGGAGATGGCTCGGCGTGGATCAGCACTGGGCCGCCTTTTCTTATGCTCGGAGCTTTGAGCAGCTGGATCTCTTTCGGGCCGGCGTTGTTTTGCTCCAAGTCTGCTGCTTGCTCGCGGGTGACATACGCTTGGACTTTGATGTTGAGAGCGTGCGCAAACTCTGGGCAGATCAGAGCTGGAGTGATCGAGTTGAGGATATGGAGCTCGTCCGACGTCTTGACTGTGTAGACGAGGATGATATCTTTGGGTGGCGTGAGAGACTTTGCTTGGATGCTGTAGAGGATATCTTTGAGCATGGACAAGAATGGAGAGATGCCACTTCCTCCAGCAATGAAAACTAGCACCTGGTATCTGGAAGGATCAAGGCCAGCTTTTTTGTCAAAGTACTAAAACCATGAGAACCATTACCTTGATATGTAGTCCAAGTTGTGGCCATAAGGACCTTCTATTCCAGCCTCAAGCTGCAGCGATCCTCCATTATCTTGGATCATGCTAATGATCTTTGAGGTCCAGTCTCCATTCTTTTTTATCAGGAGTGTAAGACGGTCGGTCTCGACATTGGAGCTGGAAATAACCGTGAAAGGATGCCAGTCCAGTTTCGAGATGGCTGGCAAGTTGAGAAAAACGAAGCTAGCTGCGCTGTAATGTAGCTCTGCTCAAATTCATGAAAGAATTTCTAGTTGGAATTCACATGACGAAATGTTTAAAACTATGAACTTACCTGGTTCCTTTGCAAACACGAGCTCAATGGTCTCGGAGCTCAGCACTCTTACTCCCATGACATCAACCTTTTGTCGAGATTGCACAAATCTCAAGAGTCGATTTACG
Source organism: Selaginella moellendorffii (assembly GCF_000143415.4). Lineage (NCBI taxonomy): Eukaryota > Viridiplantae > Streptophyta > Lycopodiopsida > Selaginellales > Selaginellaceae > Selaginella > Selaginella moellendorffii. Next base: position 1,526,841 of record NW_003314290.1, on the reverse strand, counting down.
GCGAATAACATGACGCCACCCAGAACCATAGCGTAGAATCGATCTCCAAGGTGCAAGCCAAAAAAGAGGATGAACAGTATGTATAGATGATGGGTGTAATAGAAAAGCTCAAAGTTTGCCTTGCGAACCCAGCCGATAGAAGTCGCCCACATTACTAGTCCAATTATCAACGCAATGAGTCCAGACAAGCCACTTATCTCGTCGCTGTGCCAGGCCCAGAGCTGCGAAGAACACTAGTTAAAAAAAAAAGCTCTTTTTTCCGGAACACATACCTCGTGGATCTTTTTCTCGATTATCCAGTAGATTATGTACAACAGCCCATGAACAGTCCAAGCCACCAGCATGGTGATTCCAATCCAAATGTGGTATTTGACTGCGTGCTCAAAAGGAATGTTGAGAAGTCGGAGAAGTGTAGAGCCTCTAGTCACTGGGAAGAACAGGATTGCCATGCAAAAGAGACCAGCTAGACCCGCTTCCACTGCTGCTATCTCTAGCTTCTTGTGCCACCTGAGGTAAGCAAACATTGCTCGCGAGGAGAACAAAGAACCGTGCTCATGGTTACTTACAAGGGCTCACGAAGCTTGGCTCGATTTATTGAGTTCACCGATCGTATGTAGTAAGCCGTGAAGGTGTAGACGGTAAAGAGCACCAAAGCGCATAAGAAAAGGAAGTCCGCCGCTGAAACAATCGAAAGTGGTCCCCTGATGAATAGTGGGTATGTTTCTGGATTGCTCCTGAAGGCTCGTAAGCTGCTGTTCCTGCTCAGAACAGGCAAAAGTTCCTAAGAATTTGGAGGGAGAATATCTCGCGGATACAACTCACTTGATCTTGAAGGCCTGCTTTCTCTTGTGGTGATAAGCCAGAGCCGTTGCGATCCCCGCGAAAATGATCGGAGCGCAATATACCACGATCTGCGGTCCTGCAAGGGTCGTTAATGGTATCCATAGAAACTTTAGAAGCTGCTTACCATTGTAGTATGCTTTGGTCCGTGTTTGAGCCTGCGCGGGGGTCCAAAACTTCTGATACGCGTCCAATGGTCTCATAAACCACAAGAACGTCCACAAAACCAGGACGACTATCGCAGAGAACTTGAGCACTGCTTTTGTTCCACCGTGCCTCGCGCTCTCCATGGCTGCTAGATGTAATTCCAAACTAGCGAGCGAGCCTTAAAGCTACTTGATAGAAGCGGGATTATATACAAGCGAGGACGTTGCCTACTGTGTTGTTCTTGTCGCGCAGCGTTTTGACTTCGTAATATAAAACTCAACTTTACCACAGCTTGCATTACATGTTCTGCATATCCCGCTAACAACTGGGTGGGAAAACTGCCTCCCGGGCCGCCTGGATTCCAGTGCTGACTTTTGGTTTAATCCAAATGAGCCTCGTAAGTCGCGAACGGATTGAGCGAGAACAACTAACTTACGAGCGCGCATGTTTCTAGCGTGGCACCACGCGCGAGCCCGTGTGAGCAAACTTAAACTTAAACTTCTCTTTCGCTAGAACAATACAAGTCGTTTAAAACAAAAAAAACTAGAAAAAGGAATAGAATTATCATACTTAACGCTTCCACTATCAGCCTGGATAAAGGCAAGGCTCTATAGACCGTTTTCTGTAACTTTGAGACACTGCAAAACGGGTCTCAAAGATTCCCAAGTGTAAAAAATATGGTACCTGTATTACAGGTCGTAGTTTAATGGATGATAACTAAATCTCGGTGCCTGGCACTGCGTAGCCACCGTGCGTTGCATCTCTACAGGTCCACACGCAAAAACTCCAACTTTGGATCCCTGCAGTCGCTTCGCATACGCATGGAACACATCTGATCAGCCAGAGTAAGTACTAGGAACGAGTAACTTTAGACTCTAACCTGGAAGATGTGGACGACTCCCATAGTGGACCTGCGAAGGATGAGTCGGTTGGCTAGATATTGTTGAAAGCATCCTCTCGGGCTTCTTGTTCACGCCTTTGTCCCTTCTTGCCAGCCGATTCCAAAGGGCCAGAGTTCCTCCACCAAAGACAACGACGCCAATCACGGTTGCTATGTATCCAAAAAGACCACCCAGCGAGCGAGAAAACAAGTCCGAGGTGTTGTGGTCGACCGGATACACGACGAATCTCTCGAGGATGCCAATGACGAACAGGAAGCCTGCCGAAGATGCCAACACCAGCGCTGCGTGGAGAATCCCATTTTGGATCCCCTCGGACCCAGATATGCTCCTCGGTTGAGACTTTCGGGTGCTGAAAATGATGGTGCTTGCTGTCGTCTGAGGCTTCTCCAACTCGGGGCCATCCTCTCGGGTGACATAAACTTGGACGTCGATCTTGAACCGGCTAGCAAAGTCCGGTGTTATGAGCTGTAGGACAGAGAGGTCGTCGGACTTTTTCACGGCCCAGAGAAGAATGATCTCCTCAGGTGCCAAAACTTTCTGGTTTTCAATATCATAGAGGAGCTCCTTTATAATGGAAATAAATGGTGAAATTCCACTGCCCCCGGCGACAAAAATCAGAACGTCGTAGCTGAAAAAAGTTGAGTCAGATTTATGCTTCCCAACTGAAAGCCTTACCGAGCGACGTAGCTCATGTCGTGGCCGTATGGCCCTTCAACAGCAGCCTCTACTATATGCGATGTGTCGGCGTTCTTTAAGTACTCCTTGAGTGTCAGCGTCCAGCCTCCGTAACACTTTATCAAAAGCGAAAGATGCTCCGTGTCTACTTTGGACGAAGATACGATGGTAAAGGGATGCCATTGCAGTGGAGACACGACAGGGAAGTTCACCATAATGAAACTTGCCGGATTATATGCGAGACCTGATATAAAAATGCGTTCGTAAAAGATGGTCCAGAGAGAACAAACAAGCAGAAAGCTACTTACTCGGATGCTTTGCAATAGTGAGTTCCATCGTTTCCGAAGACATCATTCGAGCTGATAAGACGTCTACGATTCTGCGTGACTGTATGAACCTCAGAAACCGATTCAGCAGAAACAGCAAGATGCCACCCACAACCGCACAGAATAACCTGTCTCCAACGTGTAATGCAAAGGTCAAAATGAATACAATATAGAGCTGATGTGTGTAGTAGAAAAGCTCAAATTTCTTCTTTCGAACTGGGCCAAGAGATGTCATCCACATAATCACGCCGATAATGTAGACAAACAATCCAGAAAGGCCGCTTATTTCTGTTTTCTTCCACTGAACAAGCTGAGAGTTTGACGAGAATGTAAGAACGAAGATTAAAACAAACTGCTTACCTCTGTCATCTTGCCAGTGACAGCCCAGAAGATCACAAAAACCAGTCCGTGAACTGTCCAAATCACCATCATAATGTGTCCAATCCATATGTGATACTTAATCGCGTGCTCAAAGGGTACATTCAACAAACGAAGAAACACCGAGCCTCGAGCAACTGGAAAGAACAAGAATGCAAGGCAGACAATGCCGACGAGTCCCAAATTCGTTCCAACCATCTCCAATTTTCTTTCCCATCTGAAAAGGAAACACGTTATGTATGAAGCACTCAAAACAGAATAACTCCTCACAGTTTTAACTGGTGCTTGTGCAGATAAGCAGGAGTGATTTTAGCAAACTTTGTGCTCAAGTACTCCGATAGTGTCCACACGAGAAGAGCCACGAAGAGAACGAGGCATGTAAGCTCCGCCGCAGAGGCAACTGCAAGTGGTCCTCGAACTACAGCAGGGAAAGAAAATGGATTTACTCGCACTCCATCCCTCCTGGATTAAAACTTTAGTTTAAGCGTGAATTCAAAAAGAGGATCTACCTCCTAGTGCTGTCGTCTTTGGAAAGCTGAAGATAAATCGCACCAACCACAGCCAAGATGACGACGGGAGCCGAATAAAAAAGTGTGAAGGACCCTGCCAGGACCTGTGTCAGCCGACTCTTGTGACCTCACAAGCAAGATATATTCGTTCTTGTTCTACCAGCAGCAATGCAAAGAGAATGAAAGAGCACCAGGACTTCTATACTCAATAATTGCAAGCATGAGAGTTTCCTCGGCTAGAACCCCAAGACGAGCCACAATGCGATCGATCACACACAAGAAGCACTCAACATGTTTACCTGCGACTCCATAAGCTTTCGTTGTGGTATCCTTCGTGAACGACTGCCAGAACTTGGAGTAGGCGGAGGTTGGTCGCATCACCCACATCAAAATCCATCCTCCGAACAGCAGCAGCATCAGCAGCCGCCACACGACCCTCGAGAGAGCAGCCATGCCACCGATGAATTGGGAGGAACGGATGAATCCCTTCAAAAAGTACACTGCAAAACAAGGAAGGGGAAAAGCAAACGAGTGAGGGAGGAGAGCGAGCAGTAATCTGAGAACTCACGGCGCGAGTGTGTTGCCTAGCGACGAGCATCATGCCACTGTAGAAAACATTGCACACGGATCCAAGTATATAAACAAAACCAGAGATCATAACCGTGCGCTGCTTTCCATGGTTTTGATTGGCGATTTTAGTGTGTACCATATAAGGACCACCACCACCATCGGTACCATCGATATGATTGAAAAGAATGAGCAAACATTGCGTCCGTCAACGTTAGCCAGCCGAATCGAAAAAACCATCTCCGGACCCGGGCCCATGCACCAACAACAAAAACACCGTGCCTTACGTGTGCTATGCTGCGCTAAGCGTGTGCTTGAGCCGTGATTTGCATGCATGCACTCACAGACTAAGCAGTCAAGCGCCAGTCAGGCAATAGAAACAAAAAGAAAGGCGACAAGACCAGAGATGCATGCTTAAGTTCCAAGGAAGTAACAGCAACAGCAACAACATCACAATACCAGTCGTTTTCTCTCGAGTGTGTTGTGGTAGGCTGGCAGCAAACGCACTGAGTAGAGCTTGGACCGCCACTATCGGAGGTCCGCACCTGGCTGATGTGGTGTTACTCACAAATCAAGTGGAAGCGCACCACTAACCAGAATAAATGTGGCCATCGTTTTCGTTGTCAAATTAAAAGATCTAGTGATGTGAACTGGACGGCCTGGCGGAGAATCCTTGCTCTGTTCGCATACGACACGTCGGTGCTGCGTAGATCCAACGTAAATCTCTTGTGCTCTGATGCAAGCAGGGCGTTCCCTCGACACGAAGCAGCGTGAAGGACCTGCAGTCGGGCGTAAGAGACAGAATTGTAAAGCGTTTGCGTAGGACCTCTGGAAGATTTTCTTCACCGTATGAGTAGTTGCCCATCAACGAGAACTGAAACACGACAGCGTGACGTCAAGATGTTGCGCGATATCAAACACATATACCCGTTGTAAAGAAGAGTGGTTTTGCATAACCGCGCAGAGCACTCTGGAACACGAGTCCTGGACGTTGTTGTTAGCAAAAGACAATTCCAGCAAAGACGTGTTTTCCTGAAAATCGGTATGCATTTCTTTTGCAGAGCATCAGACACGCCACAAACCTGAAGCCACAAAAGAATTGCACAAGCACCTGCCGCAGTGATCTTGTTGTCGCTTAAATCAAGTGTCTGCAGTTATCACAAAAGAGCTTAGAGCGATGTTGTTCAAACTTTTACCTGAATATGAGCATGTTTTCTCAGTCCCTCTGCCAAAAAAAATGCATGTTCGTCTAAGAGACAGCACTGCTGCAACCGCAGAGTCTTCAACTGTGTCGGTACAGCATCAAGTATTGGTTTCGCTACTCTGTATAAACGTAGATAAGAACCAAGACATAGAAGGAAGATCTACTTAACAAGCGTTCTTCTTGAATAGCATCCGTGTTACAGTTTCCTGTAGATGTACGAAAAAGCAACTTCGACCAATGTTCGAAAATCAATACCGTTAAAAAGAAGCTCCTTCAGTCGACTGTACTTTAAAGCTGCAAGTGCTTCCTCAGGTATGAATTTTCCAATACCATTTTCCCGTACATCCAATACTTTCAGAGATCTACAGTAAAATGCAAGTTTTTTTCCAAAAGAAAAATCACAGTATACTGCGTACCTTGCAAACTCAAGGGCCCGAGCGATAGCTGTGAATCCTTCTGTCAGGATGCAGTTGTAAGCGAGGCGAAGTACCTGGAGCCTTACAACGTGAAAAAATAAGAAAACGAGCTGTTTCACATAGAGAATAGCTACCTGCTATGTTTCCGAAGAGAAAGGCTCAAATTCACTGCCGCTTCCTTTGTAAAGCCTGTCTCACTATGCATTGAGAAACTTTTAGCAAAAGGCTATAAAGGTGACAAGCTACCTGATATCTAGCAGTTGGAGAAGTTGCATTTCTGCTAATATTTTGCCAACATAAAGACCATTATCTCCTAGCTGAACCTTTGCAAGGCCTGCAACAGTTACTGTAAATACCCGCTCGGAACGTAACGCTATGCTCACAAAGGGAGAATAGAGCTGGAAATTGAGCCATATATACGTCGAACGACAAGCTGCCCTCTCCTGTCATTATCCACTCCCAGAATGCGGACCGTATCTGACAACGAGCAAAACAGTATTGCACTTTGATAAACCCAAACTTACTGTATGCGTGTACACCCACTTTCCCTTGTGCGATACTTCAGCAATGAAGCTATCGTTTGTGCCTAGAACTTCTTTTCAAGAAAAGCCACAAAGAAAAAATTTCATGCGTACCTCCGTCCTGTCGATCAGCTAACTGTTGGAGATAAATTGACATATATAGTGATTTCCATGAAGTTGGAGGTGGCCTGTCTGAGGTGATCCATTCGTCGTACGCTGGATAGTGCTCCAACGAACAAATTGACATTGTTGCATCGTCATGCATCATTTTCTTGCAGTTTTCCTCCCAAAGACTTCTCGTATCTGTTAAATGCCGAATTAATTAGCAAGCAAGAAGCGTTTACTTTGTAGGCATACCAAGACCCAGAGATAAAAAATCATCCCTTTCTTCAGCGTAAAATAAGTCTTGCGCGGAAAACTGCTCCGCAACACACCATGCTAAGTCTGGTGGCATTGACGAGACATCCGGTACATCTGTCCAAGTGCCACGAATTGATCAAACAGGAAAATCCTCCTAGCACAGACCTTTTAGATTGTGAGCAATCATCGCCGCAGCAACCTTTAAAAGATTTTTTATGCCAAAAAAATGAGCAGCATGAACAATTTCCATCACTTGGCTTGGTTCTACCTTTTAAAAAAGAAATGAATGATAAAAGCGAAGAACTGAGCTTACTTTACCTCGAACTGAAACGTTACTCGCGGGGCGTTTTGTCCCCAATATTTCTCTGCCTTAAGACTGTCAATGTGCTCTATAAAAACGAACCGCATTACAGCTTCCAACACCTTGAAGTTGATCAGAAAAATCTCGCTATGAGAGAGAGAGAAAAAAAAGAACTACCTCGTAGCGAAAATCTGGGAATCGGATCACATTCTCCAATCTTTCTCTAAACTGCACTGGAAAGAAAGACACAAAACCACCAATGAGAACGAAAATCCAAAGAGAAAAGTGACGAACCTTCTCCGCGAAGAATAACATCGACGCATTTGAGCTGCTCCACTATCTTCCTAGGAACAAAGAACTCCACCTCCTCCTGGCAGACGATCCGGAGGTAGCCATTCCCGTCCGCCGGAGTGATCTCGAGCGAGATCGGGGCTGGAACCGTCGGCTTCCCCTCGAAAATCTCAATGCTGTCCGCTGCCGGCGCCAGCGCCTTCCTGTGCTTACGCTTCCAAGGCTTTGGCGACAATGCGCGCACATCCCTGGCCGCCATAGCTGTGCAGATGCTAGAACTCGATACAAAACCCACTGCGTCGCTCGACAAAGCCCTAAATTATAGAGAACTACATTTTCACCGCTAATGCAACGTCACCTTTTATACAAACCATATCTATTCACATAAATACGATATATTCTTCCTTTCCAGTCTACTAAATCTTCTTAGCTCGCGAACTTCAAGAATCTACGATGTTCTTCATGCCGCGCTTTGATCGCAGTAGCTCCTGGCGCCGCGCGCTCGTCAGCTTCACGAAATCGGCCTCGGATTTGCGGTGGGACTTGCCTTTGATCGGCGTCTTGAACTGCTCTCGGTGCTTCTGCTGGATGCGAGCAGCCTTGCTCGAGATCACTCCTCCTCTTGGAGCTTCCGGAGCTGGATCATCGTCACTCAGGCTATCGTGATCGTCTCCGCTGCTCTTGTGACCCACCTCGAATCTCCGTTGCTCCAGGCACTCTGCTCGCTTCTTCCTGGCTCTCTCCAGCACCTTCTCCATGGTTGATCTCTTGTGAAGGAACACCGGGCCCTTCTTGTACTGGTTCCGCGACTTTGATCGCTCCATTGCTCTTCTCAGCATCGCTTTGAGGTGCTCGGATCCAAGTTCCTCGTCGGTGGCTTGCGTGAGTTCCTCGATCATCTGGAGAGCGCTCTCCTCTGGAAGATCAAGCGTTGGAGCGGGAGTATCCGTTTGAACTTCGAGTTCCTGGACAATCATAGCTACGGCTTGGTTCTCAGAGACCTCAAGAGTTTGATCAACTCTGCCTTCCACGATGACGCCTTTCGACTCGCTGAGCTCGGAGGTAATTACTGCGTCTGGAGTTGGAAGTGAGAGTTCCTTGATATCAGCAGCTGCTGGAGATCGATCATCTTCACTTTTCTCCAGTGCTGCTTCTTCAGCTGCGAATTTGGGCACTGATTCGTAGACATGGTGCTTCTTTTCCGCTTCTTGTCGAGCGACACCCACTGCTTCGTCGAGAGGGACCTTCGTTTCAATGACAACTTCTTGTTTGGCAACAGCCACCACTGCTGCGTCGGAAAGGACCTTCGTTTCACTGACAACTTCCTGTTTAGCGACAGCCGTCACTGCTTCGACGAGGACCTTCTCTTTGGTGACAACTGCGATCTGATTCTGATCACGAGAAACCTCCACAGCTGGAACTTTCTCGTCCTGTTGCTCGTGAGAAGCCTTAACCACAGCAGGCAAAGTTTGTCGTGCCTCCACTACTTCCGAGACTTCGCCACCTTTCTCGGTTGTCTTAATCTCCACTCGAGCAGCGGACGGAGTTTCTTGCGCCCCCATTTCTAACGCTTTGCCACCCTGTGCTTGATCGTGAGAAGCCTCTGCCAAGGCAGCAAACGTTGGAACCTCGACATCTTTCTCATCTTGTCGATCCACCTCCGCGACTGCTTTCTCAGGATGATCTTCGTCGTCTAGCTCAATGGCTTCCGGCGATCTCTCTAGCTTTGCGCATCTGTCACACAAACACAAACACACGCATTCAGGCTCTTTGCAAACTTGAGAAAACTTACCTTCCATCACCATGATCCAAGTTCTCTCGAGCATCCATCGACGTCTTCACCTTGTCCGGTTCCTCGGCAACGCTGTGCGCGTCGTCAAACTCACCCTTGTCATCACTCGCAGTACAAAAGCTATGCTTGTCATGCTCGCCATCGTCACGCTTCTCATCGTCGCGGCTTTTCACCGGTGAGATCGCATTTTCCTCCGTGGTACACTGGCTCGACTGAGAATCACCCACAGCGCTTCCAGTTCTCCCAGCGGCTGGAGGAGCCACATCCTTGTCCTTGCCACTCTCGCGGCTCGCTGGAGCCTGCCCAGATCAAAGCAAAACTCGATCGATCTGGATCCAAAGTATGAGGTGGGCTTACCTTGAAGAGCGCCGCGAGCGCGTCCGCCATGAAGAGATTGGTCTTGTTGGCCGGAATTCCATTCTTCTTGCACAGCTGCTGCAAGCGCCGCCTAGGGAGCTTGTGGTAATCCAGGGCCGCCTTGTCGCGTGCCATCGCCGCTCGGGATTTCTAGGGCTCGCGCTCCTCCATCTCCATTTAACCAGCTGGGAAATGAGCCGTTGTGGCATATTCTGGCAGTCACTGTCTGAAATTCCGAGCGATCTCTCGTACGAATGGAGTGGAAGATCATCCCGTACAGCTCCAGTGATCTAGCTCCTGGAAACTTTCTTTTCCCATGCGTACCAGGAAATGACGTCATGCTCACATATGGAAGACATAGATCACGTACCAAAGTTTTATTTTCTTGTCAGCTTCTTTCTTGTTGTTAGTTAGAACTATAAGCTTGGAAGTGACGAATCGCAAAAACGACCTGTACAAAACTCATGGTTATAGTTGTATCAGAGATTTATATGTGAGGCACCTTCTTATGCTTCAGGGATGGCTCGAAGATGGAATCCAGCGCTGGCAAAATCTGCGGGATGAAGTTCTCCTGGATCATCTGTACAAAGAAGATATCATAATGTTGTCTAGAACACGAAGTGAAGAAGAAGAAAGACGTACCGGAGCTCGTCTCGTGATCTTCAAACCGAGTTTAACTCGGAGGAAGAATAGATGTTGGACATCATCACGTAGGCGGAGGCATTCCCTCGATCCAGCTCCAGCACTGACTCAAAGGCAAGCTTCCCCACTTCCAAGTTCCTCCACTTGTAGCAAGCACTTAACAGTGCCATCCAGCTCTCGGCGCTCGCATCCACCGGCATTTCTTTCAAGAGCTCGGCTGCTTCGTCCAGCCGGTTTGCTCGTCCCAGGAGATCCACCATGCAAGCGTAGTGCTCGGCCCCCCGCGGAAGTCCGCGCTTCCTCCACATCTCTTCGAAGACTTCCTTTCCTCTCTCCACGAGACCTTTGTGGCTGCAAGCCGTGAGAACCGAGAGATAAGTCACTCCGTCCGGCTGTAGATCCTTCTCCTGGAGCTTCATCTTCTCGAAAAGCTCGAAAACCCGATCAGTGTCTCCCTGGCAGCTATATCCCGAGATGAGAGCACTCCATGTCACCATGGTCTTCGTGGAGATCTTCCGGAAAACTTCCTCGGCTTCTGCCATGCTTCCACACTTCCCGTAAAAATCCACCAGCGAGTTTGCCACCATTGTGTCCGTCTCCAATCCAGCACTGCAAATCTCGGCATGGAATCGTCTACCTCTTTCCAGCGCTCCCAGAGCAGCGCACGCCTTGAGAGCTGCGACATAAGTCACCGAGTTGAGCTCGCGGCTGCCTCGTTCTTCTCTCATGCGTTCCACAGTCTCGAGCGCGGCCTCACTTTCACCGTTTCCCAGGAATCCCAAAACGATGCAGTTCCAGGAGACCACATCGGGTTGCCGAATCCTTTCGAAGACGTGAAGAGCATCCACCGTGCTCTGGCTCTTCGCGTAAGAATCCAGCAGCGTATTTGCCAGCATGGTGTCAAGTTCCACGTCGAAAAACCTCACTGCTCGAGCGTGGATGTCTTTGAGATACTGTAAGCTGTGAGAATGCTCCTTCTCGGCAAAGCAAGCACAGGCTTTGAGCGCTGCGAGGAGAGTGACACGATCCGGTGAAGGGCCTCGGCCTTGGATCATTTGCGAATAAAGCTCGAGTGCCTTCTGGGCTTCACCACTTTCAGTGTATCCCAGCACCATGCAGTTCCACAGAGCAACGTCGTCTCGCAGATCACTTCTCAAGCTTTCGAAAATCTTTCGAGCTTCCGCAGTAAATCCACATTTAGCATAGAGGTCGACCAGGCTTGTGGCGACAGGTAATTCCAGAGCCTTCGCTTGTTTAGCCGCTGTAGCATGGATTTCCCTGCCTCTCTTCACTGTGTTGATCTTCGCGTACCTCCCTTCGACGAGCTTGCCATCTTCTTTGCTCGCGAGACTGGACAGAGATTTAAGAATAGCAACCAAAACAGCCGTGCTCGGTTCGCCACCTTCGTCTTGCATGAATTGATAGAGCTCGAGAGCTGATTCTTCGTCTCCATTCTGTGCATGAGATGAGATGATAGCAGTCCAAGCCATCCTTCTATGCTGGCGAGAGCTTTGAAAGACCAGTACCGAATCCGCTAATCTTCCACATCTTCCATAAAAGTCCACTAGGCTCGTCTCGAAAACCATCTCCATCTCGTCTCGGTACCTCACAGCGTGCGAGTGAATAACTTTGCCTCTTTGCAGTGCCTCTCGCTTGCCTTGTTCGTTGGAAGCCATGGAAACGCATGCCTTGAGAGCACCAAGAAGTGTCAGGCAGTCCGGTAAGCAGCCTTCGTCGCGCATTCGCGAATAAAGCGTCAAGGCCACCTCGGCTTGTCCACTCTGTGCGTATCCCAAGATGATAGAGTTCCACAAAACGACGTCCCGGTGCTGGACATTTTCGAAAACTCGACGAGCATCAACCATGCTGCCGCATTTCGACAACATATCCACCAAAGTTGTCGCCAGAACGATGTCCTTGGACAGATCCAAGCTCCTGGCTTTCTGAAACTCGCAGAAGATAGCCCTCCCTTTCTCCAGGAACTTGTAGCTCCCAGCAAGAGATTCCTTCTCGGCAGCGCTCGCGCAAGACTTGAGAGCAGCAAGAAGCGTGACACGATCCGGTTCGTGTCCCTCGGCCTTCATCCGCGAGAAAAACTCCAGTGCCGAATCGCCGTCACCACTTTGAGCGTAGCCGAGTATCACCCCCGTCCACAAGACAACACTAAGTTCCTGGAGGCTCTCGAAAATTCTTGCAGCATCCACCATCCGTCCACACTTTGCGTACATATCCACCAGGCTGCTCGCAGCAAAAGTGTCCAACTCCACACCGATTCGAGCAGCCCGAGCATGAACTTCCTTTCCTTTTCTCAAACTCTCGACCTTCTCTGCTCGATCTCCACTAACTTTGTTCTCGGCTATGGCAGAGCAAGCCTTGAGCGCAGCAAGAACCGTGACACGGTCAGGTGGGCAACCGTGTTCCTCCATCCTCGAGTAAAAATCCAAAGCTTGATCGCCATAGCCATGCTTGGCGAGGCCGAGAATGATGCTAGTCCAAGAAATTACGTCCTTCTTTTCCATCCTGTCAAAGAGCTCGCGAGCTTCTGATATACAGCCACATTTCACGTACATGTCGAGGAGGCTGTTGGCGACAACGAGGTTGGAGACATCTCCGCTGTGCATCACATCGCCGTGGATCTTCTTCCCTGTTACCAAATCCCTGGAGAGCTTGCACGCCTTGAGAGCAAAGATAATGGCTGCTAAGCTCGGCCTACAACCCCGTTCTTGGAGCTCGAAATATTTCCTCACTGGAATGGTTGCATCAGTGTTGGGAGCGCGTACCATGGGACGCCCTACATTGTGACCAAGAGCCCTAAGTGTCCTGCTTTATTTTTTAGCTAATTTTACTTAAGTATTTAATGTGCTTTCAAATATGTCAAAATATAATTCTTATATAATTATTATATAAGTATATACCTTAATTTTTTAGGATTTAAAATATAGACCATAATTTTTTACCATTATTTGCATTATAAATTATAACATTACCTTCATTTCTTACAAGTAATACTGTATCTAATATACATGGCTCTTTTAAGCAATATTCTGTTGCCCAAACTATATTTTTATTACTTTTAATAATAAAATTTCCATTTTCTTGTAAAACTGCAACACAATTATAATTAATAGCATTTATTCCAAAATTCTCCATACTATTCCACATAATCTTGTTGGTAGAAATTTTGTGGAATTCAAGTTTACAATTATCTTTTAAAGTAAATCTAAAAAAACCATTAGGTGATACTAAACTATTATTTTCTTCTATATATGATCCAATTTCATTTTGAAATCCACTTATTAGTGAAGATCTATAAAGTGCTCCACAATTCCATTTTAAATTATAAATTTCTGAATTTAAAGTTTTGATACTTAAATTATTGTTACTTTTACCTCTTGATCTTAATTTATATTTTAATGAGAAATTTAAAAAAGCCACATGTATGTAACCATAAAATGAATTTGGACTTGATTTTGCTTGAGATTCTAAATTATCTAAAATATATGTAAAAACTTTTAACAAAACATCATCTCTATAATTTTCGATTTCAGTTGGATCAAATAAACATACCGAAAAAGATGGGAGAACTTGATCTCTTACAATTGCAATTGGTTTCAATATAGTTAATTTAATACTAATAGCTGCATTTTGTAAATTAAATGGTGGAATTACTATTGGTCCTAAAGGAAAATTTTCACCATTTATAAAATACTCTTTAATATAATCATAAATATAGTTTATTAAATTATAAAAATCTTCAATATTTAATTTATTTGGACTTTCAGCACTTATAATAGCTGGATAAAGTGGTTGATCATTATCATTTCCTATATTATAAAACACAAAGTAACATAAAATTATGAAAATCAAAATTTTAATTCTAAAAATCAATAAATACATAATAAAGTTTATTATTATAAATAATTATAAAACAGAAATAGCTTCTTGATGTGTCTTAAATATATTTATCACTTATCTATATAATGAAACTACTGGAAATATATATTGATTGTGGATACCTATAATATTAATTTATTTTCTAGCATTTATTTTAATTAAGTTTTTTAAATTTTTAACCTCATTAGGTGTAGTTTGTCAGATTTTAATATCCTAGCTTATTACCAGGTGGCATTGTACAAATAAAACATCTTATTTTAATAATAAAAGAAAATTTTAAAATTAAGTAAGATTGTAGATCAATATAATCTTAATTTGTGCTGCTTGGTGTTAAGAAGCTAAATTCCCTTTATATATACCTTTATTAAGTTGGTTCTGCATGTTTTTTGCTATAAAAGACAATTAAATTTAGTGAACCATACAACTTAAACACTCTTATGGTGAATATGACTTCGTGTATTGAAAGTTATTTATTGGCTAGTCCTTTCGAATATTCTTTCCTTACTGCCACGACGGCAAGAGGTTAATATTGCTAAGCCCGTTATCAATTCCTACTTGGGTTAATTGAGAAACTGGTTAATGACCGTGTACTTAAATCGGATAAATATAAGGTAGGAACTCTATGTGGTTTTTGCTAAGTATACTCAGCCTAGTTTGAGAAATTCCTGTCATTGGCTTGCATTTGTTAGTATCAAGAACCCCCGCGATATTGAGATTGGTCCCTCAATATTTACTATATGATAGCTTACTGTGTTTGCCAAACACCCTCACTATCATGCCTTTTGTGTTAATCTCAATTCGGTCCCAAATACTATTTATGGAAAGTGTTCCGATTTGCTCATTTGGCATATTTACGGAATATAGAGATTGTCTTGAACACAATGGTGTTCATCCCATGTCCAATTCGCAATCTAAAGACCTTCCATATTTAGTAAGTTTCAAGTTTGTCCCAGAGACTAACTCCTGATACTAAGGGAGGCTTGGGTGAAAGCCTAAAGCGTGTGTTCCTCAATTGGGGGGGGGGGGGGAAAATATAGAGGGGGGGGTTCCAAATGTATAATAGGGATAGTGGGTAGGGTAGGCATGGTTGACCAAGCTGAGGCATAATCTATCTCCCACTTGCGTGTCTATCTTTGTTTTGCATCTGGCTTGGGTTTAAGCCCAAGTTCCATTCCATGCTAGTTGGTGGAGTACTTATGTCCTTGCGTTAGGCCACTGATATGCTGAAATAGCACCAAACCCTGTTTGGCTTCGTTTGGCTCCGTTTTGCATGCTGCTCTTAGTATTGGGATGTTGGTTGCTCTAGGACTGTTCCAAGTCACTTTGGGCTTTTATCCCTTTGCTCTTTAGGCTATATACTCAAGAGTTGCTCTGTGGTCCGGTTTCATCACTCTTTGGTTGCATGCTTGGGAGTTTGGCACCATTCCTTCGTTCAATTGCACAAGATAGCAAACCTAGGGAAGATTTACTTTCACCCATGGTACATAGAATAACTCATAAAACCACTGATACGTTAACATTAATCCTGCCAACTCAAAGTGTAATCTTGAGTTGCTAATGTGCTTCACTCACGAGCCCAAGCAGAAACTTGTGCAAACGGAACAACTCAATCCCACTTATGAGCCCAAGAGCAATCTCACATTATTACAGTATAACAAGGTAACCAAATCTATACTCAAGGAAAAATTGTGAAGTCTTTGCACCCAAATGTGTACCCACTCGGATCATCATTTTCATCTCTGCATATGCAACAAAACTAGTTGCCCAATCTCATTGAATAGTATTTGCTGAGATGTATCCTCTGATACCAAATGTAACACACGTGGTTTTTACCCTCTATCCTATGGTGATTTACCATAAGATAATACCACAAAGTGGAACGTAAACCCTCTTTGTGCCACATGACAGATGCCACATGTCATATGCCACATGTCTAAAGGAACGTGGTATGGAACCTGAGGGGTGGCAAATAGGCTAGTCCATAGTTGTTTAGCATGGCACTAATGAATCCTTCCTAAGCATGATTACAAGTGGATCAATCAAGACTGTAGAGATTAGTCTATTGATTTAAGTAATCATTGCTGTGCTCTTTCATAAACTTTTCTTGAATTAGACTAAAGGCAGTGTGAATGCAAGTTTGAGGTTTAGTCAAAGATGAGACCGAAAAGAAAGTCATCAAGGACGAAGGATCAAAGACGTAAATCATTTTCTCTTCTTGGAGAAATGATTTGCAACGAGGTGTGACTCATTGCTCATGTTCATGGTATGTAACCAAGGGTCCTTATCTTGGTGTATATTGTAAATGATAGTCTTACAACTGGTGAGTCGTGGAATGGATAACGATGAAGTGCTAAATCATTTTGTCTAGACATGCTATTCAAAGACTTAAGTTGCAATGTTTAATTCTTTTCTAAGGAACTTTGCTATTGCTCTTTGAGTAGCTTGATGTTAGATTAAGTTTTGAGTTTGGTCGGATAGTGAGTGGTATGAGTTTGTTTGTGTTGTGAATAAAAGTTAGTGGTGTTGGGTGTTGTAAATCTCTATCGGTGGAGTATGGCATTTATGTTGTATTTTGTCGAATCGAGTTGGCACTTGATACTCACATAAATGTTTAAAGTAATGATATAGGCATTGCTCATTGTGTTACTCAATTAATGATCAAATCATTGTGATACTTATATCATATCTATGTGATAATAAGCAATGTGTTTACGAAATTACTTGGTTAAACAATAATTAACCCCAAAGTGGTTGATGGAGAAGCTAGTCTACTTGCACGTAGTAGCATTGTAGTAGTTTTGACTAGATTCTCAATAGTGGTCTATTATGCTAAGTTTGAGTTGGTACGTTAGTTTCTTGAGTTTGCCCATTGAGGTGTTGGAAAGGTTATAGCATTCATTTCCTATAACTTGTTGATTAATCTATTAGTACTTGGAGTAGATTGTTGGATGGAGAAGATGTGTAATTAAGGTATTGACATCTTTAGCATTTGTGTTAGTGGAAGTAGCATTGTTATTTCAAGTGATGAGAATTTTCCTTAGAGCTTGATTTTCTATGTTATTTTTTTTGTTAGTGTTTGGGCTTCACATTGGATCTTGAAGGTGGTTGAAGGAGAGTGTTAGTGCAATATGGATATATAAAGATATAATTTTTGTGATCAAGCCTTGGATGTTCATTTTGTATTTTGCAGATGTCGGTGTTGGATGTCAGAAGTATGGGCAAAAAGATGTTCGAGGCTTAAACATACTATGGGTCTTGAGAATTTGTATTGAGGTGAACCTATTGTAACCAACCAAAAGGAACGACTCGAGAGATGATTTATGGGGTTCAAATATAAAGGGAAAGGGCCCATGAACAAAAGTGCACCCCCTTTTCCAATCAGTTAAGGGTTTTGGGATAGTTAGAGTTAAGCGTCCTTGGGTTTGAATAGTACTGAGTTGGATAACCTTTTAGGAGGTTCAAACTCAGAAGCTTATATTTAGTATCAAAGAGGTCTCAAGTCTGACTCTGTCGGTTGGCTAGGAGAATCACACCACATGTTGATTGACATCTAGCTAGTCCAATTTACTCCCGCTAGGCTCGACCCGAGAGGTAGGATGTCAAGAGAGTGGGGTTTTGGGTTAGTTAGAGTTAAGCATCCTTGGGTTTGAATAGTATTGGGTTGGGTGACCTTTCGGGAAGTCCAAACTCAGAAGCTTACACCTATGTGAAGTTGTTAGTAGGAAGAAGTTGGTTGAGTTTTGAAAGTTTGTATTCATAGACTGAAAGTCATTCTTTCTCTAGGATTGAAATTTTCCACAAATTTTCTTAAACTTTTCCAATGGCTAATTGTTGATTATTTTGCTCGAAAACCATTCTATTTTCGTAAACCAGTACAAACTAGTGAAGGGGTTGGAGTTAATTTTGGTTAGATTAGACCTTAATAGGTAGTTTATATGATACGATCTGAAAGGGATGTTGATGTAAGGAACCAGCTCCTCGAGGTGTTGTAGGCTAAAGAATCCCCAAAAGCATGACCGAAATGACAAAGAGTTCATTGGATGGGACTGAGTCTGTCCAAGACCGACTCTGAGACAGAGTTCGAGATAGAGTTCGGGATCAAGTTCGAGGTCGACTCAGAGACCGAGTTCGAAACCGAGTTCGAGACAGAGTCCGAGATCCGAGATCGGGTTCGAGACCAAGTTTGAGGTCGAGTCTGAAGTCAAGTCCGAGATTGGGTCCGAGATCGAGTCCGACATCAAGTCCGAAACTGAGTCCAAAGTCGGGTCCGAGATCGAGTCCGAGATTGAGTCCAAAACCGAGTCTGAGTACTAATACAGGTCAAGGGGTGAAAGCCCAAAGCGTGTGGTTGCTTGTGCTTGCAGGGAGTGTAGCCGAACCTTAAGTCTAGTCTAACCTGGACAGGGGGATTGGGAGAGATTTGGGAATCTATGGATTGATGGCTAATGCTCTGTTGCTCGTGCAGTGAGTAGCTGAAACCAAGTAGAACCAAATAGGAGTTGGTATAATAGGTGGGAACCTTGGCGAGGGAACTTAGCAAAAGCCAAGACAGTATTGATCAGATAGATAAGGTAAGCTAGGAAATTGGAAAGGAAAAATTTGTGGCTTACAGCTAATTTTTGAGGCTAAAGTAATTGAGTTGGATAGAGTCTAAAGTTGGTGTAGAAAAGTGGCTGTTGCGCTTTTCTAAAAAGGTGACCCTTCTGCCTTTCTTTTATAACATTGTGTTTGGTGGCAGGTTGCACCTTGCATTTTGTTAAACTCTATGAGAGTAGTGAGTGTCAGGAATCCCCTAATTCTTGCCACATTCTTGAATCTCGCTGGATTTTTGACCTGCAAACTACATTCCTGATTCTTGAAACACTTCCCTATCCTTGACTCTCGAGACACTTCCCTATTCCTAACTCTCTGATTTCCCGTACGATTCTTGAGTCTCGAGCCACATTCCTGATGATGATGTGGTGCCTCGTTGACCTCAGCTATATTTAGGCCGTCCTCGATCCAAGAGTGGTGGAGCTTCATCAACCTATAATATATATAGGTTAGCCTTGTTCCATTTCTCCACAATCTGAATCAACGCCAGTTTAAGGCCTCCTTTTCGTTTCCACTAGCTTTTCTCTTTTTCTTCTGCATTTTCTAATCTTGATCTTGTTGGGGGTCTTGACAGTTTGATTCAGATTGTGTTTTTTCATTTTTGCTTTAGCTTGTTTTGATTGTTTGACTGCCTTTGCCTTTTTCCCCCTTTTCTTTCTTCTTTGCCAATGGAGTCTCCAAGCCATCCCTATTTCTTTACCGAAGTCTTTGCAAAAATCAAGTTTGAGAATACCAAGCTGAAGGTGACCCTTCTTCGCATGCAATAGGAGCTTGCTTCACTTTCGGCTCAAGGATCAAGCAAAGTTCCTGAACCGAAGGTGAGTTTCCTATCAAAATTTTCAGGCAAGCGTTCGGAGCTTCGCGGAGTCCTAAACCAAATGGAGCTGATCTTCACACTTCAACATTGGCGGTACCCCACTCCTGAGTCTCAAATCGGTGCGATCAGGACGTTGCTCGAAGGTGCAGTTTTGTCATGGTTTTCTCCTCTTCTGGAGAAGAGTATGAAAGGGGTCATGGTTCTGGAGCTGATGGATCTTTAGTTGTTCAAAGAGAAGCTCGAAGCATGTTTTGGTGAGACGGATCGGGTTCGGGCTGCCACCACAAAGATGAGACATCTCGGGTCTCGTCCTACCTCGATCTATGCTATAGAGTTCCAATTTCTTACCTTGGACACTCAGTGGGATGAGCGGGCCATGATTGATCAATTTTGTTTCGGCCTCAATAACAGTGTCAAGGATTTGTTACTCATCATAGAGGATCCCATGGACCTATCGGATGCCATCAACAAAGCTGTTCAATGCGACAATTGTCTCTTTGAACGTTGTCAGGAAAGTCACTGCATTGCCGTTTTCCCGTCCCATACTCAGGAATCCCAGCTTGAGTCTTCGGGGCATACTCCTAAACCTACTACTCCGGTCCCGATGGATATTTTTGGTACTCTCCGACTCATCAGAGGGAAGTTGAGTCATGCTGAGAAGCAACGTCGAATATCTCATAATCTTTACCTCTACTGTGCTAATCCTAATCACAAAGCAGTTGCATGTCCCAAGAAGCCTCCCCGACTGCTCGAGTTCACTGCCTCAAGGTCCACCTCTGTTGCAGTTGGGAAATGACCCTGTCCAAACAGAGTAAGAGTTATCTGTTTGGACTCCCCAAATAAAAATCACTTTTCTTCTTTATCAAGCTCCTCACCACCTTTCATCAAAGCCACCACCAATTCTGCATTCCATGTCTCCTTTCTTTCACCGGACAATCAAGACTCAAGGCTCTAGCGTTACTAGACTTGGGTGCAACTTCCTACTTCATGGACACGAACTTTGCTGTCCGACATCACATTCCTCTTTCTCCTACCATATGGGATTTGAGGGTTGAAGGCATCGGTAGGCATTTTGTGTCTCCATCTTTTGGACTTAGGGCAATATTGCCTGTTCGAGTACACATCAGATCCACCATCACCAATATCGCCTTCAACATCATCAACAACAAGTCCTCCTTTGTGGTGCTCGGCCTTCCTTGGTTCCAACTACACCAGCCTCAGATCTGTTGGAAGGAATTACTGCTCATCTCTCCCACATCACCATCTCCCACAGCTTCCCTTGTAGTTTATCGAGTCTGAATTAGGAAAAGTTCCTTAAACTCAAATTAGGGTTCTGTTCCTGACTTTACAAAGTTTTCACCCTCTTCTTTTCCCTCTCTTCCATCTTACATTGGACAGTATCCTTTTCTCATCATTCCATTTAGTTGTACACCTCCTCCTATTTCCACAATCACTATGAAAGAACTCCTTCATGAAGAACCTATTTTCCTTTTTGCTTTGCATGTTTCTTCTGTTAGTCTTCCTGAGAAGTATCATGATTTTGGGGTGTTTGACAAGAAAAAAGCTAGTGTACTACCTATTCATCAACCTTATGATTGTCCCATTGATTTATAGGAAGGAGCATTACCTCTGTGGTATAAGCAACCAAAGGGAACGACTTGAGAGACGATCCGTTAGGGTTCAAATATAGAGGGAAAGGGCCCATGAACACCCCCTTTTCCAATCGGTTAAGGGTCTTGGGATATTTGGGGTTAAGCGTACTTGGGTTTGAATAGTACTGGGCTGGGTGACCTCCCGGGAAGTCCAAACTCAGGAGCTTTACATTTGGTATTAGAGCGGGGTCTCAGGTCCGACTCTGTTGGTTGGCTAAGGGAATCACACCACATATTGATTGACATCTGGCTGGTCCAGTTTGCTCCCGCTGGGCTCGACCCGAGGGGTAGGGTGTCAAGAGAGCGGGGCTCTCGGGAGAGTTGTGGCTCTCAGCTTCCGTTCACGAGGGCGTGAACTTGCAGGGAAGCGTGGTGGATTGTAAGCAACCAAAGGGAATGACTTGAGAGACGATCCATTGAGGTTCAAATATAGAGGGAAAGGGCCCATGAACAAGAGTGCACCCCCTTTTCCAATCGGTTAAGGGTCTTGGGATATTTGGGGTTAAGCGTCCTTGGGTTTGAATAGTACTGGGCTGGGTGACCTCCCGAGAAGTCCAAACTCAGGAGCTTTACACGTGGGGGCCTATCTACGGGTTATCCCTGTCCGAGCTTAAGGCCCTCAAAGAGTACGTGGATGAGAACCTTGCCTCTGGGTACATTCAGCATTCACAGTCCCCAGCTGGAGCACCTGTCTTCTTTGTCAAGAAGAAGGATGGGAGTTTACAGCTAGTCATCGACTACCGAGGTTTGAACAAGGTGACTATTTGGAACTGTTATCTACTGCCCCTGATCTTGGACCTATTGGAACGCCTTGGTGGTGCCCGCTTCTTCACCAAGATCGACCTCTGTGAAGCATACAACCTGATCTGGATTCGGCCTGGCAATGAATGGAAGACTGCGTTCCGAACCTACTATGGCCACTTCGAGTACACTGTCATGCCATTTTGCTTGACAAATGCTCCAGCAGTTTTCCAACACATGGCGAACGGTGTCTTTCAAGAGTTTCTTGATCAGATGGTGATCGTCTACCTCGACGACGTCCTCATCTACTCAAAAACTCAGGAGGAGCACGATGAGTATATGCGCAAGGTGTTGGCAAAGCTATGGGAACACGGCCTATAAGCAAAACTTGAGAAAAGTTCCTTCGATCAGAAGTCTGTGGAGTTCCTTGGGTACATTGTCACTCATGTAGGTATCATGATGGATCTTGCCAAAGTCAAGACTATTTTCGAATGGGAGCCTCCACAATCAATGTCGGACATTTAGGTTTTCCTTGGCTTCACCAACTTCTACCACAAATTCATTGATCACCTCTCTGACATTGTCCTTCCTCTTACGGATCTCACTCACAAGGATGTTTCCTTCTCTTGGTCTACTGCTGCTCAGTAGGCCTTCGACACACTCAAGGTGGCCTTCAGTTTTGCTCCCGTCTTGATCCACGCTGCTCCCTCATAACCTTTCTTCATCGAGGCTGATGCCTCCAACTTTGCCATCGGCACTGTGCTGTCTCAACTTGGAGCGGATCAAGAATTTCAGCCGGTTGCTTTCCATTCTTGGAAATTCCAGCCTGCAGAGATCAATTACGAAATACACGAGAAGGAGCTCCTTGCCATTGTGGGAGAGTGGCGTCGTTTCTTGGAGGGGGTGAGCCATCAAACAACGATCTTGATGGATCACAAAAATCTCGAGTACTTTGCCACTTCTTGAGTTTTGAGCCGTAGTCAAGCAAGGTGGGCATAATTCTTGAGTCGGTTTGACTTTGTTATCAAGTATAGACCTGGAAAGCTTTAATGCCTTCCTAATGCTCTTTCAAGGCACTCCAGTCTCAGTCTCAGGCCTGGTAATCCTGCCTTCGATCAACAGGATTAGGTTATCCTCAGTCCTGATCGGCTTCAAGTTATGGCAATTTCCCTGGCCCCTCAAGACTCCTCCTTGATGGATGCGATTAGAAACGATCTTCAATCCGACGACCTCGCCAATGACATTTTCCCCCATCTTCAGGCTGGACACCCAGTGACTCCCAACTGCCGGTGATTTGACGAGTTCGAGTTCTTAGATGGCTTGTTGTACCGTGGGGAGCAGCTTTATGTTCCTGAAGGTGATGCTCAAAGGTTGGTCCTGATGGCATGCCACAATAGCTCGACTGTTGGTCATTTCGGCATTGCAAAAACCTATGAGCTAGTTGCATGGGACTTTTGGTGGCCTCATATGGACGACTACATCAAAGCTTTTGTTACCTCCTATGACACTTATGCCCAGAATAAGGTACCTCGCCACCTTCCTTCAGGTTTGCTTCGTTCCCTCCCGGTCACTTCAAGTCCTTAGGAATCCATCTCCATGGATTTCTTGAGTGATCTTTCAAGTTCTAGAAGCTTCAACAGCATTTTAGTCGTGGTAGATTGCTTCACAAAGATGGCGCACTTTCTACCTTGTACCAAGGAGTTTTCGAGCGAGGACATGGCAAAACTGGTATTTAGGGAAATTTTCCAACTTCATGGGATTCTTGCAGATGTGGTTTCGGATCGGGGACCTTAGTTCATCTCTCATTTCTGGCAATGGTTCTTGCAGTTGCTTGGAGTGAAGGCTAACCTCTCTTTGGCGTATCATCCTCAAACTGATGGACAGTCCGAGAGAACGATTTAGACGTTGGAACAATTCCTGAGGTGTTTCATCAACTATCATCAGGATGACTAGTTCAATATCCTTCCCCTTGCTGAGTTCTCCTACAACAATTCTGTTCACTCCTCCCTTTGAGTTTCCCCCTTCTTTGCAAACTCTGGCCGAAATCCCTGATTCAATCTCTCACTTCCTTCTCCATCCGAATCCTCTCGTTCAAATCCCCGCTCTGAGGCATTTGTCTCCAACCTCTAGGAAATCCACAACTCCATCTCCTTCCACCTCCATCATGCTCAAGAATCTCATAAAACATTTACCAATGTCCATCGTCAGGATTGTCCCCCTTACAATATCGGGGATAAAGTCTAGCTCCTTAGGCAAAATATCTCCACCCCCAGGCCATGTCCCAAACTCGATTTCAAATGCCTCGGTCCTTTCCCTATCACTGCCATCATTAATCCTGTCATTTATCGCCTTGCACTTCCCTCTTCATATCACATTCACCCCGTTTTTCACTCCTCTCTCCTTGAGCCTTATATTCCTAGTCCTATTTCAAATCGGGTCATTCCTCTACCTCCACCAGTGCAGCTTGAGGATGGGTCTGAGTACGAGGTTCAGGACATCCTTGATTCCAAGATCTCACGGTCTAAACTCTACTATCTGGTAGACTGGAAGGGTTATGGACCTGAGGAACGCACTTGGGAACCTATGGAAAACTTGATTTATTCTCCTGACATTGTTCAAGACTTCCACTGCCGCTATCCTTCTCGTCCCAATCCTCATTCTCCATCTCCCGTCCCTCGCCGCCCATCTCATCCTCCTCTTTGTTCTCATTCATGTCCTCATTCCACTCATTCTTGAGGAGGGGGTGCTATCAGGAATCCCCCAATTCTTGCCACATTCCTGAATCTCGTTGGATTCCTGACTTGTAGACCACATTCCTGATTCTCGAGACACTTCCCTATTCTTGACTCTCGAGACACTTCCCTATTCCTGACTCTTTGATTTCCCATATGATTCCTGAGTCTCGAGCCATATTCCTAATGATGACATGGCGACCTCAGCTATATTTAGGCCATCCTCGATCCAAGAGTGGTGAAGCTTCATCAACCTATAGTATATATAGGTTTGCTTTATTCCATTTCTCCACAATCTGAATCAACGCTAATCTAAGGCTTCTTCTTCATTTCCACTAGCTTTTCTTTTTGTTTTCTACATTTTTCAGTCTTGATCTTGTTGGGGGTCTTGACAGTGAGCTCTCACTAATCTTGACTTGATCTTGGTGGCCTTACACCTTGGCTGAGGATAGTGATGTCCAACTTAATTGTTTAAGGTCAAGATGTTGATACCCGTACTATAGTTTTGTCTATGAGGAGGTTGTGTACTGATATGAGTCTATCTCATGGTCTTCACTTTAGTTTCAATTGAGTGTTGATCATGCATAGCTAGCCTCTTCAAGGCATGCTTAAAGCTATTGGTTAAATGCATTAATGAGCTTATTGCAGTTGAGTTAGATTTGAGTGGTCATTTAGTTTGTGCTTGTCTATGAACCTTTATCTCGTATATGAGGTATTATATTCATGTTGAACAAGTATATAACTTGATGACAAGAGTTTAGTGTTGGGTCTTGTGAAGGCAAGTTGAAGTGTGATTGTTGGTTGCTTTGCAACTAGTGATTACTTGTAAACTTAGTCGAGGATTGTTAACACTTGCTTCACTTGATGAAGATTTATTAGTGATGGGTTTACTTTACCAGATGGTGTTGTGTCGTTAGACTTTCATGGGTTTTCCATCTTGGTATATCAATTCTACCTTTGTTGATATCATTTGGTTGTATTTAGTTCATGGTGTTGGATTTCATTAAGTCTTAGATGTGGTGAATCACTTTTTGATGATGTGTTATCTATAACTGAGTATTGTTGAAGAATTGGTATTAAATACTAAGTATAGTATCTTTGATTTTGGTTAGCTGAGTTGCTAGAGAGCTTTGAGTGGTGATTCACTCTTATTTTATTTTAGCTTTATTCTGGTGCTAATGGCATTTAAGTGATGCCTTGTCGTTGACATTATTGATGTTGAGATTCAAATGAGATGAGATGTTTCTCTTTAGGATTGACATTGAGTTTCATTAGTCTTGATGAAGATAGTGTTGATGATTTGGTTATGGCTTTGTGTTATTGGCATTCGTGCATTTGCTAGTTAGCAACTATGTTGATGTTCAAACGAATTGAGTGGCAAGTTTGAGTTATTTGTGTTCTAGACGTTTTTATTTAGTAAAGGGCTGAGCTTTGGCTTTTCCTTGAAAAGTGATTTAGTTGTGAACCATACTAGCTTTATAAAAGGAAGAGTTAGTGATTGGTATTGAAGTGATTGAATCCTTATTAGATTTGAGTTGAATATATTGATCATTGATGATTTTTCTTGTGCTTGTTATGAAGTGAGTTACATCTTACTATAGATGGATTCATGGAGGATCATTTAGTGATCACTTGTTGAGCATAATGTGAGACACAAAATCCCAAAGTGGAGCCGGAGGGGCGCCACGTAGTAGTGGCCAAAGCGAAAGCCAAACGAGCGTAACACGTTTAGACTAAAAGCTCCGCCTTGAAAGGTTGAGAGCGGGAGTGGAACTCCCAACGAAGTGCTCAAGGAACAAGCACAAAGAGAGCAATATGCGAGGCTCCAAAAAGGGACCCAAAAGGACCAATACATGACATGTGAAAGTGTCCGAGATGGACCCGAGTTGGAGTCCGAAGTGGAGTCCGAGAAGGACCTCGAGGTGGAGTCCGAGGTGGACCCGAGATGGATCCGAGATGGAGTCCGAGATGGACCCGAGATGGAGTCCAAGATGGAGTTCGAGATGAACCCGAGATGGAGTCCGAGATGGACCCGAGATGGAGTCTGAGATGGAGTCCGAGATGGACCCGAGATGGACCCGACATGGGACTCGAGATGGACCCGAGATGGAGTCCAAGATGGAGTCTGAGATGGACCTGAGATGGAGTCCGAGATGGAGTCCAAGATGGACCCGAGATGGACCCGAGATGGGACTCGAGATGGACCCGAGATGGAGTCCAAGATAGAGTCCGAGAAGGACCCGAGATGGAGTCCGAGGTGGAGTCCGAGATGGAGTCTGAGATGGACCCGAGATGGACCCGAGATGGAGTCCGAGATGGAGTCCGAGATGGACCCGAGATGGAGTCCGAAGTCGAGACCAAGACCGAGACCAGGACCGAGACTGAGACCGAGATCGGGACCGAGACCGAGACCAAGCCCGAACCCGAGCCCGAGCCTGAGTCCGAGTCTGAGTCCAAGTCCAAGTCCGAGTCCGAGTTCGAGGCCGAGTCCGAGTTCGAGTCTGAGAGGGTGAAAGCCCAAAGTGTTTGTCTCCCAGACCCTGGGGGGTTTGGTGAGCTCCAAAAGTATAATAAGGGGAGGACTGCAGTGGAGCCAATTTGGCCAGGAAAGGCCAGTTTGGCCCAGGAAGGCTGGACCCAGTGTTGGGTGATGAGCTACCCACTGTGAAGTCCAAGACTAGAGTGAACACAGACTGACAAGCGGGGTAGCTTGGTGAAGTGTTCAAGAGCCGACTTTAGTTCCCCCGGGAGATCGACTGGCCGATGCTCCCAGTCCAAGTGTGGGTGGCACTACCTACTTGGATACCTAGTGTGGCTCAACGGAACCTCGCTCTAAGCCCATGGTTAGAGCACCAAAAGGCAAGAGGTGGGGAGAGTACCCATGAGGCTTGCATAAGGCCATGGTGTTCCGAAATGTTGGCCTAAAGTCCTAGACTATGGAAAGGAAGAGGAGTAGCCCTCTAGTGTGGTGACAAGGGACACAGTCACACAGTAAGGAAGTCCTAGAGGACAGTTGGACTTAGTGGTCAGGCCTGTGGGCCTTGATCCAGTGGCAGTGTTGGTGAACACGGCCATGGACAGGAAGGGACTTGGCGGGGACCGGAAAGGAGACATTGGGGAAGGCTATTCCCCATGTCTACAGGCATCCTGAGGATGCTATGGAGTGGATCTGGGATAGCCACTCATGGATGGATGGCCTAGTCTTTGAGAGACGGGATTGTAATGCAGGTGGTGTTGGACCACCGATGTGACCAAGGTGAATGGGCATGGCCTAGCGTAACGGGCTGGTATGTCAGTGGTACCTTGGGGTGTCGGTCATGGGATCGGACACATGGAGCACTTGGGCCAAGTGCAAAAGTTGAGTGGCATGGATGCCATTCGCGGGGCTAGCAAGCCGCAAGTTCTGAATGGGACTTAGGGAGGTTGTGAATGAGACTCCTCCAAGTGGTCAGAAGTGCGGTTAAGTGACTAAAGTAGAATGGAAAAATTAGTCGCTTACACATAACTCCATTATGCTTGGCTTTTGGATTAATGTAAATATGCTCTTTATTAGCTTGCATTGTGAAGTTTAGGTTATGGATGTGTTAAAGAGGTTATTGTAGGGTGTACCATGAATTTATTAGAAGCTGTTGGGGAAGGCATTTTGGCTTTTTAGTTTCGATGTTGAAGTTAGTATTTGCATCTAGCAATCATTAATGATGATTGACTGTCATCTAGGATAGTTGATTATCCTTGTTAGTGGTTTTGCTTGATTATTGTTGATCTAGAATGATTCGCTGTTCTTCGGGATAGTAGATTTCTTTTTCGACAATGATTATGTATCTCTTTTTGATAGAATGATTGATGATCTTTCATGATGGTTAGTTGTTCTCTTTGATAGCTTATGGCTTTTCACAATACCACATGCTTTTTTTTTGTGGTTTGCTTTGGATTGGTCTCTTGGGTTTGAGACATTAGTAGGATGATGCTGACACTTGTTTGAACAACTTTGGTTCTTTGGTATTGTTGACCAGGATCTATTCAAATTAGCTTCTGTGATAGTTGACTTGAATGGGTGTTTGTTGTTCTTACCACATTCATTCTGTTTTGTTGATTATTGTTTGGGTTAGCTTTGATAGATTGGGATGTTATTTCCTATGAGTGATATATTCACAAGCATTTTGCTTGCTAGTCAATGATATTTTGTGTTCTTTGAGTTCTCTTTCGTAAGTTGTTTGGCATATTATCTACCATCTTTGATAGTTAAGTTTCATTATTGAGTTTTGTTGGATAGTGATTCCTATATTTACCAATTATGCTGATCTTGGTGGTTCTTATACTATCATATTGGTTTATCGGATGATAACTTATTTGGAATACTTTTGTCTTCTAATCTAAGATTTAATCACTGGTAATTAAGTCTCTAAGATATCATTGTTTATGACTTTGATATTATCCATCTATTGATGTTTGAGTTTAGGGCTTAGGGCCAGTATAGGCAGACTAGCTTCGGCACTTCGTGTGCATGGTGAAATCTCTAATCATGGGGTAGCTACTGTCGACTGGTCACATAACTTGCCTCTCTATCAATGTTCCTTATTACATTAAAAGGGCATGACCGTGTAAACAACTCTAACTGCCTATTTATAGTAGTCCATCTAGACCTTACAGATGGGTTTGGTTTCTTTGCTCAAAAGGGTTGGGGCCTTTGGGTTCTTTCTCTATATCCCTGTGGGCAGGGGTGTATCACACTTTTGTAAGTTGGGTGACACCTAGAATAGCAAGGGTTGCTGACTCTGTTGGTCATTTCTTTATCAACAATGGCCGTAAAGTGTTTGAGTGGGTAGTGCATCTACGTTAGACAAAAAGGTTACCCTAACTCATTTAAGTTGGTGCATTTCTCATATAGTGTGATCACCGTGAACTTTTTCTAGGGTTGTTTCCTTGCCGGTGGTCTAGACTCGAGTGTGCATCGACGAGGACGTCAATCTTCCCTAGGGGGGGAGAGTGTCGCAAATATGACTTCAGGTATTGAAAGTTACCTATTGGTTAATTCTTTCAGATATTTTTTCCTTACTACCACGACGGCAAGAGGTTGGTATTCCTGGGCCCGTTATTAGTTCCCACTTGGGCTAGTTAAGAAAATGATCAATGACTATGTACTTAAATCGGATAAACATAAGGTAGGAACCCTATATGTTTCTTGCTGAGCATACTCGGCCTGGTTTGAGAAACTCTTGTCATTGGCTTGCACTTGTTAGTATCAAGAACCCCCGCGATATTGAAATTGATCCCTCAATATTCGCTAAATAATAGCTTATTGTGTCTGCCAAACACCCTCACTATCATGCCCTTTGTGTTAGTCTCAATTCGGTCTCAAATGTTATTTATGGAAAGTGTCTTGATTTGCTCATTTGGCATATCTACGGAATGTAGAGATTGTTTTGAACACAATGGTGTTCGTCCCGTGTCCAAATTCGCAATTTAGGGACATTCTATATTTAGTAAGTTTCGAGCTTGTCCCAGAGACTAACTCTTGATACTAAGGGAGGCTTGGGGTGAAAGCCCAAAGCGTGTGTTCCTCAAGGGGGGGGCTATGGGGGGTTCTAAATGTATAGTAGGGATAGTGGGTAGGTCGAGCATGGCCGACCAACTTGAGGCATAGTCTAACTCCCGCTTGCATGTCTATCTTTGTTTTGCGTCCGACTTGGGTCTAAGCCCAAGTGCCATTCCATGCTAGCTGGTGGAGTACCCATATCCTCGTGTTAGGCCACCAGTATGCTAAAATAGCGCCAAACTCTGTTTGGCTCCATTTTGCGTGCTGGTCCTAGCATTGGGATGTTGGTTACTCTAGGATTGTTCCAAGTCGCTCTGGGCTTTTATCCCTTTGCTCTTTGGGCTATATGCTCAGGAGTTGCTCCGTGGTCCGGTTCCATCACTCCTTGGCTGCATGTTTAGGAATTTGACACCATTTCTTCATTCAGTGGCCCAAGGCCCTGAACCTCGGGTTCCACACCATGTTCCTTTGGACACGTGGTATATGACACATGGCATCTGTCACATGGCACAAAGAGGGTTTAGGTTCTGCTTCGTGGTGTTATCCTATGGTAAATCACCATAGGATAGAGGGTAAAAACCACATATGATACAACTCTTTCAAAGTTATACTTTGAAGCTTTTGATTATACATAATACAATTTAGAGTCTAATTAAGTGTTTTAGAGTTTAAAGTCTTTTTAAAATTTGAAAGGAGCAATAGTACAAAAGCATGGAGCAATATTGAAATAATCCTACAGCATTTAACATCCTGATGCCAAAATTAACATATAAAATAGAGTTTAATATTATTTCAGCATATTAGTAGTTTAATGTGAGGATACAGGCACTCCATTAGGTAGCATGGTATGGAGCTTGATATTAGACCTAAAACAAATGTAAAAAAAAGATAAACATGTCAAATAAAAAGCTAAAAAATATCTTAATATCTTAATATCTTATCCTAGTGAGCACTCCATTATTGAATAAAATGCTCTTATTACTTTTGTCAAGACCCCCAATAAGATCAAGACTGAAAAATGCAAAAGACAAAGAGAAAAACTAGTGGAAACGAAGAAGAGGCCTTAGACTGGTGTTGATTCAGATTGTGGAGAAATGGAACAAGGCTAATTTATATATACTATAGGTTGATGAAACTCCACCACTCTTGGATCGAGGATGGCCTAAATATAGCTGAGGTCGAGGAGGCACCACATCATCATCAGGAATGTGGCTCGAGACTCAGGAATTGTATGGGAAATCAAAGAGTTAGGAATAGGGAAGTGTCTCGAGAGTCAAGAATAGATAAGTGCTTCTTGACAAAGGTCATATCCGATCAAGTAAGTCACCTTATGGAGCATCAGTCCTTTTTGTTATGAAAAAGGATGGAACCATGAGGATGTGTATTGATTATCGAGTACTTAACAATATCACAGTCAAAAATAGTTATCCTTTGCCTCGCATTGATGACTTATTTGACCAACTCTTAAAGGTTAAATATTTTACACAACTTGATTTGCGGTCTGGGTATCATCAGATATGGGTGGCAGATCAAGATGTGGAGAAGACAACCTTTAAGACTCGTACTAAGGACAAGAACTTTCATGTAATGAGTTTAGTCCCTTAATATCACTACATGATAGTTTATTATATTTACCAAAGCACTTTCAATATCATGCCCCATGTATTGGTTTTGTTTTGGTTCTATATACTATTTATGATAAGTGTCTAAATCTACTTGAAAGACATAGCTACAGAATGTAAAGAGTGTTTTGAACTCTATAGTATTATTTTTGTGTCCTAATTTGCAATCTAATACCATTCCATATTTAGTAAATTTTTAAGTTTTAAGCTTGTTTTAGAGACTAACTATTAAGGTTGAGTTGAAAGCCCTAAAAGCATGCGTTATTTTGGGGGGGGGGGGGGGTGTGTTCCAAATGTATAGTAGGGATGGTTGGAAGTATAATTAACCACCTTAGATATTAGTTTAACTAGTACTATACTATATCACTCCTTGTTTTGTGTTTGGCTTAAATTTAGACCCAAGTTCTATATTGCTTTAGTTGGTGGGGTATCTTTCTCCTTGCATTTCACCACTGATATGTCAAGATTGTGCTAAATACTGTTTGACATTGTTTTGCATGTAAAAGCTGGATATGAAAAGTTGGTGGTTATAAAGGATATTGAATGTGTATTGGACCCTCATTTCATAGTGTAACTGCTTTGAAATTCACCTCTATATTCATATGTATTACAAAAGCATTTTATAACATTTGTAATCTACTTAAATATTTAAAGAAAAATAAATTGTTTATTTATTTCCTATTTCTCTTTAGATGAGTATGATATATTGTTGTAGTGAATCCTTGCAAGAAGTATGAGTATGTAGTATATTCATCTTTATAGTAAAATATATCTTAGAGATATTGAATTATCAATGAATAAATATTAGATTAAAACATAAAATTATTCCAATCCATTTGATAAATCAATATAGAATAAGAACCACTAAGATCATCATAATTTGAAGACATAAGATTAACCAGCCAACAAAAT
This sequence comes from Selaginella moellendorffii, assembly GCF_000143415.4. NCBI lineage: Eukaryota > Viridiplantae > Streptophyta > Lycopodiopsida > Selaginellales > Selaginellaceae > Selaginella > Selaginella moellendorffii. Next base: position 1,494,114 of record NW_003314290.1, on the reverse strand, counting down.
TCAAAAGTAAGCATATCATCAAGAAAATAAATTATAAAGCCTATCTACTAAATATTGTAGATAGTATGCTAAGAAACTTATCAAAGATAGTTCACATAACACAAAGTATAATTGCCTAAAATGTAAAATACTTATGAATGTATTACCTAAAGGAAATATAATTTTAATCTATCAAAATCAAATTTAGTAATAATCAACACATCCTAAATGAATGTTATAGGAGATATACTAATCATCAGACCATCCAATCTCTAGTTAACAATTCTAAAGAATTAAAGTTGTTAAAACAAGTATTAGCAACATTTTATTGATATTTCAAACCCAAGAAATTAATCCAAAGCAAATCATAAAGAATATATGGTAATATGAAAAGTAAAAGGCATAAAATAAAATAATGAACCATCACAAAAAATCTTTAATTATCCAATCAAAAAATTATCACGGAAAATTCAGAATTCCCAAAAGCTTGTTTAGCGTAGTACTATTCAAACCTACAACACTTAACCCAAATATTTTAAAACCCTTAGGAGGTGTATTCTTATTCATAACCCCTCTTTTGTTATATTTGATTGAATTAGTTCTCTTGGTTAGTTATAATCCATCATAATTCTCTGTAAGTTCACATTTTATTGAATGGAAGCTAAACTCTCTTGACACTTTAGCCATTTAATAGAGTTAAATTTGAGACTCTTCTAATACCAAATACAAACTTGAAACTTTTAATACCAAATATAAGTTTATAAATTTAAACTTTTTGAAAGGTCACTCAACTTAGTACTATTTAAACCTAAAAGTGCTTAATTCAAATATATCTTAAAACCCTTAATCAATTGAAAAAAAGGGTGTACTTTAATTCATGAGCCTTTCCCCTTTATATTTAAACCCTAATGAATTAAAAATAATAATTTAAAAAATAGTCTATTGAGGTTTAAATATAAAGGGAAAGGGTATATAAATAAAAGTGCACTTCTTTTTTTAATCGGTTAAAGATTTGTTCTTAGGTTTGAGTAGTACTGGGTTGGGTGACCTTTAAAAAAGTCTAGATTAAAGAATTTATAATTATCTTTTAAATTGTTATAACTCAAACACTAGTTGAAACACTAATGAAATGAAAAATTAAGCTTTAAAGCAAACTCCATATCATCTAATATCCACATCCACTAACATAAATACTAGCAATGTTAATGCTTCAACTACACATTTTTTCCATTTAATGTTCTATTCTAAGTGTCAATAGATACATTAATAAGTTATATCAAGTAATGCTACAACCTTCTCTAACATTCAATGAGCAAACTCCCAAAAAACTAATGTACTATCACTAATTTAGCATGATGGATTATATTTGAGAAAGTTGATCGTATAGTTGTATTGCAGTCCCACAATTCAGCTATTCTATATGAGGCAAACAATCATTCACTCATATTGCAGTCTCACGGTACAAAATGAAAGAATATACCTTTCTTAAGGGTATATTATATTTTAAGTAATCATTAATTAATAAGAATTAAACTCATGGCATTTACTTCAATACCACATATAGTGCTCCCCTATCTCTCTTCCATTAAGCCAACTGAAAAATGCACAATTGCTTGATAAAAAAAATTTAATAGCTATTTTATCCCTATCTATCCTTTAATGTACATAATGATAATATATCCAAATCTTATTTTATAATCATATGTGCTACAGCTATGAATATATATTTAAATTTCTATTGGAACAAACAATATTGATTTAGGTTTTCAGGACTACCATAGATTTCTATCCTATTAGAAAAGGAAACCCTCACATAATTGTATGTCACAATGCTATGCTGCAAAAACTTTGAAGGTTTTAAAATAGAATCCTTTAAAAAATAATTAAATTAATTAAAACAATATAAAATATAGAATATCCTCAAACTCTACACTAATCTACCTAACAACAAACTAAAAACTAAAAAATATTTCTGTTTACTCAATTAAACGGACATAAATCCAATGGTCTCATGCTTTTTCACTATAAGACTAATATATGAATGAATATACTATATTTTAAGAATGCTCTATTTTATCATTTATTTATATATTATTTACATGGAAGCATGAGACAAAGGGATTCAAAGTAAGTTGCCCAGATGATCAACACAGACATTATAAATTGATTATAGATGTTTATGTGGTTCAGTAACATTTTGAGGATCAGTAAATGTCAGATGGATGGACATTTTTATATTTTTTGAACTCTTTGTAAATATATTTTTTTTGTTTCTTTTTATCATTAGCTAAGTGAAACTAAAGCATGCAAATGTTGAAAGAGGTGTTATCTTATAATAGTAATGTAACAGCTGTTGTTAGTGTATGCATCCCCATTTCCCAAGATCATAACATGCTATTCTAACATATAATAAGTGCTGAAACATCATATAGTCATTTATGCTTTTTATGAATTGTGGTACAAATGTTATTGTATTACAAAGGAGTGGGGAGGAGTGATCACCTCCTTTCTTAATTTTGGGTATACTAAGATTGTTATATGTTAATTTTCACATTCTTATAGTTCACATTACAGATTTAAATTTAAACTGCTAGTAAAATGGTGGCAACTGAGGCAGATTTTGTCACCTTGCTCACTTCTTGTAAGGATCTATCAAAGGCTCAGCAACTCCATACCCAAATCGCACATAGCAATCATTCAAATAGCCACTACCTTGCTAATCTCCTTGTCCAGACATATGGGAACTGTGGGAGCTTGAAAAAGGCAAAGCTAGTTTTTGATGGAATCCGCCAGCCAAACAGTTTTTCATGGAGCATAATATTGACTGCATATGCTCAAAATGGCCATTTGGAGGAGGCGAGTAATATTGCCAAAGAAATGCCCAGTAAAAATGTGGTTGCATGGAATTCTCTGTTGAAATCATATGTAAAAGCTGGCAAACTCTGCGAATCGAGAGTAATTTTCGACAGTATGCTCTATAGAAACACAGTGACGTGGACAATACTAATAGCTGCATATGCCGGAGCGGGGCAAATGGATGATGCCGAGGCACTGTTTAATGCAATGTCGGACTGGACTGTGGTGACATGGACGGCCATGATGAAAGGATACGCTCAGATTGGGTGCATATCAAAAGCCAAAGAATTGTTTGATTCCATGATGGAAAGAAATGTAGTGACATGGAATATTATGATCGCTGCCTATGTGGAAAATGGCCTCTTCAAAGAAGCACTGGTTTTGTTTGAAGCAATGCCATTTTGGAACACCGTGTCATGCAATACGATAATGCAAGGTTACTGTCTAGATGGTTGTTTTGACAAGGCCAAAGAACTATTGTGTAAAATGGTAGAGAAAGATGTTGTTACTTCGAACATTCTTCTCACGGCATATGCCCAACATGGGCAACTAGAACAAAGCAAGGAAATCTTCGACCGAATGACAAGTAGAAGCATCTTATCTTGGAATCTTGTGCTAATGGCATACACCAAGGCATCACTTTTAAAAGATGCCGTGGAGATGTTTGAGAAGAGTATGCCTTGGAGGAGTTTAGTATCGTGGTCGATACTTCTCCAGGGGCTTGGAGAGAACTTTCTTTTTGATGAAGCCAGAAAGGTATTTGACGATATGCCTGAGTGGGATAATGTGTGTTGGACGTCAATCATAGTGATGCTTGGAAAAGGTGGCAATTTAGAGGAAGCCACAGCAATGTTCCAAAAGATGCCAAGACACTGTGTTGTCTCGTCTACATGCCTGATTCAAGCATATGCCCAGTCTGGGAATCTATCTAAAGCTAAAGAAATCTTTGATGAGATGCCAGAGAGAAATTTGGTTTCCTACAATGTCTTGCTGGAAGCATACGGTATGGAGCTTGGAAAGGTGGTGGAGGCCAAAAGGCTATTTGACACCATGCCCGAACATTGTGACGTCTCGTGGAATATCCTGATCTACTCGTATTGCCTTGCCAGAAATCTCGAAGATGCCAGGGTCATGTTTGAGAAGATACCGCAGCGCGACAGTGTGTCGTACAACACGCTGGTCCAGGCGTACGGCGCCAGTGGTCATCTCCTCGACGCAAAGTTGGTGTTCGATTCCTCGCCCTGGCGAGATACCGTCTCCTGGAACACAATGCTTACGGCATATTCTCTGAACGGGCAAAGTCTCGAGACTATGGATTTGTTCCAGAGAATGCCTGCTAGGGATCTCGCGAGCTGGATTTCGATGCTCGCGTGTCTAGCGCGCAGTGGAAATCGTCGCGAAGCTCTGCAGCTATTCGAGCGGATGCCTGATCGCAGCATCGCCGCGGTGAATGCGCTCCTCGCATCGCCGCATTCTCAGTCGGATCACGCGGCGGAGCTCTTGATCGGGATGGCGATGGAAGGATTCCAGCCGGATGCTGTCACATTCATCGCGATCTTGCATGCCAGCAGCCACAGCGGATTGGTGGATCGGGCTGTTAAGGGTTTCTTGCTCATGAGCCAAGAACACGGCCTCTCGCCGTGGAGAGAGCACTACTGCTGCATTGTCGATGTTCTTGGACGGGCTGGGCAGATCGACAGCGCCAAGGAGCTCGTGGAATCTATGCCGTTTGAGCCGCAGGCCACGGAGCTGGGATCGCTGCTAGCTGCATCGATTCATAGAAAGGAATCGATTGGGGTTGCACGGCGCATTGTGGAGCTCGATCGATGGAATGCCGGATCCTACACAGCGCTAGCCAAGTCCTGTAAGGCGCCAGGGTAATGGATCTTCTTGGTTCCAGGAATTCCTTTGCTGAGCTCCTGCGTCACTGCAAATCGCTGCGCGAGGCCAAGAGCGCGCACGCCGATGTTGCCAAGGCAGGGCTGGATCGCAGCGACACATTTCTGGGGAATCTTGTTGTCCAGATGTATGCTCGTTGTGGCAGCTTGCAAGAAGCGCGCAAGGCGTTTGACAGGATCGAGCAGCCAAACGTTTTCTCCTGGACTCTACTGATCACAGCATATGCCCGAAACGGGCAAATTGAAGAGGCTTCTTTCTTGTATGACAACGCCCCCGAGCCGGATGTGATCCTTTCCACCGCGATGCTCACAGCCTTGGTGGAGAACAATAAGCTCGACGATGCCCGAAAGGTATTCTCAAAAATACCTGAGAAGAATGTGGTGTCCTGGAATGCTATGATCTCTGGTTTTGTTCAAGCAGGGCTTTGCGAGGAGGCATTTGGAGCTTTTCAGCAAATGGATCTCGAAGGGTTTTCTCCAAATTCAGTGACTCTGGTGAGCATTCTCAGTGGCTGTACGAGCTTAGCTCAAGGCAAGATGATTCATGGTAGCATTTGCTTCGAGGTTGAGACCAAAGCTATCAACGCACTGATAAGCATGTATGGCAGGTTTGCAAGCTTGGGTGATGCTCGGAGAGTTTTTGATGCTTTAGAAGAGAAGGACATTGTTTCATGGACTGGGATGATCTCGGCTTACGTGCACAACCAGGAAAAGAACCGGGCTATGGAAACTTTCGCAAGAATGGACCTAGAAGGCGTTAGTCCAAACCGGGTCACTCTGGTAAGCGTTCTCAATTGCTGTAGCGCGCCTTCCAGCGTAACTTTCATTCGTGCAGAGGCCGTGGCAGCCGGTTTTCAAGCTCATATCAGTCTGAACAATGCGCTCATCACTGCCTATGCGAGAACCGGATTGATCAAAGTTTCTCAAGCCATCTTCCTGGTTATGCCGGAAAAGGATACCATCTCATTCAACGCTATGATAATCGCGTATGCCCAGCAAGGGCATGCCCGAGAAGCGCTGGAGCTGCCGTGGCTCATGGAGATGGAAGGCTTCTCCAGGGACCGGATCACTTTCACCAACATCTTCTTCGCCTGTGGCCACTCGGGGTTGCTGGAGAGATGCTGGGAGGACCTTCTCGCAATGCAGGCCGACTTCCAGTTGAAGCCTTTGCCGGATCATTACCAGTGCTTGATGGAGCTCCTGGGAAAAGCTGGGAAGCTGGAAGAAGTCGAGGACTTGATCGGCAGCATGCCTTACGAGCCCGACTCGGTGGCGTGGAACTCTCTGCTGGGAGCTTGCAAGATCCACAGTGACTCCAGCCGAGGAACACGAGCAACGCAGAGGTACGTGGATTTAAGTCCAGGTAATGCCACTCCTTACGTGCTAAGTTCTAATATGCACGCTCAAGATCGTGGCTTTCAGGTCCTGGATTCTCAATAGCAACCAAGGTATACACTTCTTATTCACTGCCACTGGAATTGCATGAAAGTTCCAAGTTTTCTCAAAACTTGACAGTTCTCGTTTCTAGATGATCTTACTTTAAGTCGATGAACTTCCAGGTCAAGTTTCCGAGTCTCCAGGAGATTTTGAGCTAGTTGGCTGGCTGGAAAGAAGAAAATGCTGCGATCCAACGGCAGTGATGTGGACGCCCCGTCGGATTCGACGTGGCACGCGGGAGGCCTTTCGCTCTGCTTTTCTATCTGACACGTCGGACGCGTCCCAGGCCGCCTATTCATCGATCGAATACGTTTGTGAGTGCGCTATCGTTTTCTATTTCTCTCTTCCAGCTCCATTCTCATTTTATCTTGTATATGATCGTGTGAGGCGCGCGCGCTCTAGGCTATGGCGGCGGCGGTGGCAGCGTCGCAGGCGGCGCTATTCAAGTCTCCTTTCCAATCTTTGGATTCGTGCGATGAGCAGAAGAGCGTGAAGTTTAGGAGCACATTTCATGGATCGCGCCGGATCAGCAAGGCGGCTAGATGGAGCAGGCATCTCTTAGCGGGGCAGCAGCATCGGATTTCTTGCTCCGTGAATGCTCCCAGGTAGATTTCTCTGACCTAAATTGTTTTCCCGCTAATTCTTTCTTGCTGCGATCTTTCTCTTCCAGTCCAGCTCAAGCGCCACCGCTGCCCAAGGGAGCCGAATGCTACGGTGTTTTTTGCGTTATTTATGATCTTAAAGAAGTAAGTTGGATTGGATTCCAGTGTGATAGCGACTGAACATTGGATCCACCAGGAGGAGAAACCGAAATCATGGAAGAAAAAACTCGTGCGCGTTGCAGTATCAGGAGCTGCTGGGACGATCTCCAATCATCTTCTTTTCAAGGTATGAGTTCGTCTTTCTCTTTTATCTATGCATTTACTCCTTTCACTCTTCCTAGATTGCATCTGGCGAGGTTTTTGGACCCGATCAACCTGTGGCACTCAATCTTCTGGGATCAGAGCGATCGAAAGAAGCACTTGAAGGTCTTCAAGTTTTACAAAACTGGATTTTGAGTATCTATCTCACGTGAGTTTTGCAGGAGTTGCTATGGAGTTAGAAGATTCACTCTATCCTCTGTTGAGGGAGGTCATAATCGGCATAGACCCGTATGAGGTGTTTCGAGATGCGGAGTGGGCTCTGCTTATTGGTGCTAAACCTCGGGGACCAGGCATGGAGCGAGCTGACTTACTTGACATCAATGGGCAAATATTTGCCGCACAGGTTGGAATCTCTCTTTTATCAAATGATAAGTTCAAAACCTTGCGGTTTTGCAGGGTAAAGCTCTTAATGAAGTAGCTAGCTCGAACGTGAAGGTTGTTGTAGTGGGAAATCCATGCAATACCAAGTATGTATTTTTCTCGCTGTTTTCTATACTTACGAGGTGGTTTTTCTTTGTTTCAGCGCTCTCATTTGCATGAAAAATGCACCCCGGATTCCCAATAAAAACTTCCATGCTCTTACTCGGCTGGACGAAAACAGAGCAAAATGCCAGGTACATTCTTCAGACAAGTCTTGGATCTGTTCTTTTTTATACCTTTTACTACATTTCCATACCTAGTAGCTCGCTCTTAAAGCTGGAGTATTTTATGACAACGTTTCGAATGTTACTATCTGGGGAAACCATTCTACAACACAAGTATGTGCTTTATTCAATTGGAAATACAGACAAGAATCTTTTTTGGCATGAAGGTACCTGACTTTCTGAATGCAAAAATCAATGGAAGGCCTGTGAAAGAAGTCATAACCGATCACAAGTGGCTTGAGGAACAGTTTACTCCAACTGTACAAACGGTCTGGTTTTCTCGAACTTGAAAGGATTCAAGTACTAGATTCACCTGTTTATGCAGCGGGGAGGTGTTCTCATCAAGAAATGGGGGCGCTCTTCTGCTGCATCCACAGCAGTATCGATCGTGGACGCAATGAAATCCTTGGTTCAGCCCACTCCCCCTGGGGACTGGTTTTCTTCGGGGGTAACATTTCCTTGCAAGTTCTCGTAAAACTTTGAAAAAAATTTCTTTCTTGTTCAGGTTTATGCTGCTGGGAACCCTTATGGCATTGACGGCGATCTTGTCTTCAGCTTACCATGCAGATCGAAGGTGAGGTTACTTGATCTCACTCGCGAAAAACTTATATGTTGCTATCTCATCCAGGGAGACGGTGATTACGAGATCGTGCCGGGACTTCATATTGACAAGTATCTATACGAGCGCATAAAGAAGGTAACATCCACTTGGAAATTAGAACTGAAGAGAATTCTCTCTTTTTTCCACAGAGCGAGGACGAACTTATCGCGGAAAGGAAATGCGTTGCTCATCTTATCGGCGAGGTATGTCGTTCTTTCTCCTCAATCAAAAGCAATGGTGTTCTATCCATTGTCTTCCCCTCGTTTGTTTCAGGAGAATGGATTTTGTGATCTTCCTGGAGGCGACACAATGCTCCCTGGAGAACAATAGCAAACAAACTAATTTTTGGAAAACTTGATCTGGACACGTGTCAATGTTTGATAGGTACTAGGTTTCTGAGGTTTTTGTGGACGAATGCTTAGTGAAGAGCGTAGCGGGCAGTGGAGCTGAGCGTGGCGGCTCGCGGGAATCTCTGCGGGAATGTTGTGAAATCTCCGGGATTTGCGAGGTGCAAGGTAGGTTTGGCGCGCAATGGAGACGAAATCCTCTGGTAGGTCTTTCTTGCCTCGATGGATGAGGATTTCATGGCTTGTGGCATGTCTAGGTGGAATAGTGGCGAAAAGTGAGGCACACACGGTGAGTCGAGTAATTCTTTCTTGTAACGAGGAATTCTCACACTTGGGTCGTTCTTGTAGGAGGCCGAGTATAGTGGCGAAGGGAAGGCATTAATCGGTAAGACAATTACAAAGAAAGACACTCCTGGAACTGTGGAGGACTATGATTCCGAGACCAAACTTTACAAGGTTTTGTTCTTCGGACTTGCCGTTGTCAGTTTTCTTAAAATTCGTGTCTTTGCTTTTGTAGGTGAGATTCGAGGGCGACCAAACTGAGGAGATTAAATGGGAAGAACTACAGAAGTATATCCCACAAGAAATCATTTTCAAGAGGTAATCTTTACAATTTTTTTGTGCTTGCTTGGCGAATCTCTTCTCCTTTTTCCAGATTTTCTCAAAAGAAAAAAGAGCCTAGTGTTGACCAGCAAGATAAACCAGGAGAACAGTCTACAAACTCTGAAGCAGCTACAGATAGTGAGGATGATGTCAAGGCGAAGAATAGTGATTATGAACGGGAAGCAAGGATCCAGCAAGTATCTAACGAGAACGCCATCGTGATCACGCAAGTCCAAGAAGTGCAAAGGATGGAGAAGATGGACATGCTTGCGGACGTGGTGGTTCAGAGCAAACTCGAGGGGGTGGCGACGAAGAAAAGGCCACGTAAATCCGCTGCTCCCGTGAAGCTGCAACAAGAGGTTGACGCAATCAGTAGTGGCGAGGAAGCGGATGAAGAGGACGAAGAGGATGACGAGGAAAGCCATGACGAAGATAGCGAGAGCCTAGACAGTTTAAGCGAGGACGGATCAGAAGACGAGCCAGAGATCGACAGTGAAGACGAGGACGACGACGAAGAGGATGAAGAGCGGGATAGGAAAGACGGAGTCGACGACGACAGTGATTGCAGCTTGAACGAGAGCGATCTGGAGAGGCTGAGAAAGAAGCCCAAGAAGAAACGAAAGCACGTCTTGACGCTGCAGAGGTGGAGGGGCTACAAGAAGAAGCGCAGGCTCGCGAAACAGGAGGGATCCGATGGCACCCTGGCGATCAAGCGGCAGAAGAGACCCAAGAAGCCGACTCCAGTGGACGAGGTTACGAGGCGGCGTCAGGTCGTCGCAGCGGAGCTCAAGAGGAAACTCAAGGAGAGCTCTGCGAATCTCAAGCGGAAGAAGAAGAAGAAGAAGACCGTGGCTGTGGAGTCTATTGTGGAGCCAAGCCTGGTGGAGCTGAGTCCGGCAAAGCTAGCTCTTCCGGAACCACCCGAGGTGCTGGAGTCGCCGGAGCCGGCTCCAAAATCTCTCGAGGTTGCTACTCCCTCCACAGCGATTACTTCTACGAACTTAAACGCGAGCGAGAGCAAGCCATCGCCGTTCGACCGGGGAATCAAGCTCCGGGGACGCAAGCTGAGGAAGAGATTCAATGGAAGAGTCTTTCGCGGCGAAGTTGCGGACTACGACAGAAGGAACCGACGCTACAAGGTTTGGTCTCGAAAGAAGTATTTTTGCATGGATTTTTTTACCTGTGAGCTTGTGATCAGGTCCGATACGAAGATGGCGACGAGGAGCAGCTAATGTGGAAGGACGTGGGGCCGCTGCTGGTGCCATTCGAGGAGCTGCATACGTGGGACGATCCAAACTATCAGCCGCAGCAAACGCGAGTTATAAGCTCGGAGCTCCTTGCAGTGGAGAAGAAGGCCAGGGAGGAGAAGCTAAAGCTTCCAAAACTCAAGCCTCAAGTCGTCAAGTAAGAGCGATCTCTCTCTCTCTCTCTCTCTCTCTCTCTCTCTCTCTCTGTGTTGTGTTGTGATTCTTTGTTTGATGTTTGTATTTCCTAACTGATTCTTTGTGTAGGCTCTTTGGTTGATGATTAAAGATCTCTCATCGTTTGTGACTAGATTCATTGTGTGTGTTTTGTGATTCTTTGCCTGATGTTTGTATTTCCTAACTGATCCTTTGTGAAGGTTCTTTGGTTGATGGTTAAAAGGTCTCCCTCTCCCATCGTTTCGTTTGTGACTAGATTCATTGCTTGATGGTTTGATCTCTCATCGTTTTTCTTGTTTGTGACTAGATTCATTTGATTTTTATATCCAGTTAAAGTTGTAGTACCTCTTCATTGACAGGAAAGAGCGGAAGGAACGTTGAAACAGGTGATCCAAAGGTCGTCCAAAGGTCGTCAACGCACATCAGCTGCAAAATTTTAACTTGAATTCATTACGTTGTAGCACGTGGTGTAGAGACCCGGTGTTGTTTCTAGCCGCCGCGTTTTCCAGGTGCATTCTAGGTGTAGGCTTTTACTGACATAGACTTGTACTTTAGGGCAATGTTGGCATCAATCAGAGAGCATCAAAGCATCATCGCATCCTTGCCCATAGATTTCTCTTGCCGAAGAGCAGCATCACAAGGCTTGGCAATGGATCAAAGGGCCCTGGCAATGGATCGCCAATCGTGGGTATTCACCAAACAGGTAAATTGCTCTTGCGGAGGAGGAGGAAGAGCTACTGGATCGCTACCATCACGCTTGCATTGGCTTCCATCGCCTAATAAGCTTCCCCCGATCGCTCGCTCCGTGCGGAGATTGCCAAGTCCTCTGGCGGCGGCGGCAGTAAATACCAACGGTTCTTGCGTGGTTAGAGAGAACCACCGGGATTATGTGCATTGGTTCAGGGAAGCGTGGCCATACATCCAAGGCCATCGCGGCAGCACATTCGTGATCGTTGTCCCAGGCGAGATTTTAGCAAAGCGAGAGACTCTAGACAATATCTTGCAGGTCGTTGTGGTGATCTCAATTGTTCCTCGCTGATTATCATTTGCCTCGACTTTGTCAGGATGTTTCACTGCTCCATGGATTGGGAATCCAGATTGTGCTCGTTCCGGGGGTCCGCGTCCAAATCGACGATCTTCTCCGGGAGAGGGGTAAGGAGATTTGGATCTGCGAGAGGAGGGACTCTAGTTTTTCGAGCGGAAAAGAGAGGTTGGATTTCAGAGGAACGACACAAACAGCTAATAAATGCTTGTAGATTGCAGGTAGAGAGCCGCGATATGTTGGAGCTTACAGGATAACTGATGCTCACGCTCTCGATGCTTCCATGGAGGCGGCTGGAAAATTGCGCGTCGAGATAGAGGCGAAGCTCTCACGAGGACCAAGCATCCCTGTTCTTCGTCGGCATGGCGAGAATGGGAGGTGGCACGAGTCCGGCTTGGGTGTTGCGAGTGGGAATTTTCTGTCAGCAAAGGTTCGTGAAGGCGTGATGAGAATCTGCGTAATGATCTGGGCTTGAACTGTGCAGCGAAGAGGCGTGGTCAATGGAGTGGACTTTGGAGCGACTGGAGAAGTGAAAAAGATTGATGCGGAACGCATCAAAGAGAGGCTCGACAAGAACTGTATCGTCCTGATGAGCAATCTTGGGTATTCTAGCACGGGAGAGGTTCTAAACTGCAAGTAAGCATCCATTGCCTTTGATCTTTGATCTTTCTTTCTTTTTCTCAAAACGTTTTTAGTACGTACGAGGTGGCGACGGCGTGCGCGGTGGCTCTTCAGGCTGACAAGCTTTTGTGCCTGCTCGACAGTCCGGTTCTTGACGAGAATGGATTTCTGATTCGCTTCATGACACTTCCTCGGGCCGACCAGCTGATAAGACAGCGCGCAAGCCAAAGCTACATCGCTGCCGATTACGTGAAGGCTCTGGCGGGGTCAAGCTACGTGAAAAGTCTCGGTCTAGCGGACGTTCCTTTCCCGAATGAAAGGCGCGGTTTTTATGTGAGTGCGTCGACCGGCGACTTAGCACTCAGCGAAGAGAACTATGATTCCTGCGGGAAGGGGTTTGCTGTTGGTGGCTTGGTGCGGACACAAGGATACTTATCGGAGTTGACGGCCTCTGTTCACGTTTGTCGGGTAAGAACTTCGGAGCTTTCGAATATAATTTTTTTTTTTTCGCGAAACTGAAGCTGTGCCGTGCTGATCCTTAGGCAGGGGTAAGGCGGGTCCATCTCTTGGATGGTACCATTGAGGGAGCTCTTCTCCTTGAGCTTTACACCAGAGATGGAATAGGCACGATGATCGCAAGGTAAAGTCTCGTTGTTTATCAGTTTTAAATTGTTTGTGATGTTTGGATCTTTGACTGATGATTTAATGCTCGATACAGTGATATGTACGAAGGCATTCGTTGTGCCACCAAGGACGATCTTCAGGATGTAGAGAAGTTATTGCGTCCTCTGGAAGAAAGTGGGATACTCGTGAAAAGGTCGCGGGAAAAGGTACTTTGTTTATTCACTCTCGATTCCGATGGCTCTCAATGAGATGTTCTCCGCAGTTACGAGGGGAGCTGGAGCATTATGTCGTCGTGGAAAGAGAAGGATCGTTAATTGCCTGCTGCGCACTGTATCCTTTCCTCAAAGACAAATGCGCAGAAGTTGGAGCTTTCGCTGTTTCTCCCGAGTGTCGCGGCCACGGCCAAGGCGACAGCCTACTCGGTTCGTGCATGCATCTTTCTAGTTTATTGTTTCCTATGCGGAGCATAGAAACTAACCGGTTTCGCGATTGCAGATTATGTAGAGCAAAAGGCTGCTGCAATGGATTGCCAGTATCTCTTCCTCTTGACAACTCGCGCCGCAGATTGGTAAACAACTCTCGTCGATCTTTACGATCTTTGGATAAAAAAGAAAAAAACGTTTTTGTTTATGTTTCTCCAGGTTCGTTAGCAGGGGATTTTTCCAGTGCCCCCTGGAGCAACTGCCGGCGGCGAGGCGGTCCGGAATAGACTTCACGAGAGGCTCCAAGTATTACATGAAGTCCTTGCAGCCGCGGCCGTGCAGCAGCGCACAGCTCGCCCTCCAGTTTTGAGGCGATGTCTCGAGTCTATACAGTGAGTACGCGTCCGTTTTCTTTTTTTCTACTTTGTCAAGGAGTCCGTGTGAGAGCCTGTCCTTTCAACTTCACAGGTAGAAGATGTATACCCGGGCGAGAATAATGCGTCAAGCTTTTCGGGATGGGAGAAACTTTCTTCCACAACTTGGCTGTACTTCTCCGGGAGAGCATTCGATCGATCCAGTCGTCCTCGCGGAAGAGCGAGCGAGCGAAAGAGAGGAGAAAGAAAACTGGTTTCTTGGAAGCGAGAATTTTGCCGAGCAGTGGTGAATGCCAATACAGCCGGTGTGATTCTTTGGTACAAAATAAAAAAACCAAGCACACTCCTTTGAAACATTAAAGTGTAGCCGTTATAAAGGCTCGCGTTTAAAAAGATGGGGTGAGATCCCGGCCGCTAGATCCGACGGTGATTGGAGGCCGTCAATATCCGGTCCAACTTCCTTGGAACACACCCGTACGGAACGCGGCTGAAATGGCCCATGGTGGGTGGCGCAGGGATAAAGATTCCCTGGAGATGCTGGTATGGCAGGGTCGCCTCACTGGCTCACTGGCATTGGTATAGTTTCCTTAGGGTTCTACCACTCTTTTCGTTCTTTCGCCCTTCTTCGCGCTTCCTCCTGCCAGGGCTGCGTCGTGATGATCGTCTTGGAAATCTCTACCGCAATGACGGCGATCTGCGGCCCTGCGCAGTGATTCTTTCCCCCCGTTCTTGAAATCTTTGCTCTTCTTGATCGATCGATCGATCGATCTTTCGATCTTTCCATGGCGCGGCTGGAGATCCGGGTCGCTGCCGTCGTGTTCTTGCTGGCGCTGTCGCGGTTCCGATGTGACGAGGAGGAGATTTCGCGCAAGACTTACATTGTGAGGATGGACAAGGGAGCAATGCCGGCGATATTTCGGACGCACGAATCCTGGTATGAATCCACTCTCGCAGCAGCGTCGGGAATCCACGCCGCCGCCCCGGCGGCCGAATTCATCCACATCTACAACACGGCGATGCACGGATTCGCGGCCAAGATGAGCGCTCGCCAGGCGGCGGCGCTGGAATCCGCCCCGGGATTCATCCACATGTTTCCAGACTCCGCCAAGAAGCTCCACACGACGTATAGCCCACAGTTCTTGCATCTGGAGCAGTCCAACCACGCGCCATCGCTCCTCTGGAAGGATTCCACCTATGGCTCCGAGGCAATCGTGGGGATCTTCGACACTGGCGTGTGGCCGCAGAGCCAGAGCTTCGACGATCGCAAGATGTCGCCGGTTCCATCGCGGTGGAAGGGGACCTGCCAGGCCGGCCCGGGCTTCGATCCAAAGCTGTGCAACCGCAAGCTCATCGGCGCGCGATTCTTCTACCGCGGCTACGAGGCGATGAGCGGTCCTATCAACGACACCACCGAGTTTAAGTCGCCCAGGGACTCGGACGGCCACGGCACGCACACGGCCTCCACTGCCGCCGGGCGGGACGTGTACCGCGCGGATCTCCTCGGCTTTGCCGCCGGTACCGCTCGCGGCATGGCGCCCAAGGCACGCATCGCCGCCTACAAGGTCTGCTGGCAGTCGGGCTGCTTCGACTCGGACATCCTCGCGGCTTTCGACCGCGCTGTCTCGGACGGCGTGGACGTGATCTCTCTCTCGGTCGGCGGTGGAGTGATGCCTTACTACCTCGACAGCATTGCCATCGGCTCCTTCGCGGCCATGGAGCGGGGAATTTTCGTGGCTTGCTCGGGCGGGAACGAAGGCCCGACCGATATGTCGGTGACCAACATTGCGCCTTGGATCACCACCGTCGGGGCCAGCACCATGGACCGGAGCTTCCCCGCGAATGTGAAGCTGGGCAATGGGATGGTGATAC
>NW_003314290.1:1476383-1477243 GCF_000143415.4 Selaginella moellendorffii | reverse complement strand
ATCCTGTCCGGGACTTCCATGGCCTGTCCTCACGTCAGTGGCCTCGCCGCGCTGCTCAAGTCGGCTCACCCGACTTGGAGCCCGGCCGCCATCCGGTCGGCGCTCATGACAACTTCTACAATGGAAGGGAAGTCCGGGCACGTAATCGGCGACGAGGCCACGTCCAACTCTTCCACGCCATTCGACTTTGGATCCGGGCTCGTGGACCCCGTGAGCGCTCTCGACCCGGGCCTGGTGTACGACTTGTCGGTGCGGGACTACGAGAGGTTCCTGTGCGGGCTGAACTACTCGAGCAGGGCCCGGTCGACCGTCACCCGGAGTCACTTCTCGTGTAGCAAGGACAGCACGACGAGGGACCGGCCCAGCAGCCTCAACTATCCATCCTTCTCGGTGGTGTTTGATCTGAGCCAGAAGGCTTACACCACCACGGTGTCAAGGACTGTGACCAACGTTGGGCCGGCGAAGTCTTTGTATACTGCGAGGGTGGTGGCGCCGAGGGGAGTGGAGATCACTGTCAAGCCCAGCAAGCTCGAGTTCCAGAAGAGGAACCAGAAGATGGAGTTTCAGATGAGCATCACGGCCAAGTCGTCGCGGTCTGTGGCGGCGGGCGAGTCGGAGACGCAGTTCGGGGTGCTGATTTGGAGCAACACTCGCGGAGGACGACAGATGGTGCAGAGCCCGATCGCCATCAGCCGGCAGCAGCCATTTTGATTCGATTCGATCGATCGACAGGAGAGAAGGTACCGTTATCATGAATGATGTGATCTTTGGATAAGCAGCTCGCTCACCACCATTCCAGGAAAGCTTTCTCTCTCTCTCTCTCTCTCTCTCTCTCTCTCTCTCTCTCTCTCTCTCTCTCT
>NW_003314290.1:1472215-1476283 GCF_000143415.4 Selaginella moellendorffii | reverse complement strand
GAAGAAAGGAATTTTGGAGCGTTTCGTAAGGCTTTTGGCTGGAAAGCCTTACAGTGAGATTGCGATTCCATTCAAAAAATTCCAGGAAAAAGATTTGCACCTTCTTGTCATGCTTGAGGCCTCTGGCACGCACTGAAGAGACGCCAAGTTACCAAAGCCATGGCCACCGCTGCCGACATCTCAAATCCCACGACTTTGGAAAAATCCCACTTAAGTCCTCGATGCAAGTAGCTGAAAGGATAGAGACGAACGAAACTTTTAAGCTCTTTATCACCAGCAACTACGGAAGAACTTTAAATGAAGAGAGGAACCTGCTGATCGACGGCATAGCTGCGAGGATTCCAGCACTTGTGTAGATGATTGGAACTAATGCCGACGGCTTGGATTTTCGAAGCCACATTAGCGATCCCAGAGCGGCCAAAGACACTGTAAGAACCTGGAAACACAGAAGAAACAATTCGTGAACTCGAACAAAAGATGACACAGCAAAAACTAAAGTCGAGAAAAACTTCGAGACAGCAAAAGGGTGCTTACCAGGTTCACGTTTGCTTCAATTCCTTGCAGAAGATAGTCCCAGGTGAATTCGTGGCCTTTTGCTCCCACCCACAGCGGTGCGAGCCTGTGCAGCAGTGAATCCGCAAATGCCCATCCTGTGAAGATCTAAAAACTTTAAAACGCTGCTCTTGAGCTCTAAGGCTGCGCTGCGCTCGAAAGGAAAAATAAAGGAAGAAAAACATACCAAGTCCAATGGCTTGGAACTTGTGATTCTGAGAGATGTTCCGGTACGTGAGCTGAGTGAGCGCGAAATACATGCCGGCTACATCCAGAAAACCGATAAGCGCCTTCAACATCTCCTGGAAAGAAAACAAAAAACGTTAGAAGTTGGCCTTTTTTTTTCTTCTTTTCTCTCCTCGCTCGCTTTGAATGTCTTCACTCACTTGGGATGGATGGAAATCATCGTTATCCGATGCCTGTAAAAACGTTGCGAAAAGCACAAGCTGCATAGCAAAACCAGAGATTTTTGGTCGAAAACACACCAAAACAATGGAGATTCTCGAAAACACACCAAAACAATGTAGATTCTATGCACGAGAACGCTTACCTTGATCAATGTAGTCCCCAGATACACAAGCGCGGCCTTAACACACGTCCCAACAGTGTCATACTCAGATCTAAGGCAATCATAGCGTCAATCTGAGACAATTCGGATCGGCAGATCAGATTGATACTCACAGTGGCGTCGCCTTGTAGTAGACAGCGTGCGGGCCAAACGTGAGCGCGGCGCAATTGAAGAAGTGGAAGAGCGTCATTGCTCCAGCTCCAAAACCCTAAACCTAAAGGGTTCTCTAACAAATCAGTTTAACCCTTTGTTTATAATCAAAAGGTAACAGTAAACACTTTTATTATTGTCTGGGCAATCCAAAGAAATTTCATGGGAACTCTCTGTTTCTCAGGACAAATCGCCCGATCATCGTCCAAACTGCAACCCAGTCATGTGAATTTTATTTTATTTTCACCAAGATCTCATCTTTTGAGCTTACTGTAAATCGCTGCTGCTGCCCATTCGTTTGCGATCTTCACCCACACGCTGGCCCAGCCAACATCGATGCTGTATCTGATCAAGGAAACACAAAGACTAGAAAAGAAGAATCCCAGAGCTTGTGCTCTTACTTGTGCATTGTTTGATGGAGGTTCCAGCCGATGAAAAGCATGGCGAAGTACATGGAGCCGAGAGCAAAGACGAGGTGGAAGAAGCCATAGCCGTAAGGCACTTCGTCGTCAAGCTCGAAACTTTTCTTGGGCAGCTGATACAAGAAGAAGAATCAAACAAGAGAAGATTGTGAGAGACAACGACTTACACAAAATGTTTGTGAGTCTGTTCCGGTGGAATACGCAGCCATCACAATTGCCGCTAAGGCAATCACGAAACTCTGAAACTTCCCCACTATGGAATTAAACATTCAGTGAGTGTCAATGCTTACCAACAGAGTTAACCAGTCGCTCTTCCCGGTTTGTCTCGGTCTTGTGTTGCATGCCTCGGACAATGGCTCACTGCAAAAATTGAAGCTTGTGAGGTTTTACCCAAGAAAAAAGAGATTTTTGTACCTCATTATGGCTGACCAGCAGAGAAAGCACAGATAAACCGACATTAACCCCGAGGTCATCAGTCCAGCATTCACCTAGAAGGAAAAAACGATGAAGAAAAACTCCATTTGTATGTGCAATACTTGCCTTGGAGTGGAGAGAAATAGCGGTCATGACATTGATGAGAATGGCCGTCCAGGAAGTGAAAAAGATGTTGAGCGTGCAAGATATATGTGGAGCAAACCACAGGCTCATGTACGTTGTGGCAACGATCGAGGCTCCAAAGCTGACAAAAGCAACCACAAGCATGGGAGCCTTGCTACACAAAAACAAGAAGGTAAAGAAGATATATCAAAAGGAAAGTAGCACAAGATATATCAATGTTAACTTACACACCATCTCTCCTCGGAGAACCACTGTTCGTTCCACCAGTATATGAAATTGATAACGCTCAGAAGCTGGATAAGAAGGAAAATCCTACAAGGAAAACACTTGTTACGTTTTCTTGCAAGAAAAAAGAAAGTTTTACCCAGCTCCATAGCGTGCCACTTCACCTGTTAAGCAAAAGAGAGTGGAAGATCTCACGGTGAGCGTTTGTATCGTAGAGCTTGTGTAACTTACCATAGATGTGGATAAACGACGGAGGAACAAGGAAGGGTAGCACCATGAGAATCACCCACATAACGCCTTTGGCAGGCCACCATCTGTTGTGCCAAACATCTCGCGCTCCATACAGACGCGTTGTTCCAACGGTTGTCACAAACATGGCGAGGAAGAACACCTTCAAGTTCCAAGTTGTCTGCGTCAAGGAAAGACACTCGAAGAAAGAAAAACTCGCCGGGAACCAGAGGAGCTAAAACCTTGATAGCAACTTTGGAAAGAAATATGAAGTACTGGCTTGAAACTTTGAGTGGAGAAGAGTCGTGACAAAGAAGATAACCTTACACTGACAGATTG
Organism: Selaginella moellendorffii; assembly: GCF_000143415.4. Classification (NCBI taxonomy): domain Eukaryota; kingdom Viridiplantae; phylum Streptophyta; class Lycopodiopsida; order Selaginellales; family Selaginellaceae; genus Selaginella; species Selaginella moellendorffii. The sequence goes on along the minus strand of NW_003314290.1, from coordinate 1,473,241 downwards.
AGGGATAGAACTTCAGATGCAGGATCATACAAGTTCAGCTTAGGAACTCTGGAAAAACAAACTCAACAATGAATGAAAGTTTTCTCCAAAGGATACAAAGCAGCCAAAACTGATGCGAAGAACACCTTCCGATCCAAGACAGTTGTGGCCTCCAAGGCAACCCTCCAAATCTGATACACACATCTTCAAACCAATAAAAGCTTGGGATAAAAAATGGAAGAATAAAGAGAAACGAAACTTACAATGAAGCTCGGAGAGAGCCCTGTGGCTGTAGTCTCGCACCACCCAGGCGATGAGAGTGGTGAGCATGAAAATAATCCCATAGATATAGCGGGCAGCGCTTCCATGGGCAATGGAACACGACAATGGCTTGATGCTTTCTAGCGAGGCGTGATCGCGGGAGCTCTCCAGATCCATTTTTTTTCTCTTCGAAGTGTTCTTGAGCAAAACACACACACACACACGCAACACTGGGAATGATTAAGAATCTATTTGAGGAAGTGGCTACCGAGCGATCCCCATCGAGCTCTACGAGAAAGTGCGCGTATTTTCCACCCAAAAAAAGTGCGAGTCCATTTTCGAGCTACATAGCAAGAACAGAAACCCTAAAACAGAACAGTCCGCATGTGAAAGTTGTGTAGGAAAACTTTAAAAAAGTCATTTAAAATCACAGCAACTGGTAAGGATTGTATTCAGAAGTATGCAGCAAAACTCCTCCCTTGGCACCCTCCCAACTGCTTCTTCACCACAATCTTTGTCACCTGTGCAAGGGCTTGCATCATACGATTCACCATCTACTGTAAATTGTTCACAAGGAAGGTTTTGTAGATGTGTTGATTCAAATAATCGTTTGTACTAATTCAGTTTTTCAGATTATATGACTTTTAAATAATTTAAAGTATAATAACAATTGTTATTACTTTATGAAACACTTTTTAAACTTTTTTTTTAAAAAATCATATGTATGTTACAATGAAAAAAAAAACTCATTAATTTGTCACCTACATAAGATTTTAGAATTCCATG
>NW_003314290.1:1465483-1471434 GCF_000143415.4 Selaginella moellendorffii | reverse complement strand
TAGGTGACCGTGATCATCGGCTTCTCGGCGGCACCAGCAGTGACCTTGAATGGCCACAACTTCATGTCGCTTTGGACCGAAGAGTCCGAGAATCGCCTGCCGATCAAACGCTTCGCATCTGAGAAAGAAATCGCACAAGAACAGTCAGACGAGAGGTCCGAGAACTAGATCTACATGAAGAACATCAAGAAAAAGCTAGATTTCGACAAGAAAAGGCTAGATTTCGACTAGAACACGCAGATTTCGATCGAAATTCCTAGATCTAGTAGAGATTCCACTCACCGAAGACAGTGTTGACGGGATTCATCGCGACCTGGTTCTTGGCGGCATCGCCAATCAGCCGCTCCGTGTCGGTGAAGGCCACATACGATGGCGTCGTCCTGTTTCCTTGATCATTGGCGATGATCTCCACCCGATCGTGCTGCCACACACCGACGCAAGAATACGTCGTGCCCAGATCAATCCCCACAGCGGGACCTTCTTTCGCCATAGCTGAATCTCACAACCTCTCTTCTTTTCCTCTCTTCTTTGGGAGGGCTTCTTTATAAAGACCGGCACGGTTCTAGCAGAACTTTCTAGAAAACCCGGGCACCCACAAGCCGTAGGATCGCGTCTCGGCGCCATCCCGCCGTCCACGCCTTCGTGAATATTCTAGATGCATCGGGCCATTCCGGGCCGAAGCCGTTAGATCAAGGTGAGTCACCCACCGATCTGAACCGTCGGTTATAGGGCGCTTTTAGGGCCACGTCCGTACATCCAAATTTATTCCGTCCGTACGAAGAGTACATTCGCCGGGAATATGCCTTCGTCACTATCCTCCGCTCACTGGCGGGATGAGGGCTACTTCATCGCCGTGCTTGAGCTGCGATGGCTCGCAAACGTACTCGTGATTGAGCGCTACAATGAGAACGCTCTTGATCTCCTCCAATCCCGGGAATCGCGATAGCAATTCTTCCATACAATCGCGCGTGGTGGAGCTCGCCCGTAGCTCCAGTTTCATCTGCGACACACCCACGATCTCGCGCGCCCTCGCGAAGAACAGCACCTCGACCACGACATTGTCATTCTCCTTGCCCTGCGATTCCATGGAGAGCATTAGGGCATAGGACAAATGCTAGGGCAAACGCTATGATCTTAGATCTGGCGGAGGGATGATCGCGGGATTGAGCGCGGAGGAGGCGCGGGCCATCTCCAGGATAAATGTGGGCGCCTCCGCCTTCTCCTTCGCTGGATCCTTCTTCATCGTCGCGTGCTTCCTCCTCTTCAAGGAGCTTCGCAAGTTCTCATTCCGCCTCGTCTTCTACCTCTCGCTCTCTGTAAGTTCTTTGGATTCCATTCGAGCTCTTCATTCCAATCTCTCTTCTTTTTTGCCAGGATATGTTTTGCAGCTTCTTCAATCTCTTGGGGTAAGCTTTCTTCCAGCTTTCGATATTCTCTATCGTTTTTCCTTTTGTTTCTTCGATCACTCACAGTGGTGCAGTGATCCTGGAAGATGATTTCTTCCAACTTTCTATCGTTTCTATCGTTTTTTTTTCCTTTTGTTTCTTCGTGATCCTGGAAGACGATCTCTTCCAACTTTCTATCGTTTCTATCGTTTTTTCCTTTTGTTTCTTCGCTTGTGGCTGGATTCACTCACAGTGGTGCAGTGTGGCAGTGATCCTGGAAGACGAGGCTTCTTGTGCTACATGCAAGGCTACTGTACGCAGTTCTTCTCGGTGGCATCGTTTCTATGGACGACCGCCATCGCGTTTACGTTGCATCGAACTGTGGTGAGGCACAAAACAGATGTGGAAGAGCTCGGTCCAATCTTTCATCTTTACGTCTGGGGTATGCTCTTCCTCGCACAAAGTTTCATGGTTTTACACCACTTCTCCATGTTTTCCAGGAGCTTCTCTTATCATGACTGTTCTTCCATCTGTGGGAACTGACTATGGCGAAGTTGGAGCTTGGTGCTGGGTGCAGACCAAAGCCGGAGAGGTAATCTCTTTGCTTGGAGCTTCTCTATTGTGTGATCGATCCATTTTCTTTGTTCCAGGTCCTTCGGTTTATAAGTTTCTACGTTCCCTTGTGGGGGGCCATCTTGTTCAATGGTTTTATTTATTTCCAAGTTACTCGTATGCTCAACTATGCGAGCCGTGTAAGCAAGCAAGACGGTCTCTTTTTTCCGCGATATGGAACTTCTTGCTTTTGCAGATGGCTGCTGGCATGTCGGATCGACAGCGCCAAGTGGAGATAAAAGCCGATCTTAAGGTATAACTCGCGTTGTCGCTGGTTTTAAACTTTGGTTTGATTTTTCTTCTCTTAGATTATGAACAGGCTGGGATACTATCCTCTGATTTTAATCGGTTCCTGGACGTGTGGGACAATGAATCGCATCCAAAGCTTCATTGCTCCACAGCGTCCAGTCTTCTGGCTGTGCTTGCTGGACGTAGGCACTGCCTCTCTCATGGTCCGTGCCTCTATTCAACCGCTACGAGTCCGTATATAGAGTAGAGTTTCTTACATTATTCTTGTTCCAGGGCCTCTTCAATTCCATAGCCTACGGCCTCAACGCTGCTGTGCGGCGAACGCTACGAGAGAGACTACAACAGTAAGTAGTTGCAAGAGAGTAAACCACGAAATGGATTTTACTGACCATCCATTTTTGACGCAGATACTGGCCAGAGCAGTACAGGTGGTCTAAGCTGCGAGGCTTTGCCGAAAGCGAAATGACTCCATTGAGCTCGTCTGACCCAGGGTCTCACCTGTAAATGTCCTCCTTTTGGTCGTCCCTTGATAGCTAGCACCGCGTGCTGCTCGACGAGTGGAATAAAACGATGATGTAAGATACTCTCCCGAATTGACAGAGCAGAACGCACTTTACACGCATCCTTGCTCAAGCATCGCCTGCGCGACACGCAAGAATCCAGCTACGTTGGCACCGTGGACTAGAGCTCTGCGAATCACTGGTGAGTAGCCAGACAAAACAAAAAGAGAAAACAACTCACTCTGGCCCATCTTTAGAGTGGCCACACGCTGCAGCTGCTGCCACGGACTTTTGATAGATGTCCCTCATGAGCTCCTAAATTGAAACGTTAATAAACTGGAAATAAAAATGATAGTACCTGTAACTTGGTATCAACTTCTTCGCCAGTCCAATGCATTTGGTTGCTTTTGCTAGCCATCTCCAGCCCCGAAACCGCTACCTGTATGCAACTCAAAGCTAAGAGCATCGTGAGCGACTATCGGACTTACTCCTCCAGCATTTGCAGCTTTGCTAGGAGCCACGATTATCTTCGACTTCCTAAGCACGTCGATAGCTTCCGCCGTGCAAGACATATCAGAACCTGCAAGAGCCGTTGTTTATAAAAGTAGAAACGAAATGATACTTAACCTTCCACAATTACATGACATCCTGAAGAGATAATTGCCAGTGCATCAGAATGGTTAAGCTCGTTCTGTGTAGCACAAGGGAATGCGAGATCACATTTCTCGCCCCAAGGCCTGGCATCGTCAAAATATTTCGCTCTTACGTATCTCCTTGTATACTCCCTGTAAACGAGTGTTACAGACTGCAAGTCGTTCGAGATAAAAGAACCTCAGAGGCTTTTGCTGCGACTTCATGTCCTTTAGAAACATGGCTTTGGACCCATCGAATCCTTCGTCGTCAAGTAAAAAACCTTTGGAATCTGACAAGAGTAGACTGGTCTTTCTGGCCCGGACTATATTCACGCTTACCAGATAAGGAAACGGGGACCGCTCCTACAGCTATAAGCTTCTCCATGACGTGCATCGCAAGCTTACCCGACCCACTGATAAGGCACCTGTAACGAGCAAATTAAAAAACACGAGTGACATATTTTTGTAGAATCAGAAACAACCTTAAGCCCTTGATATCCCTGTTCAAGTCCGCCAGAACATGTTTGGCATAATACACCTGGAAAACACGTAAGATCATAATAAAAATTTACGATCTCATCAAGTCCAAGTCACCAGGCCATGACCAGCAGCTTCTGCATGTAAATTGGAGTTTGCGAGCAAGTTCCGGCCTCCAACTAAAGCACACTGTACAAAAGAATTGCAATAATTGATAACTTTCACGGCTTTGAACCACCTCAAATTCTCCAGTCAGTCGCCGATATTGTCCGTAGAGATAACCAAGCTCCCGGAATCCAACGCCAATATCTCCAGTTAGCGTATCCTACAAAAGCCAAATAAGTAAATGATCCGTAAAATGAGACACACTGACACACCTGATTAGGACCGATGTGATGAAAAAGCTCATCCATAAAGCTCTGGCAAAATCTCATCACCTGGAAGTAAATATAAATGATGCGTCCTTAGCAAAAAAAATTGTAAGAACCTCGGTGTCTGACTTTCCCTTCGGATCAAAGTCACTGCCACCCTCAGCACCACCGAAACTGAATGTTGAGAGCGCATTCTTTAAAGTCTACAAAAACGTCCAGCCGTTAGAAACGTGGAACTAGCCTCGACTGTAATATACTTGCTCGAGGCCTAGAAACTTGAGAACGCTCAAGTTAACAGACGGATGGAAACGAAGACCACCCTTATAAGGTCCGAGAGCCTGATTGAACTGTACACGGAACCCCCGGTTTACATGCTTCTCTCCCTTGTCATCGACCCATGGAACTCTGAAAATAATCACTCGTTCTGGTTCCAAGAGGCTTTCCAATACGTGGAGGTACCTTGGATGGCAAAGTCATATGTCATCAGAGCCGCATTCCTAATCAATCTATTCTAGCGACAGGATGCAACAGTAAATCAATATACAAAAGAAAAAAAAAAGAAAAAAGAAAGGCAGATACTACTTACTGGATGTTCTTGGAGAGAACCGGCTCGAGCGAGTGAACAATCTCTTGCACAGCCTGGATGTATTCACTCTCGTGAGGATCCCTTCTAATGACAGTCTCTATGATCGACTCTGCGCTCTTGGAGAGAAGAGCTAAACAAAAAACCCCGAGTTAGTGGCTTGAGTAAACGAAGACGCACACAAACGCGAAACTAAAAACGCAAAGACGAACCTTTGATGTATATAGGCCTCTCCAAGAGCGTAATTCCCCGGTCTTTCGACGCTAGCTGCAATCTCAAGGCCTCCTTGTGAAGCAAACTATTGTTATGCTCCTGGAGTGAAAAAATATAAAAAAAGAGAGGAGGTTAGAGACGATGAAGATAGCGAGCGAAAGAACAACGATGATCTTACCTCGAGAGCGCTCATTTGCATGTTGCGACTACCTTCGTTGCCATAAGGATTCCTCCTGTGCTTGCGTCCATACTCCTTACACACCGAGCAAAAAATCCTGGACGAGCCTTCCACCATTTGCACGCAAGCCCACTTATACGTGTCGGCCCACTCGTCCCTCCATTTCTTGACGACCTTCTTCTTCTTCCGGGGCTTGTCCGACGACAAGAGCTGCGCCGATAGCTCCTGCGACGACGGCGATCCATCCAGGACGTGATGCATCGCCTGCTGATTCGCAGACGCCTCGGGCGACGAGGACACCACCGCAAATGCCGCCCGCGCGAAGCTCGCATCGTCCACAACCCCCGCCGCGGCCCCCATTTCCAGATCAATCTCCTCCACCGCGCCGCCCAGGCCGTGGTGGTGGTGGTGATTCCCGGGCGATCTCACCTGGCCGCCGAGAAGATCCATCTCCGCCGCCAGGTAGCCGCCGCGCTCCCCTCCATGCAACATAGCACGAAAATATACGCCCTAAAGCGCAAAACGAGACCATAGAACTTATAGAAGTTTTCACATAATTTATAGAACTTGGGGGCTTATCTCATCACCATAGCCGCAGTCTTTGAGTTCCCATAGAACTTTAGTCGCAGAGAATAGAAGTTTTCACAGCCTTTGTCGACCACTCATCGATGCGCGTTCCCAAGGACTGATACGTAGAAGCAGGCATATCGCAGAGAATAGAAGTTTTCACAGGAAGGACATCTCTCATCGA
>NW_003314290.1:1463028-1465321 GCF_000143415.4 Selaginella moellendorffii | reverse complement strand
GCGGACTTTGCCTGGCTCACCGAGAGCTTGATCTCCGTCGTACCTGTGATGTCTTCCAGCTCCTCGAAGCTGGCTCCATCGTCTTCTTCTTGTTCGTAGCCTTCCTCTTCCTCCGAGTCTGGAATCACGTCTGCTGTGTTGAAACCGATGCGGCCACGCTGCTGCTGCTGCTGCTGTTGATGCTTACGCTTGCTTCCCCTCCGCTGCCTCTTGAAAATGTAAACTTTGAAAGCCAGAGACTTCGCGTTGTGGAGATGGAAGAGGCACACGTCCCCTCTCTCGAGGCCGTGAGAGGTGCTGAAAAGCTTCCAGCCGGCGTTGATCGACGGGTGCATCAAACCGGGTGTCCACACCCATTTCACTGGCCACGAATCACCGCTCTCGTCCAAGATAGTTAGCTCGGCTCGCCGCTGCGGCATGTATTTCCTCGAAAACTTTAACGGAAATCCCTGGAAGATAAACAAAATGACACCGCTTCTTTGACAGTGGAAAAAACTTACCATGATCCATCCGTTTGCGCTCGTCTTGCACATAACTTTGAGAAAGCTTCGGCTTTTTTCGTCCGGGCCGAGCCGGGTTTGACGCTCTTTTGCAGCGGTCATGGCCTCCAGAAATCCGGGAAGCTCTTCGACGCGTTTTCCCCATGGAACACAAGCAGTTAGTTGCTGCTGCTGCTTCGACTTTATCGGCGGTGGGAGACTGTAGTCAGAGTCGTTCTTTTCAATATCCGGTAATGGAAGATCTATCAAACAAAAGCACGGAGTCAGAGAAAAACTTATGGACCAATCTTGGCATACTCTGAGTCTGAGAACCAGATGAGCTGCTGATCTCCATCCAAACACTGATGCAAGGAGCCACAAGACGACACGTATGAAGAAAGGATTTTTTTTCAGCTGATTTCAGTGTAAAACAGCTGTTGAGAAAACGTGAAACCTCCGCTGTACCTTATGTACCACTATGAGAGTATAGCACGACAAACAAAAACCAAGCACAGTTGTTAAAAAAGATTAAATTTGCTTAAATTGATTAATCTCCTCCAATACTTCATGTATCTGAGCAAAACAAAACCTCCAGGCAGTCAGAAACAACAACAAAGGATTCTCTTCACCTCTGGTTTTTCATTAGAAACCACCCTGGTTATGTTCCTTACGGTCTGTCGAAATGATCGGCAATGGCTCGATCCATAAGGGCCCGCCGATGGAACTACGACACTCGGAGAAGAAAGCCTCTTGACGTGGCGTAGAATATAATTAGCTTTGGACAACTCGGTTTGCTTCGTTGGAAACAGAATAGTCATCTGAAGAACGAAAAAACATATCAATCATGTAGTAAGGCCATACGGAGAAAACTTATTTATCTCTGGCAAACGACCTCTCACCCAGGACGACCCTCAGTCCAGCTTGTTCATTTCCGCCTGCATTCCCATTGCCTGCATGCACACATACATAGTCAGTATACAGGTAATAATAATCTCCTTTCTTTCCTGATGTCCTTGACAAGTTTCTGTTCGCCATCGCTTTTAACCGAAGATTCTATAAGAGACAAACTCTGTAGGATATAAGAGCCGTTCAAATCCTCGTTTACTAGACAAAGTAATATAGCATATCGTCCCTGGAACCAAGGTTGCAAAACTGATAAAAGAAAAGAACTGAACTCTCTTACCAATATGAAAGTTTTGGAGAAAGCTTTGGAGCTTTCTTACTGTTTGATCTTGCCAGGATCAACTCCGGGCACAGATCCTTCCCCCAGCCATAGGACTAACTCCGCCGAGACAGATCTTTCAGTTAAGACCGTGATGCTGAGCATGTTCCCGTAAAGCATTCTCTCCGTCAGCTTCACTATAACATTGTCTATAAAATTCAGCGTCATAACAGAGAGACAGCCTTAACATGAGAAAAAACAAAACGTGGCCTTACACGATATCGTCAGAAACCAGGGAATCACTTTCGATTCATGGAAGCATTATGGTTGCCTGCGAATCAAAGAATGTGAAAATAAAGATAACAATCAAACATGCTTCTGCTAGAACCTGATCATCAGGTACGGTTCCGCTGAGTGACTGAAGTACCGACAGAAAAAAGTGATAGCAGAAGAACAAGTAGTGCCTACGATAGCAAATTTCGACAAACTGGAGGGACAAAAGGGTCCGCTAGGTCGTCGGCAAGCTTCACGCATAGCAAGTTGCAAGCGGAAAGGCCGATTCTAGCTTTACCTGGCCTGACATTCCATCTCGACTCTGAAGTTTAACCATTCCATTTTCAATCTGTTTAAATCACACAAATATTAAAATCTT
>NW_003314290.1:1398475-1462576 GCF_000143415.4 Selaginella moellendorffii | reverse complement strand
AGAACAAACCCAGTCTTACCTCGTCATCAGCTGCTAGAACAGATGAACTTGACACTATTAGCTTTACAGGTGAATTTGACTGCAGCAAAGTGGTTTCCAGCCAATTTCTTTGATGGTTTCCAAGAACGTCGCAGAAGTTAGAGTTTGACAATAACTTAGGCAGCTCTGATTCTGTAAAGGACAACATAAGTAAAGTGAAAGAAAAATACACTGCAGACCATTCAAGAACAGACTATCCTTGCCACAGCAACTCCCCATCCCAGTCTCTCCTCCGAGAAAATCCTCACACCTGTAAATGCAATGTGAACAGCTTGCGAACCAAAAAAACTTACCATGCACGATGCTCAGGAGAAGTTTTTGTCCTTGTAATGTCCTTGCAAAATGCTCTTTTAGTGTGGCATGGTAGCGGATCACGATAGTATCGAGTGTCTAAAAGGATGACATCAATCTCATAGCCTTTACTTTCTTGATTCAGCGTGTACTGGAAAGACAAAAAAAGCTTATCTATGTCCTTCAAACGTTTGTTAAATTTTATAGTACCTTCCATTCTATTCCACGACCACCATTCCTCCGAGGGCTGTCAAGACTTTCCCCAAGAGCATCTAAGAAAACTTGTTTCAAGGCATCCTTTTGAGGCAGCCGCTTATTTCCATGCCTCCTGTATAAACAGACATATATCAGTAAAGCAGCAGAGCCTTTAGCTTCATTACCATCCATAGTCGTGGTCACTATATGTTCCAAAAATCCTTTTCGGGCACACTGCTGGATCAGCACCGGGAGGAGGAAACAAGCCTTTTTCTCGATGTCCAGGACACATGAACGCGAGAAACTGTAAAAAAATCGGAGCGCTCGCCTTGTCAAGGAGAAAAAAAATGGAAAGAAAAGTTCGCAAAAAAGATTTGCCTGCGCATAGTCTGGATTGGCAAGCTGAATTTGCATCTTGCTGGCGGCATGCTCCAAGTCACCTAGAACAGAAAAATGCATCGAATCAAATAGACTATGATAAAAGAGAGAACGTTTCTAAAATCTAAACTCGCAAGTTCTCACCTGTCATACAAAAATGTGGAGGCTGTCTCAGCCAATCTGCCGAGCAGTTGCACTGGTAGTGATTTGGAGAAGCATCGCAGTTCACTCGAGCTTCATCCAAGTAAGCCATATTACCGAGCCTGGAAAGTATTGTTTCTAGCTAAAACACCGAAAATGATCCATTCTCTTACCATATCCATGCGTGAGGATCGCTTGGAATGATCCCATGGACCCAGGCCGGCTGAGCGCTGTAATCGTGAGAAGAAGACGATCCAAACGCGATCCTTGACACCCGGGGCCCCGATTTGCTACCAGAAATCCGCGTCGCGTCGTCGGGGAAGACGAAGCTCCAGCAGATTACGAGGCCGATCGAGCACAGGACGAAGAGCGCGACGAGAGCAATGACAAAGGCTTGCTGCGGGATTTAGGTCGGCATTGTAGAGCTCGATCGAGGAGGAAACGAGAGACTTACGCGATTGAGGCGGGACGACCGGCGCCTGGAGGGGAGATTATGGAGCGCGCGCGCCGTGCGATTGCTGTACAGCGCCTGGGCGCTAGCTCTCCTCATCGAACAAGAAGAAAACTTACTCTTTCCCTTGGCAAGCAACCATCAATTATAAATGCCACATACTTTTCTAAGGAAATGCCAAATACACCGAGGAACATTCCTTCGATCCAAGAAACAAAGTAAAACTCAAAGTAAAAGTAGTTACAATAGTTTCAACTCTTTGCTCAAGACACTTCTTTTGGGGCTACTTCTTTTGGGGGATTTGCATCTCCCTTTGGAGGCTCAGGCCAGTACGAGGTCGCCTTTCCACTCTTTGACACCGCCTCTAGCACTTGTTCCGGCTTGAGGCTGCTCGTTGTCACCGAAACTTTTTGCTCCTTGAGATCAATCTCGAAATTGTCCACTCCTGCGAAACCAACAGAGTCGATCTAGAAGCTTTCGAGTAGCAAAAATGGAGTGACACACCTTCCAGCTTGCCAAGGACTCGCTTCACTGCACCAACACATCCCTGACAGGACATTGCCACTTTGAGCTCCACAATCTGGAATGAAAGCAAGAAAAAAAATTTCAACAATTGGGAAAGCAAAAGAAACCGAGCTAGTCCAAACCTCCGGCATGTTGCTGATGAGTGAAGCTGCAATAAAATCGTTGGCCCTTTCACCTTCGATAATGTCACCTATTAAAGTACCTGAGTGTGGTCCACTCTACAGTTTCAAGAACTTTAACCAGAGTCCGATCTTTACAGCCATTGCGCGTTTACGTTTTCTTTCAGCTCACTGAAACAAATACGAGTTATAGATTATACATAAGAACACAAAGCCATACCAGATACTCTTCAAGAATGGACTCGTTCCCGGCTCCTCGATATTTGGAAAACATCCAGAAATCCATAGACGCTCCCAGGTGGATAGGGGCTGAAGTATGTTTTTCACACTGCATGAACGCAATAGTCAAGTACTCTAGATACAAAAAGGCCTTACTACCTTGATTCGGAAAGCCTCGAAAGTTCCTCAAGCAGACACTCCCTTGCTTCAACCGATACGTGTAGATTGATTAAGGCATCAACCTTGAGACGAGCGTCCATATCCATGAGTCCTGCAAGGAAGGAAAAACAATATAAGTAGCTAAGAGAACGTTTAGCACAAGCTCACCAGCTTTAACCAGTCGCGCATCCTTTGTGCTGATGAGACAGTCTTGTTGCTCCTTCGATAGAATTGATAGTTTCTCTCCGGTGCTGAGCTCAATATAAGCCATTGATAAGTCCCCATCTTTGGCCAAAAAGCCTGGAAGGAGAAACTGAACGATGTTTTCATATGAGACCATCTCCCTGGAAGATTCATTTTCGTTGGAGCCAATGAAACCCAGAAGTTTCACCATTGCCTCGACCACGATATTTGGAATTTCCATATGAAACACAGTACCATCGTGTCGTTTAGAAAATAGCTTCACCAAAGAACCAGGAACATCATCCCATTTAGATAAAGGCTGTGTGCAGACTGTGTTGAAAGCATCCAAGAAAAATTCCAAGATGGGAAAAGCATTCTCGCCATTCCAACCTGAAATAATTTCCTTTGCTGATGTCGACAGAAGGCTAGAGGCCAAAAGTTTCCTTGATACAAGCAAGCGCGCACTGAGATAAGCCAAAGATGAAGTTGATAGTTGCTTCTTTAGAAACTTCAGATATGCCCACACCTGAAAAGCAGCGCACTTAAAACTTCTAAAGTATACTTTTGAAACTGCATACCACGTCTATGGAGGACTCGTATTGTAAAGCTTCCTGAATGGCGCTAGAAACCGTTGCCGCTTGTTTTGCAATCTCAAGTGCCTCAAGCCAAGTAAATTCGGCACTTTGAGCATAAATATCTACTGTAGGATCCGCAGTCTTCGACACCATGCCGTTCATAATACCAGAGATGCATTTTCGCCCGCAAGCTCGGACATGAGAATTCCGAGATACCAATTTATCGGACAGGAACTTCATAACACTAACAGCGTCACCTTCGGAAGCTTTGTCCTCAGAAAACAGCTTTCTCAAGTTATGTAGAAAATCGTGTATAGGAGACTTGGCAGCTTGAAATATGAAGCGATAGAGGAGCTTGCACTGCTTTCAAATTCTGATTATTAAAGTTTAGGAGCTGAAAACGAAGTTACCTGCCAATCACAAGGCAGCATTCCCAGTACTTCTGGCTGTTTTCCCGCGACCTTCTGGATCCATTCCCAGGCTTCCTTGAAGTCCTGCTTTAAGGAAAATAGAAATGAAAACCAGCAGGTGATACCTATCATCTGTTGTACCTGCGAACTGACCGTATTACACAAAAAGCTTGGTTCCGTGCAGGAGCGGATCCTTCTGCCCAAGTCATAAGATGGCTCGATATCTTTTAGCTCTTCCAAAATGTAAGTTGGAGGTTTTCTTCGATTGGTCTGGGTGTTTAAGAGCATGATATTTCCTTTCCATGGTTCCATCACATTCGTGGGCTCGCATTCCAACTCTTTTATCAGAAAAGAGTCTAATATTTCCTCAGCCTTGATATCGTTTAGTACAGCCTCTTTGTCTTCAAGGATATCTGCTGCCGACAAACTGCATCAAGCTCAAAAACATTAGAGTCACGTTAACATTCCATGAAAAACAAACCCCGACTTTGTGCCTTCTGTTATAAGGTACTGCAGAAGATATCTGACTGATGGGAAGTTCTCCCAAACGCTCTTACCAATTGTCGCTGGATTATAAGCAGCGATAACTATAATAACTAGGCAAGACCTCCAGTACAAATCTTTTATCTGTCAAAAGTTTCTCAGGTCTTGCAAAACTCAAAGCAGCAATGCTTACGACAAGTTGCGGCAATGGCTGCCGAGAGACACTTGGTAAGTAAAACGATGAAAGCTTCATAATCGCTGCAGGTAACTACAAACCAAAATTAGGCAGATAAAGTACGATAAAAGCTTTGATATTCACCTGCAAGCTATCAGCAAACAGCGTCCCGAAGGCATGCTTATCCGAAGCGGCCGCCCGCCACACCAGCTTCTCAATTATGTGAAGAGCATCTTCTTGCTGCATCGGGAACTGATTCTGTTTGTTCCTAAACTTCATTACAAGTCCCCAAAAACTCGAAAGAGAGAGAATACCGATATTCCCATCAAAATTATTCGCGCAAGTACTTCCTCGGAAGCGTGCATGGAGAATGCAACAAGCTGGAAAGAGTTTAGCTCGACGGTACCACTCGACGATGATAAGTTATATTCCTGGTGGAAGCGTCAAAATTCGAAAAGCCAATGCACTACTGCCTACCTCAACAGGTTCTAAGAACATAAGCTTCTGTACAGCAGTAGTGAAAAACTTGCAATCTCCAGCGCTTAGCTGTGAGCTAAGCACGTCAACACACCACGTTAACGCTTCCTCCTGAGAACACAAAATAGAAAAAGAGCTTCAAGTAAGAGAGCTCTAGAGCTCTTACTTGAAAGGTCATAATCTTCATGCTGAGATCTTTAAAAAGAGGCAATATCTCCTTGAGAGATTCATCTCTAGATCGTTTTCCAGTCGCAGAAATGGCAACGAGAAATTTTCATCGGAGGAAAAAGGAGTAGCCGCTTGAATCAGAAAATGGCATGATAGCTCTATCACCTTGTAGCAGCAACCAAGTAGTAGAGAATTAAAACAAAGGTTGATATCGTTTTGATAATATTCTTACCTGCTTGAACCATGACTGCCTGGCTGAATCCTGCTGCTGCAATATAGAATCCCAGGGTTCAAGTAGAGCCCGGCATAAGAGACAAGGGCTAATCTCTTTTAGTTGCTTCAAAACCCTGAAGTTTACACGAAACTGAACATGACGAAAACGTTGATGAAAACGTACCTGGTCACGGCTTCCTGCAGCCGTCCTACATGATCGTCACTTAAAACCAATTCCTGCACAGCAGCACATTATTCGGAAGAGCATATCCTTTCTGATGTATTACCTTGATCACTAACGCCAAAGCTCTCTCCGGAGAAAGCGAATCCGGCAAAGCCTTTAAAACAACTGAAATGCCTTTCATATTATGGGGGCCCGTCGAATTCAGCTCCGCGGTAAGAAATGTCTGAGTATATAAGATTAGCTATCAAACACGCACTAGAAGCGAAGTACCTTTAATGCCAGAGACGAGTATTCTGGTCTTTTCTGAACTATCTGAATGACAAGCTCTGTATAAAACGAGGTCGACGCATTCTTCATCTGGGAACAGTGCCACGGTTAAGTACTTAGGCACCAACAAGTCACTAACCTGAGAAACGCCCTGATTCAATCGTAGAGATAAAATATTTGCAACCGTTTCAAAATCTTTCATTGTTGTGCCATTTGTAAAATGTAGAACACGATCCAGCAGAAGTTTCGCGCGACGAAAATGGAAGGGAGTATTCAACCAGCCCTCCATCATGCTTGATGCAATGACCCGAACTTCTTCGTAGTTTACACCTAGTGTCAACATCCTGTAGAGCAGGACTTAGAGATAAACCTCGAAGGAAAAAAAATGTTGAAAACCTTAGAATACGGGGATTTTCTTTGATCAATGGAACCTTTAAGAGATGATTGAGGGCTTGCATAAACTCAGCCTTAGCCTTCTGACGAATTTCGTCCCCAGGGTATCGGTTTTTAAGGCTACACTGCTACATAAAACAAAAAGCATTCCTAGACATGCTGTAAACTGGAAACCGAAGTACCTGAGCAGTATCGCCCTTGACATCTGATGGATCTTCCGTGCCCACTGTCAGGTCCTAAAAGCAAGAAGCACGTACAAATAAGATGCAAAACCATCGAGCATTACCTCATCAAATGACGTAAGTATGTTAGCGACAAACTCTTTGCAGTGCTCACTGTCCACCCAGTTACGCAAGTTGATCGCATCGTCTAAGTAGGCCTGCACTCAAACCCAAGCACGAGACCTTCTGTGAGACAAACAGCCACAGCGTACCTGCACAAATTCTAAAGGCCATTCGGGCTTTTCATTAAAAGCTCGAAACAAGAGCTTGCAAGAAAAACCAGGTAGAAAGTTTTGTTTCTTTGTAGAAGCCTCAGATGGACTTGAATCAAGGAAGGAAAGCAAAGCCTGGAAAATCCTTGAAAGTGAAAAACAGTCATATCCTTGAGGACGAACCTTGTATGTTCTTGGAAGACAGAAAGCGTTTGGCAGCTTTTTGGAAATGTAAAAGCAAGTAAGGTACTGATATCTCGGAGGCGAGGATGGAAATCTGCTGATTTCATCAAGCACAGACTCCAGAATCTCGTCTAGCCGCTGCCAATTTTCCTGTGTCCACGCGCTCCAAATCGAATGTAGAATATCCAAATCTAAATGAGAGCGTCAAAGTGAGATGAGGAATCAAGCAAAGACAAAAAAGCACACCTTCGTCAATTCCCAAATCAGCTGCTGGCTCCAGATGCTGCTTGAAAATCTCGCGATGCAAAGCATCCTCCTGGCCACTGCCAGCAATCCACTCCTGCCCCTCTTCTTCCGAAAATGGCGCATTGAGATCGAATCCTCGCGGAGTCGCATTCAAGTCGAGCGCCTGGGCTTGATCTTCCCTGGCTTTCGGCTTGCCGCGACCGTCCTCGTCGTCGTCGGGAGGATGCTGCCTCTGCAAGAACACAAGACGCTTCATCTCTCTGGGAATCGAGAAAGAACGTTACCTTCATCGTCTAGAACCCTAGAAAATGATAAACCCTAGAAATTTCCCGCCTGAGGAAACGATCTAATAGCGATCACAGTGCTCTTTCCACCAGCTACATTGTATAGGCCCCAATCACACAAGATGAGAATGTATAGCAACAATATTTCCAAAAAATATCAAGAAAATGACCGTACGGAAGGTTTGGGCCGAATGACCGTTTGTGGTCCTGCTAATCTGGGCCCTCCGTATATCCCATGTCTCACACTCACACTCAAGTAGAGCTAGGCTTGCTTAGTTTCTTTCTTGTTTTCACGCCTGGGGCGGCGGCGGCCGGGCGGCGGTGGCGGCAGCGCGTGTGGCCATCGGCAAGCAGCTGGATCGATCCCGGCGGCCTTGTAGCTCGATCATCTCGGCAAATCGATCGATGCAGTGATGTGTCGTGTCCAGGTCGTGTATTATCTCAGCCATGGGGGACGGATGGAGCAGCCGCATCTCATCGAGGTGGAGCAAGAGGGAAATCGTCTCTGCCTGAGCGGTATTTTCGATGGGATCGATCGTCGATATCTTGGACTTGCTGAGATAATTTCGTGCTGCAGAGGTGAAGAAGCGATTGACGGTGCTGCGAGGGAAAGGCATGCCGGATGCCTTCTCCTGGGCCTACAAAAGGTTCGCTGTGTTCTTTCTTTCTCCCCTTTTTATGTGGTTCCTCGCGTGATTTTCTCTTGCCAGGAGCTACAAGAACGATTTCATCTGGAACGACGTGACAGAGAATGACCTGATCTTACCGCTTCGCGACAATGAGTATATCATCAAAGGATCGGAGAATGTGTATGGAAGACAAGGTCAGTTTGGTTCTTTGGATGATCTTTCATTCGTTTCGTCCTTCCAGAGAGTCGTAGCGATCGGGGAAGAGTTCCAAGCATCCAGGAGGAACACAAGGATTTCGAGAGTCCAATGTCTTATCATCACCACACTCCCATGCGAGCAAGCGAAGGCTATGACAAGCGGAGCTCATTGTCTTCTTCTTCCGTCGCTGGCAGCAGATCGCCCAGGAACAGGAACAAAGCTTTCAACTGCGAAGGCGCTCTCAGAGTGAACAGGCAGCTCATGGAGACGCTCACGCAGGCAAAGACCGAATCCATGGACGAAGTCTTCTACGATAACCCACACTCGGATGGATCAAGCAACGGCAACACTTTCACTGACGTCAAAGTGTACAAGACTCCGGCATCTCCTGTGACTGCGGACCACGGCAAGGATGCAGCAACGCAGACGGAGGAGCATTCTGGTAAAAACACTCACGAGTTCCAGTTTCACCGAGATGTTCAGCACGATCAGGAGAGAAGCTGTCAACGTGATCAGGAAACTCAAAGCTCCAGGACGAAGTCTGAGAGAGCTGGTTTGGTTTCTACCGTAAGGAAGCAACTGGAGGAGAGTAGCCGGAAGCAAACAAGCACTGCGGTTCTTCGGCAGCTGCTCTCCTGTGGTGGGATCGATACGAACACTTGTTCCTCCATGCAGTACAACAGGTTGCACTATCCACCGCAAGCATGGGCTTGGAGCAAGTCCAAAGCAGATACCAGGTCCGAAGCGGAGAGTGCTTCCAAGATTCCACACGATGTTCTTCCTTCTTGGGAGTCTCCTAGGATGCCAGCTCGTTTGGTCAGCTCGAGTCAGGATCCTGAATCTATTCCAGAAGTTGTGAAGGAGACGACGAACTCCCCGGCTGCAAGCCATGCGGACCGACGATCCTTGGTAGACAAGGCATCTCGCGAGGAGGCAAGAAAGTTACAGAACAGTATGCTTATTGCAACTAAGGAAGCCCGGAAGGTCGAAGACAACAGCCCCCGTCTATCGCCTGCGATAAAACGTGTTAATGTGGAACTTCCAACGCTAAAGGTGCAGTTCAGCCCCCCGAAAAAGGAAATGAAGTGCAAGGAAGACAGGTAGGACTCCGTTAGTTCGCAAAGTTTCAAACTCCTCTAGCTTTTTCGTTGCAGGCCTCTAACACCAGGACGAAGCCGACTCGATTGGGAAAAGACCCTCCAAGAGGCTGTCAATGCAAGTTCTCCTCCCGTGGATTTCAGATTGTTGCTGCAAGAATGCCCGTAAGTTTCTGCCCGGAGCCGCTTACACTTACTCGGAAGTCTTCTTGTTCTAGGCAATGTGGTCGAACTTTCAAGCCAGATTCTCTGAAGGTTCACTTGCGAGGATGTCATGGCCAGAAAACTGGGAAGATAACAAGCGTGGCAAGGCGTCTTGAATAGGTACTATTTGTTGTTTTATGATCCCATAGCCTTTCTATGTTCTTTTCTGCATGTAAAGAAACTTTTCCTTGTCCTTTTTTTCCTGAGTTTGATTAGACAGGCATTTCGTTTTGTTTCCCTGCGTGTAACGTGTGTGTCTCTGCATGCCTCTGGCTGCCACTGCTGTTACTAAACTGCGGGCTTCCTGTACAAGATTTTGGAAAGCAACGGATTGTATCTGAGAATCATTAACTGGTGTGTGAAGTCCAAGGCAGGACAGACACCAGCTGTTCTTCTCGGAAGTCGTTTGCTGCCGCATTCTTCGTCCTTGTTTTTTGTTGAGGTTGGCTTCTTGGCGTGTCCGGTCCTGAATTGTTAATGTGTCCATTATGTAAAGTTCTGCCTGGGTGGTGCTGCTCCGCAGCCGTGGGCGTAAACATCGACGCTGTCATCTGTGGATGGTCTGTGATTAAACAACGTGAATCGCTTCGCTTTAGTTGCTTACTCTTCTATTTGATGCATTCTTTAGCTGGAAGTTTGTGAAAGCAACGCCTGAGCTTTTGCAGAGCTGGCCGACCTTATCAACAGCACTGCAATATCCTACACTAGTTTCCACAATCAAGTCTCTAAAAACTCAACGTTGTCTCTGTCGATCATTTCAGCTTTCCTTTTGGTTGTAACTTCTTCTCGTCACGTTTTTGTATGTACTTGTTTGGAGCATCCTGTCTCTTTGTAAAGATGTCTGTCTTGAGTCACAGTTGTTTCATCGTCAGGTGTCACAGTCGGGGATTCAAGAGAAGATTGTTTTTTCTTGGATTTTGCAGGGAGGCTGGCTACGGAGATGAACCATCGAAAGCGCAGTTAAGCATAAAAAGTTTTCTGGTCGCTGACTCACTGCTTACTTATTACTGTGCTTGCAGAAGCAGACCGTTTAAATAAAATCCATGATTTTGGAGTGCGCGGGTCTTCCGCCTCATCCTCGAAGGGGCAAAGAGCATTGCAGTACGAGTATAAAATCTTGTGAAGGTACCTGGGCTATCTATGGCGTTCCAACGTCTCTTTCTTCCAGCAACAACTCTAGTACTGATTGTGAGCTCTTTTCATGCTCAGCCGGTCGATGACGATAAGTGCTGTGTGGACTCGGCCGCAGTTTATCAACCTCCAAAAGGATGTCCCCATCCGCATCCTGCATCAATGTCGCCTCCGCCCGCTGGAAGCTCGGAGTCCTCGGTGGTTTTCCAGAGTTTTCACAAATCCACAAACAGCACGAGAGCCCAGAATCACCAAATATCAACAACAAGCGGGATCTTTAGTACGGGAACGCCACCACCAGCTCCGGCACCAACTCGTCCACCGCCGCCACGTTGCGAACCAAGCCCGCAGTCGGCAACGCTGTTATGCTGCTGCGCCAACATAGAGTACGTGGCTACTGAGTTCTACACTCAGGCGTCCATGGGGAGGACTATGGACTACTTGGACTCTAGCCTCGCTGGGAACTGTACCGATCCTCCGCGAGGTGGCGAGAAGGCGTACCTCTCTCCCAGCGCCGAGGATATGATGCGGCAGATCGCTTACCAGAGCCTGGATCACTTGAAGTAAGCTAGCTGCAAAGCTCTCCTTCTCATTGTCTTCCTTTCCAGGGCGATCCAGTTATCTCTTGGAAGTAACAAGTCTTGCAACCGGCCGGGGATCGACGTGAGCTGCTCCAGGTTTAGCAGGATTGTCAACGATGCTATGGGACACACACTGTGGCCGGATTTCGACTGGTACAAGAACGACTACACCACACTCTTGGGAGCTTACTGGTTCTCTGGCCTCCTCACCAAGTGCTACACTGGTATCCTTGACAGATGCGAAGGCCCAGCCACCAACAGAGTAAGCTCTTTCTTTTTACTTCTACCCAGGAGAGAGTTGGAAGAGCCAGAAGAGAGCTCGCTAACTCACAGAATCCTTGTCTTTGCAGCTCTGTGGATCCCTCGCCGCTGCCAAAGCCCGGCAGGAGATGGTGATCAGGACGGTGCTCTACCAGAACTTCCAGCACAACGTCTATCCATACAAGATCTCGGTGGCGGAGTTTACGAACAGGCTCTCGCGGTACAAGGACAAGCTCGCTGGGAGCAACGGGACTGCGGACGAGGGGCTGTGGGTTCCAAGCTGCCTGGGAACTGGCGGCTCTAACAGCAATATGTTCTCGGCGGATTCGTACGGACTCCCCTTTAGCTACAACGTGACCGACGGCTGCGATGTTGTCAAAGCGGTCCTCGGCCCAATGGCGTACAATTACAAGTGAATTGTACGGAATAAAACTAATGCATTAAAGTTTTCGGGGATTTAGGGTTTAGTGGAAACTTAGGGTTGTAGTGGGGATGAGGGACGCCGATGGCGCCGAGAGGGCGCTTCTCGCTTTCCTGGAGTCGAATGCCGAGATTTCCAATTCCGAGGCGTTTGCGCGGGATCTAGGCGTGGATCACGAGCTGCTGGCGGGGACGATCAAGAGTTTGCACGGATTTGGCTTCATTGAGGCCAAGGTGAGGTCGATTTCGCGAGGATTGTGGTCGGCAACGCCCGCATTGTGTAGGATGTGAGACGGGAGTCGTGGGAGTTGACGGAGGAGGGGCTGGTGTACAGCCGGAATGGCTCCCCCGAGGTACAAGTGTTTGACGCGGTTCCGGCTGGAGGGATTTCGCGAGAAGATTTGCAGGTTTGTGTCACGCTATTGTGATTCCTTTGATATCTTCTATCTTCTATTTGTAGAGAAAGCTGGATGACAGTGTGTTTTCCATTGGTTTCCGCAAAGCAATGAGTAACAAGTGGCTGGAGACCAAGCCATTGGTTTCTCGTAAGGTAAGACTATAGAAGTTTTGTTGTGTTATTCTAACTTCCGTTTCTTTCTTCACAAGGTTTTGAAGGTTGAGGATGTTGTGAAACAACAGCTACTAGACATTAAGGATGGCAAGGTGAAGAAATTTATATTGTCGCGAGTCTAAGTTTCATATTTGTCTGCTTTTTTCCAGAACTTATCAGCGGCTGACATTGATGCTTTGAAAAAACGGAAGCTTATAGTTCCTAAGTATATATTCTTTTTTCGGGGATCAAGAGTTTCGTTTTTGATAAACGTTCTTACAGGGTATGGAAGGCGTATTCCATAACAAAGGGAGCGAATTACGCTCCAACGAGAACGAAAGCGGCAACTGAGGTTACTCGTGAGATGCTACTAAAGTAAATCTAAGAGTGTTACTTCGGAAATTGATACAATCTTGTTTTTCCAGGGAAACCTGGTCAGAGGTTGCATTCAAACCGTACAATTTCCAAGCTCTTGGACAACCAACGGAAGGTGGTCATTTACATCCATTGCTGAAGGTAGCAGGAGTTTGCCATTTTCTTCTCCATTGTTAACAGTCTCCTTCAGGTGCGAACAAAGTTCAGGCAGATTTTCTTGGAGATGGGGTGGGTTTCGTGACTTCCTTATTTATATAAAACTGCAATCATACTGGTTACAGGTTTGAGGAGATGCCTACGAACAATTTTGTTGAAAGCAGGTACTTGTCTTGACAACAATTGCGTCGAGTTTAAGCATTTGTCTTTACGATAGCTTCTGGAATTTCGATGCCTTGTTCCAGCCGCAGCAGCATCCTGCCCGGGACTCACACGACACATTCTTCTTAAAAAGTAAGTGTGTTCGTGATATGTTTATCATTTTATGGTCATGTAGGTCCTTGTAAAACGCAGACATTCCCGGAAGACTACCTGGAGCGTGTGAAGACAATCCATGAACAAGGTGGCTTTGGTTCCATTGGGTATGATTTATCTATCGTCTTCTTCTTGCACTCAAAACTTTGTACCTGGAGCAGATACATGTACGATTGGAAAAGGGAGGAGGCCGAGAAGAATGTTTTACGTACACATACGACTGCTGTTTCTTCTCGTATGCTGTACAAATTGGCCCAGGTACGGGGGTCTTGAAGGCATCAACTAGCTGGCCAACTGACCTTTTGTTTGGTTTCCCAATAGGATGGATTTGTTCCCAAGCGTTATTTCTCCATTGATCGTGTCTTTCGCAACGAAGCAGTAGACAGAACGCATCTGGCAGAGTTCCATCAAATTGAGGGTGAGTTTAAGGCGGTCTCTTTTCTCTTGTGTCACCAAAATGACCGTAATATTTTCAGGCTTGATTTGTGACAAGGGCCTAACACTCGGAGATCTCATTGGGGTTCTTAATGACTTTTTCTCTCGGTTAGGTGAGCCACACTTTCTACCACCCAGCGACTCTTTTCTTCTTCGGCTTAAAACGCATTGACAGGAATGAAGAAGCTGAGATTCAAGCCGGCGTACAACCCGTATACCGAACCGAGCATGGAGATTTTCAGGCAAGTATATCCTCTCTACGGATCGTCCGCGCTGCTGACACTTATTTCGTGCTGCAACAGCTATCACGAGCAGCTGAATAAGTGGGTGGAAGTCGGAAACTCGGGCATGTTTAGACCCGAGATGCTCCTTCCAATGGGACTTCCAGATGACGTCTCTGTGATTGCATGGGGGCTATCTCTAGAAAGGTATTTCTTGGTTTTCGCGTTTCTTGTTTGTTCTTCATGTTCGCTTCGCTTTCTAGGCCCACGATGATTTTATATGGCATCGACAACATAAGAGATCTCTTTGGACACAAGGTGAGCTGTGACGAAAGAGAGTAGACACATGTGTTGACCTGTGTTTGCTGCGCAGGTCGACCTCAAGCTAATCAAGTCAAACCCGATTTGTCGGCTCGGCATGTAGCCGATAGAAGCCGCAGCATACCCAAAAAAGAATCCGCGGCTTACTTTTTTAAAAGCTCGAGCTCTCTCATTCTCTCTCTCCCGTGACAAATTGACAATGTCACGATCCCAACCAAAAATTTTTAGATCCGTCGGTCTGCCGTTTTTCTCTATTGATATTCCCAACGTACAGAAACAAAATATATATAATCAAGCAGAAGAAAGATGGGAGAAAAAAATAAAAATAGATACAAACAAAATTTTGCGGATTCTACCTATTTATTAACGGCCTCTCTTAGTTTGAGGAAAGAAAGAAAGAAAGTAAAAAAGAAAGCGCTCTATTCACAAGCACAAGAGGGAGAAGCATGAAGATCAGAGAAGACCTCGGCGGAAGGATCTGGCGGTGGCGTTGTAAGTGCGTACCATGAGCCCGACTCCCAGCCCGACGCCCAAGCACATCCCCAGCCCGATGCCAACTCCAACCCGGACGCCCGCGTTAAACCACGAGACGTCTCCATTCTCCTCGTAGTCGCTCTCGTACAGCTTGCGAAACTCTTCGTCGTCATCGTCGTCGCGATCCACGCCGTCGTCGCCGTCTCTGCTTTTGACGGCTGATACGGATACTTCGGCAGCCTCTGGGAAGTTCTTGCCCTGCAGCGACAAAGAGATTTATAAGATTTTAGAGAGCGAGTGCGAGAGATATTGTTAGTCAAAGCCATCAAATCAAGCGAGGGATCAGCGCGGGTCCATGGGAAGAGAGAATCTCCGGACCTAAACAAAAACACGGGAAAACGAAACTGGTGGCCAGACAGCGGCAGGCAATCATGGACAGACTGTCGCAAGAAAACACTCGGAGAAACTGATGAATGCTGCTGGCTGGGAGATAATAACTGAGAGAGGGAGAGAAGCAGCAGCAATAGGAATAAAAGAAAAAGAGCTGGAGAAAGAGAGAGCAAAAACAATGCCTATAAAACTCTAAACAATCGCAGCCACCATCTCCACCCAGGAATCAAATCCTAGAAACCAGTGCAAACCAACAAAACGAGAGGGGCCGGAAGGAAGGCAAGAAACCAAAAGGCTAAGGGAACCTACCAGTTGTTGCTGCTGTTGATCGGTCACGAAACAGTTCCTCGGCACTCCACCACCACCACCGCCACCGCTGCCAAAGCACCTGTTCTTGGGCGTCGGGGTGGCGGCGCCACAGCACTCCTCGTCCTCCGGGATGACATCTAGCACCGTGCACCTGAGCCGGCTTCTCCTCGCATTAAGCTGGACAGTCTGGGTTAGAATCACCGGAGACCCGATATACCTCCCCACCACGCAAACTTCCATCAAAGTCGTCAAGCTCGAGCTGGAACTGGAAGAAGAAGAGGGCGATGGCGATGGCGGTGGTGGTGGCGATCGTAAGTGGTGCTGCTGGACGCGAACAAACGAGCACTTTGAGCTACCGGCCTCGCAGCTACACTCCATCCGCCACCCGAGCTTTCTAATCCCCGGCATACCTCCCTCACAGAAGCTGGAGCTATCGTGGCTGCTGATCACCGATTGCTTGAGGCAGCCCGACACCAGGAAGTCGTGGCGATGGTAGATCTCGAAAGCCAGCGATCCAGACGTCCGAAGGTTGTCCGTGCTCACGAACGTCACCTCCTCGGACTCTAAGTCCAGGCGGTCCCGCCGGAGGGCGATGCATGCCTCCTCGGACGGCGCGACGCGGCCTCCATTCACCTCCAGCGCGATGTCGATGCCGCGCGGCGGGAACCAGATCGTGAGGAGCTCCGGCGCCTCCTCCACGGCGCAGAACGCGACGCGGGCGTAGAGCACGCGCACATCGAACCACGAAGAGCACACCGAGAATCGCCCACCATTGCCACTGCCACTGCCGCCGCCGCCGCGGCCACCGCCGCTCCTCGATCGGCCATGCAACAATGTAGTTTGATTCCTCTGCTGCTGGGCACGATTCCGCCTCAGATCCTGCTGGCCCATGGCCGATCGCTCGAAATTCCGAGCAAGATTCTCGAGATTTCGAGGAAGATCTGGCCGATGCCGCTGGCCGCCGCTCGATTTCGAGCGAGGCTCTTCCGATGCCGCTGTCGCCGCTCGAAATTTCGAGCGAGGCCCTTCCGCTGCCGCTGTCGCCGCTCGAAATTTCGAGCAAGATCTCCGGGACAACCGACCTGGCGGTGGATGAAAATCCTTCCCCCTCTCCTTCCTGGATCAGCTCAGCTGAGGATACTCCTCCAAATCCCAGCGCTCATGACCGATGAATCGCACCGCCTCGATGAGCAGCGGCAGCGGCCTTGGGGCGCGTTTGGGGGCTTTCGCTCCCCGAAGCATCCGCTCGCGATGACACATGAGAGAAACGAAAGATCTCTCCACCAGAAATCCAAGCAAAGATCATGCGCTCGCCGCCCCAAGCTAGCTCCCTAGAACGATCATCTCGCCAGAAATGCGCGAATCGAAGAACCCTAAAAACTGGCATGGGGTTTAGCTAAAGACAAAGGTTTATTAACGGGGTTTAACGATGCCGCCAAACGCGTGGCAGCATGCACAGGTATGCCGCCAAATCTAGCGGAGCGCTCACGCGCTGAATCTGGCGGTAGCCCTATACCTAGTGCCGACTCCACGTGCTCACTGACGGCGGCGTACACAGTTCGCTCACGGCTGTCGACGCGGCGGAATATTCCGCTCCCAGACACTGCTATTTTTAAAGAGCCTAAAGAGGCGGCCTTGTCTCACAGTTTTCGGTAGCTCGAGAGATTTTTTTTCTTCCCCAATCTCTAGCTAGCCATGGCGGCGGCAATCGTAGCTAAGAGATCGATCGCCTCATCATCGCAGGGAAGATCGATGTAAGTTTTGGCTTTTTCTTCGATGTTTTTGCCTCATTTCTTTCGATTTTTTAGAATGTTCTTGACGAGATCAATCGGGACGGCGGCGGCGGAGACGAGCAAGGAGCCCTCGATCAAATCGTGGTGGGTTCCCGATCCAGCGACCGGATTCTACGCCCCCAGTGGGAAATCGAGCGCCCAACAGGCCGATCACGCCAAGCTCCGCGAGGAGCGATGCGAGCACTCGCAAATGCCGGCGGTCTCTTCCGGATGCTGGTGGCACTCTCTGGAAGAAATCCCCGATCGATCTTCCACTCCCGCATAGTAAAAATAGAGTCACTATTAAGTGATTGTAACGGAGTTCCAAAACAATTTTTGTTTGTAACTTTTTTCTCTTAAAAAAAAAGTTCCCACACTTGAATCTTATAAGATCCCATAGATGCGATGATAGTCTTCTTTTGTGCTTGGAACATTTGCCTCTAAAGGGCACTGCTGATTTGAAAATAATTGAGCCAAGGTACCAGATTCCATGGTTGGAAAGTCGCAAAAAATCAAAGACAGATGTCATCGCAAAAATTCAAAGACAATCTCATCACAATTCCACACTTCCCTCCAATTTGGAGAGAATTTGCAACCCCATGATCTGTCCCTCCACAGGAATTTCAATGTCCCTAAACTCCACCGGATTCTTCCCAATGTCTACGACCCTGATCAATCCCCCTACCGATCCACAGATCTTCCCATGCGCCGCCACCACATTCCTCAAGTTCTTGAGCCTCTTGTCCTCGAGCACGCAAACCCAGCTCTCCGTACCGCCGTCGTACGCCTTGATCCGCCCGGCGGTATCATCCATGACGAACAGCTTACCGCCGGAGGTGACGCCGGGCCCGTTCCATCCGCGCGTCAGTCCGCTCTGCATGGGCTCCCACGTCTCGCTCCCCGGATTAAACACCAGCCCACTGCGCGCGCTCACCATATAGAGCTTACCGTCAAACTCCACCGCCGGCGTCGCCTCGCGGCTGAGCTTGGAAGACTCGAGCGGCTGTACCGCGCGCCACCCCGCGACGGCGCCGCCGTTGGTGTCCCACATCTCCGCCTGCCGCGCGGTACGCAGGTCCCACTCGTTTCCGCAGCCGCTGGCGACGAGCAGCTGGCCGCCGGCGGTTGTGCCGCAGCTGCACCAGCGGCGCGGGACGGTGTACCGTGGGCCCCGGCTCCAGCTGGCGGTGCGCACGTGGAAGACGAGCGGGCTGTCCAGCGCAGGCTCCACCGGCGGCATACCGCCAGGTGGCGCCCGCGGTACGCTGGCGGTGGCGGCGCGTGATGATGGTGCTGTCTGGGTGCCGGCGCCGGCGGTACGTGTCCCGGCGACAACGATGAGTTTGTCGCTAGTGCTGGCGCATTGGATGGAGGAGAGCGAATAAGGGCCCGGCAAGAATCCACGGCGCGAGAGCTCAAATCTCACGTCGTGTGGCATGGGAGGGAGGCGATGCCATTTGGCCGCCAAAGGATCGAAAGCGTACCACTGGAAGGCGGCGGCGCCTCCGGTGCGATGATCATCCAAATCCAAGCTGTTATTGGTGTTCTTGGACGCGATGAGAACGTAGAGCCAGTTAAATCCGCCCGGCAGCCCCAGCTTCGCGCGAGCGGGGAAGAAGAAAGGGCAATCGTACAGGCGGCGCTGCCAGGACCTCGCCACTCCCCACAGCGCGGAGATTCGATCGACCCGAGCCAGGCACAGCAGCGCTAGATCATCCGGGAGGCCTGGAAGCAGGGGATCCAGAATTGGTGACGATCCTTGACGATCTGGCCGGGGGCGCTTGCTTGGCGGACACTCCTTGCCGTCCTCTACCCGGATCATGATCCAATTTGGTACTCCACTGATAGGAAGGATCCTTCCCTCCAAACTCCACAACGCTAGAAGGAGAAATCTAAACACTCCATCGCGGCCATGAGCCAGGAATTTTAGGATCACAGCCAAGACATGATGCACCAAACTCGCTCGCTCGCGCGATTTCTAGCGCTCTCCAGGCATGGGCCGTGATTGATAGCTGCCTCTTTCCTCCTTTTCGAGAATTAACACACCAGAGGCCCCAGTGGCCAGCATTTAAACGAAAAAGCTGCAAAGCTACTGGAGAGCGAGCTTCCACCCTCAAAAGAGCGTCTTTGTCCTCACCCACGACACTATACACGCTAACGCACAGACCTTGTTTAATCGCAAGATGTGCTGGGTTTGCTGGGAAAAAGTAGAGCATTTGTCGTGTATATGCGAGAGATCCCTTCACGCAGGGCGATGAATTTGGTTGGAGTGGTCCTCACTCTCTTCATCCAAAAGCCATGAGAGCTACGTGGGCGAGATTTGATCCTGTGCATACTTTTCTTTTTGGCAATGTCCATCCAATTCAATGCCCCAAAAAGTTGAACCCTAATCTTCTTAAAGAAGTTGGTCTTTAAATGTGGAAAGCTATATATACGTATGAAAGACTTATTTTTTATATTATATTTCTATTTTTCACTGGTAATGGACTCGCTAAAGTTGTTGTCCTCCCCGAAAATCTTTTGGCACAAGAGCGTGGTGAAGAAACAAGAGCGGGAAATAGCACTAGGGCAAAAGGGATGTGTAATTTGGCTCACAGGTCTCAGTGGCTCAGGTAAAATCAAAGTTCTATTGGTTTTTCTGTTGTTTTTTTATATGATTGCTTGAAATCTTTTTCTCAGGAAAGAGTACTTTGGCTTGCAAGCTTGATCACGCACTGTTGAGCCGGAACAAGCTCAGCTATGTCCTCGATGGTGATAATCTTCGCCATGGGCTCAACAAAAACTTGGACTTTAGCACTAAAGATCGTGCTGAAAACATTAGACGTGTTGGTGAGACTTATAATTCTCTGATCTTGATCTTGTTCCTCTTAGTTTTTAAGCTCTTTAGTTCTAAATTGTGTTCTTAGCTTATGTGGATAATCCCTTTAATTTAAATTTTTTTTCTAGGTGAAGTGGCCAAGCTATTTGCGGATGCAGGGCTAATATGCATTGCGAGCTTCATTTCACCGTATAGAAACGACAGAAATTTATGTCGCGAGCTACTTCCTCCTGGAGATTTCATTGAGGTATACAGTTTTGTTCTACGAACTATTTCCTAAAGTAGTTTCTTCATTTGAGGAGGTTTACCTCAAAGTTCCATTGAGCATTTGCGAAAAAAGAGATCCCAAGGGACTTTACAAGCTTGCTCGTGCCGGGAAAATCAAAGGTCAGTTTTCTTTTACTTTAAGATTGCTGGCATCACAGTTGGATTCACAGGTTTTACTGGTATAGATGATCCATATGAGGAGCCTCTCGACTGCGAGGTAGATTAACTCTTGAGGTTTTCAGCAGCATTTTTAATGTTATATCTCTGCCTAGATTACAATGGGAGTTGAGAATGGCACTCCAGACGAAATGGCCACCACAGTGATTACGTTCCTTGACAGAAGAGGTTATTTGGCACCTCCAATTACAATTAAATAAACTTGGGGTTCCAGTTCCCTCATTTTAGGGTTTTAACCTTTACAAGGGAATTGCCCACTTGGATCTGAACTTGGTGGTCATCAATTCATTCAGCATCATAAGTAAATGGAGCCATCACCCATCAGGGACAACACAAGAGGAGAAAACTTTACCATACTATGGAGTGATTGATCCTTTTGCCAAGCAGAAATACATATCTTGCCTGAGATTCCAAACGGTCATTCATAGAGCATATGACTTCTTGTTACCCCCATCACATGCCTTTTTAACAAAGGGTAGAGGTTGTGAAGCATTAATTAAGCCCCCATGCGACTGAACTCACCCAACGTTCAAGCATGAGGGAATTTTGCCCACCTAGATCCAGACTCAACAATTACAGCACAACAAGGGGTGTGTGCTTAGAAGGGGGTGTGAACACCCCTACTGCCCCAAAACACTACAAAAGTGAGAGGTTAGCTTGAGCTGTGGCACACTATACATGTTGGTCATTTGAATCTCCTGATTCTACCAAGGCATTGGCCAAGACTCAGCACAAGCATATGTGTTGCACCATAACAATGGGTGTGCAGTCCTCTACCAAAGGTACACACCACCACATCAAGAGGATTAATTGCCAATTAGCCCACCACCATCACATGCAAAGATCTCAACCTTAGGTCTGACCAAGTCTCTTGGCCTTCACCAGGATCCATCCCAATGTGCATTGTGGTGGCAAGCAAGGAGTGTGATGTTGCAAGTAGCCACACAACCCCTCCCAAGCACACACCCTTTATTATGTTGTAATTGTTGAGTCTGGATTCGGACAGGCAATTCCCTTGTGCTTGAACATGGGTGAGCTCTAAAACGAACAAGAGAGCAAATGCTAGACCAACCTCCCAACCCTTAAGGCATTATAGCCTTAAATCCCACATACCATGGATATTCTTGGAATACTTTTATGGTTCATGTCATTTTCCCCTCCCTCATGACCATCATCCACAACATCGCCAAATGGATTGATCCACAACATCGCTAAAGTGCAAACATTTAAGCTTGCTCACATGGAACATTAGATGAATCTTTGAACTAGCTAGCAATTCCAAAGATCCCTTATATGCTATAAAATTGTCCAAGGCTCACAATACCATAAAGACAACTTAGCACTACCACCTCTTTTTAGAAACTATTATGCATCTGACAACTTAAGGAAAACCTCTGCTCTACTACCAATGAAACAAACAAAAGAGAAAACCCTAGGCCAACCTCCCAACCCTTAAAGCATTACAACCTGGTGACACATGTTCTTGTGGGGATGGCAGGTGAGCAAGATATTGATCCTGATGAGTATGGCATTAATGATAATGGCCATAAAAAACTCTTGATAATGTTGCCTTGCCACAAGATTTCTGAGGTTCAAAATGACATTAAAGAGGTTAATCAATCTCATATCCATGATTACCATTGGTATGTTAAGCATGCCAAAGATTATAGTATCGTGGAATGAAAGTCATCACTGAATATTTATGATAGTCAGGAGGTTGATTCTTGGTTAGAATTGTGGGAAAGTTGTTCGTCTTACAATCCTTGTGAGGATAAGGTGAAGATTGATTTTTTTATAAAGAAACTTACTGGCCATACTTCTTCATGATGGAAAAATTACATCAAAGTTAATCCAAAGCTAACTTCTTGGACTGATTTGATGAAGGTTTTCTATGCTTCGTTTGTCAAGAAGTTTGAAGAGGCTGATCTCATAAACTAGCTGTTAGAGATTCAATAGGGGACTTTGTCTTTGGATGTGTATGCCTGCAAGTTTCATGATCTTTGCCTTAGTCTTATAGACATTTATAATGAGTTGCTAAGGTGCAATGTTTCATCAAAAGTTTGAGTTCTATGGATGTACAATACAAGGTCAAGAAGGATTTTCCAGCCACATTGATTAATGCTATCACCAAGGCTTAGATCTTTTCACCGAAACTATCAATCAACTCTGGTCAATAGGATGGTCTACAGGGTATTTGTGCAAGTGATCTTTCTGTCAAGTGAGTGGCAAAACATTATTATCAATAAGACTGAAGCCAACTAAGAAATTGATGACCAACTTACCAAAACTTCATCTTCAGGGAAGAAACATCTTGTAAGCAACCAAAGGGAACGACTCGAGAGACGATCCATAGGGGTTCAAATATAGAGGGAAAGGGCCCATGAATAAGAATGCACCCCCTTTTTCAATCGGTTAAGGGTTTTGGGATAGTTGGAGTTAAGCGTCCTTGGGTTTGAATAGTACTGGGCTGGGTGACCTCCCGGGAAGTCCAAATTCAGGAGCTTACACATCTATTGTTCCATGTGCGTTTGGATCAGCGTGAGAAAGACAAAGTGGAGGGTAATTGTTTTTGTTGTCATAAGGCTAAACATCACGGTAAGGATTATCCTCTTGTGAAGGGATTAAAAAATGCTAAGGTGAATATAGTGGAATTTATCATGAATACAAATTAAGCATTTGCTATGGTGGCTCTTCCACTATAGTGCATGTGATCAAGGGATGAAATTTGGATATACTGTCACCATGGATCCTTGGAACCTTGGGGGATAAATGAGGATAAAATAGCCACTAAGGGCTCTTTCATTAAGCAATTGCCCTTTTTCCAGTTGGCTTAAGGGGAAAGAGATAGGGTGTGCTATAGTTGGTATCGGAGTAAATGGCATGGGTTTGATTTCCATAGATTAATGGCTACTTAAAATATAATATACCCTTGAGCAAGGTATATTCCTACCCTTAAATTTGAAAATCATACATATTGGGCATCCATGCTTACGTCCTTCCTTTTGTAGAGCATCCCAGATGAAGGTATCCACCATGGGACTGCGGTACAGGTGGATGACTACATGGATAGCTGGTCTACACAATGGAAGGATTGATAGATTCAGTGCGGAAATGGAGTTTGAAAATCATACATATTGGGCATCCATGCTTATGTCCTTTCTTTTGTGGAGCATCCCAGACAAAGGTATCCACCGTGGGACTGCGGTACAAGTGGATGACTACATGGATAGCTGGTCTACACAATGGAAAGATTGATAGATTCAGTGCAGAAATGGAGGTGTTGGTTCCCCTTGGCTCAATAAAAGTTGTTAGTCAATAGTCAACTATTTGACTTTTTTTCACAACTTTTTGAGCTCCAAAGTGGTGAAGAAACTTGGTTTGCCTATGGAAAAAAGTTTAGTAATCTATGAGGTGGTTATGGTAGATGGTCATAGCACTTATGTTTATGGTAAATGGGCTCTGAGTGTTCCTTTGATGGTTCAAGGGATTCTTGACCATCATTCGTTCCAAATTATGGATCTTGGTCGTAAAAATGTTATTTTTGGGAAGGAATGGTTTTATGATAGGAAGCTAAGAATCAATTGAGAGTATAATATCCTAGATATTAAAGTTGGTGGCACTGTGAAAAAGATTATTAAGATAGACAATAGTAATATTCCATTGATTAATGCTTTGGAGTTGGTGACTTCCACATATGAGATAGCTAATTCTTTTGTAGTGTACCCATTTTTTTCTAATATGATCATATCTGATTTGGAGTACATTTGTGGGTCTAGGGCTTGGGTGGATTTCATTCAGGAGGAGTTCCGTGATGTATTTCCAAATAAATTGCCTAATGGTTTGCCTCAAAAACGTGAAATTCAGCATGAGATTGACTTGGTTCCTAAAACTACTCCTTATCAGCAACAACCAACTCATACTAATCCCGCTAAAGATGAGGAGATTAATAAGTAGCTTGCTGAATACCTTTGGAAAGGGTAGTTACAGATCAGTATGTCTTCTTGGGTTGCTCCAGTGGTGATGGTCAAAAAGAAAGATGGTATATGGTGTCTTTATGTGAACTAAAAGGAATTGAATGATAGGACGGTGAAGAATATATTCCCAATCCCTTATATCAATGATTTGTTCGATCGTCTTCATGATGCTTGATATTTTTTGAAGATTGATTTGAGGTAAGAGTATCATCAAATTTATGTCAAGCCAAAGGATCCAAAAATTGCATTTCGGACAAGAATGGGTTACTATGAGTTTTTAGTGATGCCATTTGGTTTGACAAATGCTTGTGTAACTTTTCAGAGATTGATGAATCAAGTTCTACAGCCTTATTGGGAAAGTTTGCAATTGATTATTTTGATGATATTCTAGTATTCATCTCTTCAATGGAGGAACATGAGATGTATGTGTGAAGTATTTTGCAACTTTTGAGGGACAACAAACTCTACTCGAAGTTATTAAAGTGTGAGTTTTTCTTGGAGCAAATTGGATATTTCGAGCATTTGATTTCCATACATAGAGTGAGAGCTGATCCATAAAGATTCAGGTCGTGGATAATTGGCTTATACTTTCAATAGTGCACGATCTTTGTAGATTCCTTGATATGGCTAAAGTTTTTCAATGATTTGTGAAGGACTTTTTAGAGATAACAGCCCTCTTGACCCATCTTCTCCAAAACAAGTTCAAATATACTACTATTCATAATTGGGATGAGAAGTGTGAAGTGGCATTTCAACATTTGAAGTAATATTGTATTAAAATTTTTATTCCTAAGAAACTTTTTGTGGTCGAGATAGATGCAAGTGATATTGCTATTAGAGTTGTATTGCTTCAAGTTGGGCATCCTTTTGCATATATGAGCCATAAGTTTGATGCTACACAGCAGAATTAACTTACTCGAGATAAGGAGTTGTATGCTGTGAAGGAATGGCTTTATTATTTATATGGATCGCACTTCCATGTGGATTCAAATCATTAATTTCTCTAGTATTTCAGTTGGCAAAAGGATTTTTGAGGTTACCTTGCTCGTTGGTAAAAGTTCCTGCAAGAAATGTCTATTAAGATTCAGTACAAGCACGGAGGTGACAATAAAGTGGCAGATGTATTATTCAGGATAGTAAAATTCTATTTCATTCATGAAGGTATCCAACAATCTCTTGGATGAACTTAAGAAGTTTGTTGACTTCAACTCCTTTATTATTGATATTTCACACAAAGGTTTTGTTAAGACACACCTCTATAGATTTGAAGGGTGACAAATTTGTATCATTTGAGACATAAAATGAAATTCTAGCGAAGAAGGGATGTGTGGTGGTTCTTTGTATTAACAAATTCATCAAATAGATTTTGGTTGAATGTTATGATGTGCCAAGTGTCATCTGAGGGTACTAAAAATGTATATGTTGGTGAAGAGGCATTTTTTTTTTTTGCTTTGGATAAAATCAAATGTTGAGAAGTATATACGTGATTGTTTGACTTGCCAACAGTAAAGTTGATCATCAGAAGCTCATTAGCCTCTATCATCCTCTATGTGTACCCAAGAATAAATAAAATAACATTTTAATGAACTTTATCATTGATTTACCTAAGATTTTGCAAGGAAATAATGTTATTTAGGTTATTATGGATCATTTGACAAAGATGGCTCACTTCTTCCCAATGAAGATGACTATTAAAACTTTTGAACTTGCTTAGTAAACTAGTTATTCAATCTTTATGGTTTGCCATATGATATTGTGAATGATTGGGATCCCAAATTCACATCCAGGTTTTAGCAAATGGTATTTGAGAAGCTAGAGACTAACCTGAGCATGAGTAGTGGTGAGCATCCACATTCATATAGGCAGTCAGAGCATATGAATCACTTATTGGAAAATATGCTAAAGTCTTTTGTAGAAAACTTAACTAGATAGGGAGCATGGGAGAAGTACTTGCCTTTGCTTCAATTTACTCACAATAGTGTTCATCAATTGGCAATTAATATATTTTCATTTATGCCAATGTACTATTATAAACCTAAGTCTCTTGTGAGTTTGAGTTTGGGTTTGGTTTGAGTATTTCATGCTTATGATTTCCTGGAGGATATGCAAAACAAGCTAGGGTTGGCAAAGTTGAACATAAGACAAACTCAAAATCAAGACAAAAGATTGGCTAATGAGCATTGTCATCGTCAAATATACTATAAAATATCCTCAAAATATTTTTGTGGTTTGTGTCAAGCTCAATCACATGGGGGCTTAACTATTACTTCACAGTTGTTGAAGTGACACTTTAAACACCTACCTTTTATTAAAAATGCATGTGATGGGAACCAAGAAAAAGCACTGTAACTTGGGTTAACACTCGCTCGATCAAGCAATGTTAGACGTGTGCCAGGCGCTGCGCCATCGGAATCCAGGCTACCTCCATCTTGCCAGCATTGCTGCCACCAGCATTTCGACGAGGAGGAGTAGAATCAGATGCGAGGCTTCTTCCGCCAAGGAATCTCTGGCACTGATAGTGCAGCGCTGCGCAAAAGGTGAGAGCTATCCCCAGATTGATGAGAGAATCTTGCTCGACGTCGGTGGCCTCGATCTCCGATTGCTCATGACCTCCGCTGCCGCAATCCGTGACTCTAGGCCCGACTCTAGTATCATCACTTTCTCGCCAAAGGCATTTATTCCTTTGACGAGAGCATGCCGGGATTCCTGTGGCTACTGCGCTTTTGCTCGAGCTCCAAAGCCTGGGAAGCCGGTTTATATGTCTCTGGACGAAGTTTTGAGCGTTGCTAGCCGCGCTGCGGAGCTGGGATGCACGGAGGCACTCTTTACACTCGGGGACAAGCCAGAACTTCTTTATCCACAGGCCAAAGAAGAGGTAAGTTCTTCGAAGTTTTTAAAAAGGAGGACTTTCATGTTTCTGCAATGACCTTTACTTTCTTTCTTCCTTTGTGCTTTTGCAGCTTGCGTCACTGGGCCACTCCACGACTATTGAGTATGTTGCTGAGGCTGCTAAGTTAGTGCTCGAGAAAACTGGACTTCTTGCTCATGTCAATGCGGGGGTGATGTGCAAAAAAGACGTGTCACTTCTGAGAAGCGTCTCCGTTAGTCAGGGCTTGATGCTTGAGTCGACTGCTTCGAGCCTCGCTGAACCCGGCGGCCCGCACTTTAATTGTCCAGACAAAGTTCCCTCCGCCCGGATTGCAACTATTGCGATCGCAGGCATGTAACTTTTCATTTGTTAACTCTTTCCTTTCTATACTCTAAACTTTTGTTCAGGTGAGCTGAAGGTGCCTTTCACGTCCGGCCTGCTGGTTGGTATTGGTGAAACCAGGTCCGATCGAATCAAGAGCTTGCTGCTCCTACGTGGGGTTCATGAAAAATATGGCCATATCCAGGAGCTCATCATTCAGAACTTTCGAGCAAAGAAAGGCACTCCAATGGAAAATGCAGCAGAGCCAAATATTGACGAGCTCCTGTGGACTGTAGCCATGGCACGGATTTTATTCGGTCCAGACATGAGCATTCAAGCGCCACCAAACTTGACACCAAGGCAAGTGAACCATGACCTCAGTTTGCACTGGACTTTAACGATGTTGCAGAGATGACACAAAAGAAGGAGTTGAGTGGGAGCTTCTTATCAATGCAGGAATAAACGACTGGGGCGGAATTTCTCCCTTAACAAGAGATTGGGTGAATCCCGAGGTGCTTCCTTTCTTTGATTCTCTTTTCTTTTATCATTTCTTCTAATGTCATACTCTGATTGCCTGTTTTGCAGCTACCGTGGCCGCACATCAGAAGCTTAGCCAGTGCGACAATGCAGTGCGACAAACTACTCGTTCCAAGGCTGCCTGTATACCCGTCATATATTCGCAACTTTTCGTCGTGGCTGGTATAGCGTTGTTTTTGGAAAAGCTTGTCCACTTCCTCTTGACTTACGTTTTGCCAGGATCCCAACGTCTTGCGATATGCACTCGCAAGCTCTAACAGTCTGGGCTACGGTCGAGCGGATCCTTGGTCACCAGGTTGCAATGCTACCACTGACTGGAGTCAAATGAACAACGCTACAACCTCATCTGTTTATGTCGGCATACAGGGAAATGTTTCGTGCAATGCCTGTACGTAGGCTTCAGTTTTCCTTGCGTCTGTTAAACTTCTGTTTGTGTTTTTTTTTAATAGCCGCGAGAGCAAGCAGCCGTGTGGAATATATAGTGGATAAGGGCGTGGCAGGAGAGGATTTGACCAGAGTACATTGTTGCTTTGTCGACTCACTGACTTATCCATTTCTTGTGTCAGGATGAAATAACTATGCTATTCTATTCCATGGGACCAGATTTTGACTATATATGTTCTTCAGCGAATAGGCTACGTGAATCAGTAAATGGGAATAAGGTAACGAAGTTTTGACGCGCGCACATTTTGATTGTATTTTCAGGTAACATATGTTGTAAACAGAAACATCAACTATACCAACGTTTGTAGCTACAAATGCCAATTCTGCGCTTTCAGGTATCTTGTCGCACTGTGAAATAAGACCTTTTAAACTTGTATGTATCAGCAAAGGAAAGCAGAACGAGAATCTAAGAGGAAAGCCATACAGGTTGATACTTGATTGCTTTGATGCTCTCAGTTCTAATTATGTCCTTTCGTAGCTTGTCACTGGAAGAAATATCTCGTAGGACTATTGAAGCCCGTGAAAGAGGAGCGACGGAAGTATGCATGCAGGTAACAAGATCTTCAGGGTATGAGATGCGACGAGCTGTTTCAGGGAGGAATTCACCCCGATTACACTGGCGAAACATACTTGGAAATTCTGAAAGCTGTGAAATCAGCGGTGCCTGGTATCCACGTGCATGCATTCTCGCCTTTGGAAGTTTACCAAGGTGCTTCAACCAGCAACATGAGGTACTCAATTGTCGAGATGTGAACGTCCGTGGCTCGGTTTATTTTAATTCTCTGGCTTCCAGTGTTGAAGAGTTCCTTGTGCAGTTGAAGGCCGCTGGACTTGGTTCTCTTCCTGGAACTGCAGCCGAGGTAACAAATTTCGGTGTGCTTGTATGACTTGATCAGTGATGGTAGCAGATCTTAGACGACGAGGTGCGAAACGTTTTGTGTCCTGACAAACTCAAAACAAACCAGTGGCTCGAGGTAATGCGTGTTCGAGTTCCATATCGAAACTTGCCAAGATTTTTACTAGGTGATGGAAGCTGCTCATAGTATTGGATTGAAGACTACATCAACCATTATGTTCGGACATATGGACTGTCCGTCTCACTGGTAGGACTTCAATTCTCGGCTCATTCTTGTGCTGGTTCAAAGTACGTTCACTTTCAGGGCAACGCATCTGCAACTCATTAAAAGCCTACAGAAGAAAACCGGCGGCTTCACAGAGTTTGTGCCACTACCGTTTGTACACATGCAGGTTTGAGACGTTGTTTGAAAGCTCTTTCTTTTCTGACCATACTGCTTCTCTAGGCTCCAATTTTTGTCAAAGGCCGGGCGAGAAAGGGGCCAACAAGAAGGGAATGCGTCCTCATGCATGCAGTCTCTCGTCTGGTGCTGCATCCCCACATCACAAATATACAGGTACTATCGATGTATTGCTAGAGTTTAACGTATTTTTTCCTTCAACGTTGCAGGCTTCCTGGGTGAAAATGGGAGCCGATGGAGCTCAGTTCCTTTTGGCTGTTGGCTGTAACGACATGGGCGGCTGCTTGATGAACGAGAGCATCTCAAAAGCGGCAGGGGCTTTACATGGTAAATAGAAAGCTCTGCATTCATATCTTTGATATAATTCTGCGAAACTAGGTGAAGAACTTACAGCCTCGGCGATTAAGGAGCTCATCCATTCCATGGGACGAGTTCCGGTACAGAGAAGCACTTTGTACAAAGAAATGGTCCACCACTAGTGGTGAGTTTCCCATTCATTCAAGAAAACCATTCTAACTTTTTACTAGAATGGATGAAGAATATGGCAATCGAAATCTCTTGAGGTAAGCCTTTTATACATACACATAGTATAGTTTTTCGTTTCATACAACTGTTTAGTATCCCTTGTGGTGGTGTTGCAAGAAAGGGTGCCTCAAGGCTTCGTCCAGTGTTATTCTCTTTGCCGGATCATTGTCGATCATCTTGTTGATAAGATCCATCGCCGCGGCTGGGCACTGTTGGAAATCTATCTTCCGATCTTCGGGAGTCTTTAGCTCTAGCATGAAGTAAAGGATGAGTCCCAACGCGTACACGTCCACCCTCTCATCGTAGCTTCCCTGGAATATCATCTCTGGGGCCATGTAGTTCCAGGTGCCCGTCACCTCGTGGAGCTTGCCTCCCTTTTCAATCTCCACAGCCGTGCCAAAATCGCCGACCTTGAGCTCCCGTTTCTTCGTTACCAAAACGTTCTCGGGCTTGAGATCCCGGTGAACAATTCCGGCGTGATGCATTGCTTTGATTGTCTTGACGAGATGCCGAAAGTGTTGGGCTATTTGGATCTTATCGTACTCGATCACGCCGGTGGCCATGGCCGTGACTAGGTCGCACTCGCACAATTCCATAACCATGCAGGAACACGTTGAATCGCAGTGCGCCTTTTTAAGGCACACCACTCCGTGAAGGTTATGAAGCTTCTTCATTATCGCCGCTTCATGGCTTTGAGATTTCTCCCTCTCAACGTCCAGTATCTTACACGCCACCTTTTTCTTCTTGATCCACCTCGACTTCTCCCGCAGCTCGAACACTCCACCGTACGCGCCTCGCCCAAGCTCACGAAGAACGTCGTAGTGTGCGGTCACCCACTCCGGCATAACAACAGTCGCCGCACACGCCATAGCTCCGAAGAAATGAGCGCGTCTATTCTTACGCAAAAGGGGCGAGCAAGGGTTCTAAAGAGGGATTTTTATACTGTTCCGTAACCTTTTGAGATGACGTGGCATTTCATTAATTTTTTGGCTTGGATTAATATTAAATTGGAGTTAGGAAAGCTCAAAACCAGAATTGGAGCGGATTGCGTACTGAAGCTTTTCTCTGAGAGTTCCAATGCGCCTGTATGCAGGTAGCTTCGTCGCAACGAAACCGAGAGTAAGTGAAAATGCGGTGAGAAAAGTAGGGAGCGCAGCAAACCTTCAATATGTTATAGCAGGTAGACGCGCTTGGGAGTCGATCGACATCTTGGCCAGCTAGAAACGTCCACACTGGAGCATCACTTGTCACCTAAGAAAGAAAAACGGGAACGAGCTAAAAACGTTGATGCTTAAGATTGCCAAACCTTGTGGATTGTAAACGGAGGCTGCAAGTGTTTAAATCCCAGCAAAGGTGCACGAGAGCAGCTCGTTACAAATTTGAGCACAGCGCATCTTTCTTTGACATCGAGTTGCTCAAGCACCTGGAACAGATTCCACGCTCAGAACAGCACCAAATAATAGAAGGTAGTTTCCTTACCTCCCAAAACAGCTTGACCGTGCGGCTGGTTACACTGTAACCTCCAGTGTACCGGGTGTTGGCCTTCAAGTCGTTCACGTCGAAGTCGTGCTCTTCACCTGAAAGAAGCTGCAACGAGATCTTCAGGACGGTGCTATAGACAAAAGATAGCATACCTGGTTAAATTCCTTGGCATTAAACAAACCCAGCCACGAAGGAGAGACTAAATCCGTAAGGCCTCTCACAAACGCATTAACTACTGGTCGCACCTAAGAACAAAGACAAACGGTGCTGAGAAGAAGCTAGCAAGAGGCGACTATACCTGACGATTTAGCTTGTAATCGGCCATAGCATGGACATACTGCAGCTTGTTAGCGTCAGTCACAGGGATTTTGTCTCCTCCCTGCACCAGATCAATAACCTTTCGCTTTCCAAAATATTCTTCCGTTACAGTGAAGTCCAGAGCCATATCTGAAACGTCACCTTCATAATTCTGTCAACAAAACATTAGACAGCCAAGTTTTTGAAAACGACCAAAACCAACCTTGAGGTACATCAGATTCCGATGAAGTTCTCCATCGAGACTAGAGAGATCGTCAATAGGACAGTAACGACCCAGGATCTTGGATACGAATACTGGAGAAAATAAATGTTCCAGCAGAATACCCTCGTACAAGGCCTTCCCAACGATGCGACCCAAAAACTCAATCGTTCGTAATCCCTGACCAAGGCTGCTCGCAGCTGGATGAGGAAACAAAAACCGTTCTTCCGTGGCAGTTTGTTGAAACAAGCCGTAACTACAGGAGGTACGTTAAACCGATTATATAAATTATAAGTCTGATTGCTTACCCAGGATCAAATGCAGCTTTCGCCAAGTCCGTAAGGAACTCTTTAAAAAGCCCGCCATAGTCGAGCCCTGCTTCCGTAAGACCATGCTCGTTCACAAAGGAAACGTTGATGCAGCCTTTAAATCTTGCGCCCAAGGCACCAAGCTGTTGAAAGCCATCTTCGACAATACGATCTCTTCGAATCGAAATCTCTGTCGAACCGGGACCCGGTCCTACTATTTCCCCTTCTATTTTCCTCAAAGTTTTATCGCTGTTGATAAACTCCCGAAAGATTTGCACTCTGCCAACGTAGTCAGTACGAGCATGCAACAGAGAATGAGATACCTCTCCTCAAATGGTAACACGTGAGGCATGGTCGTCAATATGGAGCCAATTGCTGACGCTTCTCCCGCTTTCGAGACCGACGCGGCTTCGTGTGCTCTTGCAGCTGCAGCAATAGCAGGTCGCATTTCCGTGGCAGGCGCAAGCCATAATGCAGCTGGGCAGAAGCTGCGCCGGCTATCCCTTTCATACAATGCTCGTAAACACCTAGTCGAAGCTTCCATCAGCGTCGCATATTGAGTCCTTCCAGCCAAAAAGAAGCCATGATAGAGCATAGTGTTTAGAGCAGCACTTATCAGCCTTTGCTCGTCGATGGAAAAGGGAACCTGCAACAATCGCTAAGACAACCCGCCATGCATCAAAAGGACGAGCTGTACCTGCTTGTCGTAAAACTCGTTGTCGTCAAGAACGAGTAGCAAATGCGCATACAGCGTGCAGAAAAGCGTTAGAACTGAAGCTGCATCCTCTGAAAGAGCAGCCGGGCCACCCTTCAACTGTTCAATATGCCACTGACCATCGTCATGCACTTCAGAAATGGACTCGCTGGAGGCAGACTTTGTTCTCTTCAGGAAAGTATTAGCCAGCTTGCTTGAAAGTTGACGTGAACTCTGTTCTTTTGCTGGTAAGGCTCCCCTGCTCTCTGGCATCTTCACAATTTTTAGTTGTATGCTGCTCATGAACCAGTTCCAAAGCTGCGGAAGAAGTTCCTTGGTAAATGCTAGCACGTTTAGCACGGGTAGCGCACCTCCTCCAAAGTTCAAAACTGAGAATGTTGTGAGCAAGTAAGAGTAGAGCCTTGCAATGTTTGGGAGCCCAACGGATGATGATGTAGCCTTCTCGAAAAGCTGTAACACTTGT
Organism: Selaginella moellendorffii; assembly: GCF_000143415.4. Taxonomy (NCBI): domain Eukaryota; kingdom Viridiplantae; phylum Streptophyta; class Lycopodiopsida; order Selaginellales; family Selaginellaceae; genus Selaginella; species Selaginella moellendorffii. The sequence goes on along the minus strand of NW_003314290.1, from coordinate 1,428,873 downwards.
CGTTGATCAAACAGTGGTCTTAGGAGACGAATGAAGGAGTCCAAAGCAGCGCCACCACACCGAGAATGCAGCTCGGTATAATCTTCAGTATCCTCATCGCCGGAGTCTTCATAACTTCTTTTCCTCTCTCGAACTTCCTCAATCCAAGGTATCATACTGTGCAGGAGGCAACAAACTGCTTCCACGAAATGACTGTACATTGGTTCGCTCAGAGATCCAACTGAAACAATGCTTACGACGTTGGTGAGACTCCATGCTTGATGTGGAACATTGCTGTCCTTTTCTGACAAAACGGTAATGCCAAAAGTCTGCTTAAGTAGAAAAAACTTAGTTTTCATCTAGCATAGAATCTCTTGAGCAACCAACCTTGTACGCGCGAAGGCAAACAGCCAAAACATTTTCATGTTGAAAGGCAGGAACGAGACCTGCAGGAAGACGTTCTATGAGGCATGGAACTGTTAAAACGTGTCTACATATTTGTGCTGCTGCTTTGCCTTTCCAGTCTTCCAAATCTCGAGCGTACCTTTGACACGAAAGCTCGGCAGCAATAGCGTGGAACGGACGAAATGCCATGGTGATCAAACTGGCAGTCACTAAGAAGCTTTCCTTGGTTTCAAGATCTGCCGTATTGCCTTCCATTAGATACGCATGAGCTGCGTAGTAAAACCCGCTGTTTCCTGCTCCAAACCACTGCACTATCTCTGAAGTTACGGCACCTGTTTCTCGCTGTCTGTCCTCAAACCCGTTCCACAACTTCGAATCGGTCAGTGTTACCAATAGTCGCATGGCCAGTGCCAGTAAGGAAGTGGAAACCGCATCGCTACGTCGCCTTCCTATGAGAATAGCCGAGCAGATTGTTAAGAGTCGATGAACTTGATAGAACCACTGAGTTTTTCGACTCGGTGTGCCGCAAGCAAGTTTGCAAAAATTCCTGGCATCTAAAGAAGAAAGTTAAATAGAGAAAAATCGATGCTGCTACTCACACCTGGAAAGTTTACGCTTTGAAGAAGAGCTTGGAAACAAATTGAGACGCGCTGGAGATCCTTGACGAAGAAACTTCGTGTAAGCCAGCTTAAGTTCCTCGTAAAGAAGATAAATGGCCTGAGAATATCATCTGCAAACGCTTCGGCACTGACAATGCCCGATCGATGAATTTCCTCAACCCGCTCGTCCCACAGCAGCTGGATGGCATTCACGGCAATTCTCGCCGCCCGGCGGCTCCTCCAGATCCTCTAAAACACCAGAGATTATGCGATTTCCGGGCAAAACGATCGGCCTGGCTCACCTGAACCGTCAGTGTTGCTGCCAGCGTTCTCCTCTGGAGGACTCGAGAAGCTCGATCCCTGGCGATTTTCTCCAGCAACACATCCCTGGAATCCTCCTTGGCGCTGGCGCCGCGCAGCGACACCTGATCAAAGCCACATTTTCAGAGGATCTAAATGACCTAGAATTTCTCTTACGCGGCCTGTCAATGGCGCCTCCATTGGCGCTCCCGGGCACTACACTGTGAAAGAAAAAGACCAGGGAGACGCATCGCCGCCGCCCGTCACATCCACATCCAACGGCCACAACCCTGACAGCCTGTTGGCGCATCCAACCGTTGGATCTAACGGTGGAGACAACTCACAAAGCGTGAGATAGGGGATGCCGGCTTTGTCAGCGCAATGAGGAAATGTGGGCGGCATTCGCAGGAATGTTTAGCTCGCGCCATAGCGCCATGGATACAGCTGTGAGGCGGGATCGCGCATTCCCTAGTCAGGAGATCGGGGGCGCGGATGCGTGGATTTGCCGCGGCCAGGTTCTTGCCATCGCTGATCTTTGGAAACCTAGAGATCTGAGGTACACTGATTAGCAAATGCGAGTGCCAGGCAATGGAATTTTGGTGTGTTTTCTTTCCAGCAGTGCCTGAGACGCCCGCAAAGATGATCAATCGATCGCTGCTGTTGACGTATTTGTACCTTCTAATTTACATCACGCTTTCTTCTGGCGTGATTCTCTTCAACAAGGTATTGTGTCGGTGTTCCTTTTAGTAAAGCTCTGATGTTTTTTTTTCCAGTGGGTCTTGTCGAAAAAACACTATGGATTTCCTTATCCCATCTCACTTACGATGATACACATGGGATTCTCTGGAGTTGTCACGTTTTTCCTTGTGCGTGTTTTGAAGGTGAGCTATTTTTTTCCGTGGAATACATGTTCTAGCGTTTTTCTTCAGGTGGTCACTCCAGTCAAAATGACGTTCGATATGTGAGTATTATCAAGCGGTTTCAATCGTTTCCTGAGGATGGTTTTTTGTTTTGGCAGATATATATCTTGCGTTGTGCCGATAAGCGCGTTTTTTGCTTCCAGCCTTTGGTATAGTATAAACGTTTCTATACATTTCCCTAAGCTTTTGCATGGTTTCAGGTTTGGAAACACTGCTTATCTCTACATTTCCGTGGCTTTCATCCAGATGCTCAAAGCTTTGAGTAAGTTTCCAGCTTCCGTTTGCATAATGCTCTCACACTTTCTTTGTTGCTAGTGCCTGTAGCAACATTCATGATGGCTGTTTCGTGCGGAACGGATAAAGCTAGATGGGATCTGTTTCTAAACATGCTGCTCGTCAGCGTTGGAGTGGCAGTTTCTTCTTACGGTGAAATCCACTTCAACGTCATCGGTACATTCTTCCAAGTGACAGGGATTGTCTGTGAAGCTCTGCGACTAGTACTCACGCAAGTACTTCTGCAAAAGAAGGGCCTGACATTGAACCCCATCACCAGTTTATATTACATCGCCCCATGCAGGTATGTGACTTCTGGTTTCCCCTTTAGATTGTAAAATTCTGTTTTTGTTTTAGTTTTTTGTTCTTGTTTTTCCCCTGGATTGTTTTGGAGAAGCCGGCTATGGAAGTTGAACACTGGAAATTTAGCTTCTGGGTGTTTTTTACGAATGCACTGTGTGCTCTGGCGCTGAACTTCTCAATCTTCCTCGTGATTGGGAGGACAGGGGCTCTCACTGTCAGAGTGGCGGGAGTCCTGAAAGACTGGCTGCTGATAGCGCTTGGAACCATCCTTTTCCCAGAATCCAAGCTCACGGGATTAAATATCATCGGATACGCTATTGGTAACGCTGTCTCAAATCATGCATCAGTGCTAATATTTTGGAACTCGGTGTTTTCAGCACTCTCCGGAGTTGTGCTTTACAACTATTTGAAAATGCGGGACGCAACCATTGTCCACCAGATTTCTCTTGTGGATGTAGACAAGCCAAAGGTTTGGAACCGCGACCCGGTTGCTCAAGTCTTTTACTAAAGACGCGTGTATGTTTCTCAGGAATGGCGGCTCGATAAGAAAGACTCCGACGTGCTCGAGAAAGATATTCCAGCCAATGCAAGCATGCCTGTTGGAGACGAGGAGGCCCCTCTCATTCCCTCTAGTCGTTTTCAGCGTAATCAAAGTGGGAACCATGATGTATAACATTACAGAAAGAGGTACGAGAGCTAGCAAACAAATTTTTTCTCCTTGGACGTCAGGTACAAATATGGAGCGTTAGCTCTACTGTAATTCTTTTCTGCTAGCAGGACAGTTTTGAAGCTAACACGATTCATAATTTTCCATTAGTATAATATTAGCTATGTACACAGAACATACGCGCAGGCAATTATAATACGTTTTTTTGTATTAATAAATTTAAGGGCACTGCTGGTCTAGTGGTTTCCCTGCCACAAGTTGGGCAGTGCAAGTTTTATTTTGTGTAGAAACTATTTAATCTCTAGACAGTCACTTCCATGGACAAATGTCTAGCTCTCTAAAACTTGGAACGTCATGGGATTAAGAGAGGTACAAGAGTTTATTTGTAACATATTAAAGATATGCTATGGCAAGAGTTTGTTTATCTCGGTTCCAAAACCTGGAGTGTGGATTATATTTGAGCTCACGAGTTCAAGAGTTAAACTCATGAGTTGAACTCAAGTTTCAATTATACTTTAATATGAACATTATAAACATTAAAATATTAAGGTTATGGCAAACTTAATAATTTCACAACTCTTTATATATTAGATAAATAAAAATGTTTTAAAGGACACTTCTTGTTTTAACAATTTAAATATTTACTACATGCTATAATAGGGATGTTTATTAGAACATAAACTAAAATATTTGCAGAAAAAGTATCCTTGTCACTTCTTTAAATTTGTACTCTATGCTTTCTAGCTAGTAAATGTCAAGTGTTTCAGAATTTTAAAATTAATAAATTTGAAATAAAATTCTATATAAAACCATATAACTGTTTGAAAGGAAAAAAATCATTAATATAAGCTTGTTACATATAAAAGAGAAATTTTGTTCTTTTCTAGAATACATTCTTAAGGGGTTTGTCATAGTTTACTATTTAGAATTTATGAATCTTCAGTCACACTTTCATTCAAAAAAAGGAAAATACACATAAATATTTATATGTTCTAGTGTTTGTAATTTTAACTCTTGTAATCTTTCTTCCTATGATTCAAGGGCTAAGAGATGCAATAGTGATTTTATTGCACAACATAACCAAATCACACCAAAAAAAAAAAAAAAACATTAGTAGTGTTTTCCTAGATTTTATATAAATTAGTTGTTACTAAATACATTATTACTTAACATTTTGATATGAAAGAGTTCACATCTCCCTTCTCCCTTTGATCAAAACAATTGTGTGTGCTATTTGTATATTCTGTCATAACAAAGCCAAGCTATTAATCTATCTTTTATTCTTATCCTTTGTTACACCATATAACATAAAATCATTATTTTAATCCATGATACATCTTTTTGATTCCATAGCAAATGTTTTGCTTTACTAAATCTAAAAGGTGTTCACCCCTAATAAGTTTTATTAATATATTCTATTGTGGGCTTTATTCATGCCTCAACTTTGTGATCCATCTATGAGTCTTTCTTTAGAGATTTTTTTCTTGAACTCATAATACTATTGCATTGTTGCAATTCATTTTCCTTAGGTGTTCTAAGAGGTTAAGTAGGAAAAAATGCAATGCTAAGAAATTTTTTTTAACTATTATCATATAGTGCATGGTTTGTGGTGCACCAAACATAATTAGGAAAAAGGGACATCAACAATTTAATAGTAAACTAGTAAGTATAGCAACTTTTTTGTTATTCCTAACATCTCTTCTTAAAGCCACAATAAATATTATAATGTAATATCTTGTCCCTTGTAAAGCCTCTAAGGTTTATGGATTAAAAAATGATATTAATTTTGGCCATAGAATAAAAAAAATGTGTTATATTATTTTGAAGTGGGAAAAATTACAATATTATTGATTTTAACTGAATTCCCCAAGTAACATCTTGGCAGCTTTGAATATTATGTTGAACACTAAGAGCATCCTTTGGAGGCATACACTTACATCCATATGTAACTTTCGCATGGAAGCAAGGCTCAAGTGACACCATCTTAGAGCAGTTCTTCTTGTTATCAAGGATCCAAGGCTTTATTCCTGCAAGGCCGTGGCCAACATATCCAAAAGTTGATCCAGGACTTGTTATTAGCTCATCACAGAAAGAAAGCAAAAACATCTCTGCAAGTGCTTTCTCTTCATGCTCTTGATTATCAACCTTTTGCTCATTCTCTTGGCTCTGGAGTGAAAACTCGAACTAATGATCCATCTTTTGCAGAATTCAAGTAGAGTTCTCTCAACCTCTTAAAGTACATCCCATCAAGTGAAGTCACTATAGCAGTAATGAATTGTGTGGGAATTCTAGAAGCTTGAGTTGAATTGTTGGACTTGATGGATTTTGGAAGGAGGCCATTGTCTTGAGCACAGTCGATCATCTTGTTTAGAAAATGTTCATGACCAGATCCAAGGTGCTCTAGCAATCTCATTTGAATACCAACCACTTTACTTGCATTAGCCATGTAATCCTCATAAATTCTCACCGTTCTACTCCAAACTTGATTTGAGGGATGAAACAAATACCTTCCAAGGTGGTGAAACACAGTCTCTTGCTCTGGAAATAACATATCTAGTTCTAACTTGAAACTTGGAACGTTGTACAGGCTTGGAATGAAATAAAGATTAACAACGATTGCCAACCATGGGATTTTCTCACTTAACATCTGCTGCTCGTGCTCACAGAAAAACTTATCTCCAAGACCATCAAAACTATCAATAATTTCAATCAAACCATACCCTTGAACTTTGAGATCACCCTTACAATTATCAAACTGAAGTCTATGCTTGGCATGATTGAACAAATAAATTGGAAAATCTGTGGAGAGAAACCAAGAACTGGTAGGAAAAGGCTCGCAAAATAGTTGTGCCATGTAATTCTCTGGCCCTGGCTCAATCAGCAAAACTCTATTTGTCAATAAAGCATAGGCAAAAGTAGCAGTGATGGAGATAATCTTGTTCCCGAGACCACTATAACTTTTCCACACTATAAACTTACACCGGGAATCACTAGTATTACTTCTAAAATGATGGAAAGCTTCAACATAGTCATGAGTACAATGAGCATGGAGTTCTTCATATGCTCGAAGCCTTTTGAGAAGGTATGGTGATGGCACATATTGTGAGCTTTTCCTCCGATAGTGGTGCTGTTCGAGACGGGACTTGCAATGATCATCCCTTCCTTTACCAAGAAGTAAACCATTAAAAGCTGTGTGATCAAATTGTTGATGATTTTGGCGAAGGTATTGCAAAAACTTTTGCTTTTTCAATATCAAATCAAACACAGGGAAGTAAAGAGCAAAGATGAGCACACAAAATATAATAAATATAAGCAATCTTCCTTTCATTTGCTTCATAAGATCCCCTCTTTTTTTTCAAACCAAATTAAGTAACCAAACCAAATCGGGTGAGATATTCTTATTTTGACATATAGATGGATAGATAGATAGATAGTAGATAGATAGGACCAGCGGACAGGGTTGATCAACAAAGAAAAGATGAACGTGTCAGAAAGGAAGCAGAGAAGCTCGCTCAGCCCGAAACGATGCTTATGAGGCTAGAAAAACATATCAGTTTGATAAATAGTTAACATTTTACTAAAACACTGCTGGTCTAGCGGTAGAATAGTTCCCTGGCACGGGTTCGATTCCCGGGCAGTGCAATCGTTTTTGTTGTTTATTTGGATAAGATTACTAGGAGTTTAGCAGAGTCGCTTCGGGAAAAAGGTCATGGAGCTCCATTTTTTGGTGCTTGCGGTGCTCGGCGCCGTCGCATTGTGTGGCCGTGCCGACAAGACGTGTGAGGAATTAGGGTTCACTGGCCTCGCGCTTTGCTCCGACTGCGATGCCTTCGCCGAAATCGTCAAGGATCAAGGTAAAATTTGTTGCTGTTCTTCCATGATTGGTGAATTCATTTGATTCGATTCAAAGAGCTGGAATTGGACTGTCGAAAATGCTGCGCTGAAGAGAACGAGGAGTCGCTCAGCAAGGTATAGGGTTCTTCTGGAATGAATCCTGTTAATTTTTCTTTTTTTATTTTGTAGCTTACTTTCTCTGGAGCTCGTTTGGAAGTTTGTATGAGGAAGCTCATGTTTTACCCCCACGTCCAGACCTTTATCGAGAGCAAGCTGGAGAAATTCCCGGCCGTCCAAGCTCAATATCGATTCAATGCGTCGCCCAAGCTCATACTTCTTGACGAGGATGGTAACGAGAAGGAAACAGTCAGGTTTGTGTCGATGAGAGAAAAAGAAAAACCCATTCTTATCGTCTTGTTTTCGTTCGTCTTGCCTTGTAGGATTGACAATTGGAAAATGGAGCATATCGAGCAGTTCTTAGAACAGAAAGTGAAACCGAAGCATACCGAGATCTAATCCGGTGTCAATTAGAAGACATTTTTTGGTAATGAGATTTTCGACAGGAGTTCTCTGTGAATCTAAAGCTGCGGTGAAACATGTGAGTTGTTTTTCATTTCAAGTGTTCCTGGTTGTTGCTTGTGAGCTCTTTGGAATTGTTTTGGCTCGTTTACACGTACTGCTCGTGTTTTAAGACTTCATCCACAGCTTTCCGATTCGGCATACTTGGAATCGCTCCTTTTGCTCTCACGCACACTGATGCAGCAGCAGCTGAGAAGAAAACAACAGCAAGAACAAGATGGTCGAAAAACAAAACGCGAAAGACTGATTTCCCAATACCTGCAAATCTCAAGGCCTCGGCTGGCTCTTTGCCTTCGAGAATTGCGACCGTGAAGGCAGCAGTGAAAGTATCTCCAGCGCCTGTAGTGTCGACAACAGCCGGGGCTGGAATCGCTGGTTGGAGAATGGGACTCTCGTCAGCTTTTGCAAGCATAGAGCCTTGAACTCCTCGCTTCACCAGAACTTGTTTCACTCCCTGTCACAAAGGTTTGTTTCTTAGTTTGATCTTTTCCTTTTTCTCTCTCGCTCTCTCTTTTATTACCATGTCGAGGCATTTGTTTGCAGCACGGACGACTTCCTGCGTTGTCTCCGTCGGCATGCTCGTGAGACGAGCAAGCTCCGTCTCGTTTGGACTCAAAACCGTGATATACTTGAGAAGTTCTTCCGGAATGGGCGAATCGAAGCCTCCTGCGTCCATGATGACGGGAATGTCCGCTTCTCTTGCAATCCGAAAAAGGCAACCGAAGTATGAGCGAGCTTCGCAACGAAGAACAAAGAAGAGAAACTCGGTAAAAATTCAACTTTGAGTACCTTTGCGGCTTCGATGTTGACATCGTCTGGGATTTCTCTCTGCAGGAGAAGAGCGCCGGCTTTTCGAATGGTTTCCTCGGCCTGGACGGGAATGCTCGACGATCCCGTCCGCTTCTTCCACGCAGTGTTCGCGCCTCCAACAATGACGATGGAGTTTAGTCCATTCGGCTGGAGCATGACGATGGCATGACCTGTTGGCCCCGAGACTGTGTTGAGATAGTCGAGGCGAACCCCAGAGGTCTGTAGTGCATCTCTCAACATCGTCGCATTTCCATCTTTCCCGACCTGTAAGATCGAGACACAGTGTTCAGTCCTTTTTTTTTTTTGGTACTTCCTTTCCAGGAACTCTGATCTTATCCTCGTGAGGAGCTAGAGTTTCCCGAAGATCTAGATCGCTTTCTCATACCTGGCCAACGAAGAACGTTGGGAAGGAGAGGCGAGCAGCGCAAGCGGCTTGATTCGCTCCCTTTCCTCCTGGTAAAGTTTGTCCATTCCTCGCAGCCAGCGTCTCGCCCTCCTTTGGCATTCGATCCAGCTCCACATAGATGTCCGCATTCGCCGATCCCACCACGACCAGCGGCCGCGCCAGTAGAAGCTCGCCCATATCAATCTAATTTTCTCGTTGTTCCTAGCTAGGCTTTTAATACGCGAGGAAGAAGGGGTTGAATCATGTGTGGAATATGCCAAATGGCCCTCCGAATATACCACCGCGAGAATTTGCGGTGGAATATGCAAATTGTAAAAAACTTATCTATATGAGGTATCGAACACCTCACTCCACTTGAATCATATGATAGAATATGCGGAGATACTACCGCTATTTGCGGTGGAATATGCTAAATTCATGGTTTGCCATGGGCAGGGATCGAACACCATACTCCACAGTCCACACGCTCCTTGCAAATATCTACGTGTGCCTATGGCCATGCTTGGGCAGTCCACACACACACGTCCTTCGTGCTCGACCTAGAACAGAGAAGCGCTACTTAGGGTTTTGGATTTTGTTTCGCCTGGCGCTGCAGTGCATGCCGCAAGGCGAGAGAGCGATTAGGGATTTTCGAGCGATTGGCAGCGCGCGGGCAGTGTCCGGGCATCGCATTTCGCGAATTGTGTAGCAGGCATGGAGATTTTGGAGGAAAATCTGCTTGCATGCTGCATCCGGCCGCCGGTTCCACCGTGACGAGGAATTGGAATCCACATCGATCGCAGGGATATGGCATGCGCGGCTCACTATCCAGGTTCGAGGAATGGCGCTCTTGTCGATGAGCTAGCGCTCACTGCATTTTCTTGTCCTCAGCATTGGTGGAGGCAGCTCCGAGCTGTAGAAGGTGTTGCTGTACAATCTCTGCATGGATTGCTCCCCGGCAACTCACTGGCAATCTAGCCAACACCGCTGATTCTCATCTCCAGACTGAAATTAAGTCGAGAAGGGGATTTCTTCGAACAGCTGCTATTCTAAAGGTGCGTAAAGTTTCCCATCAATCTCTTCTATCTCTGAGAAAAGCGTGCTCTCGTAGAAGTCTTACGCTTATAAAAGGCTGCGGAGCTGTCGTGTTCACAATGGATCGGATACCTCCGAGGAATATGGATTCAGTTCACTATGGGATGTAAGTTCTTCCTGAGTTTTCTTGTATCTAGTTCTTGATTTCTCACGCCACCAGAAACTGCGGACTAGCATCTCTTACCTTTCGCAAGGAGAACTTAACAGGGTGAAAGAAGCTCTAAAGGTACGAAGATATGCACGGATTTTTCTTTTGGCTCAGTACTTTAGCAGTTGGCTTTCGATGCACACGACGGGCAAAAACGGCGGAGTGGTGAGCCTTACATCATCCATCCGGTTGAGGTCGGACGTATACTTGGCGAGCTTGTAAGTAGTTCAGAAGCCGTTTTTAGCTTCACGCTTACGTACATGCCTAGGAAATGGATTGGGAAACTATTGCGGCTGGACTTCTTCACGACACTGTGGAGGACACGGACTTTGTAACTTTTGAAAAGCTAGAGGAAGAGTTTGGTTTTAATGTCCGCAGGATCGTCGAAGGTGAAACGAAGGTACGTCGTGGGTAACATCTTTTGAAAAGAATACAAATACAACTGATTCAAATCTGCAGGTTTCTAAGCTGGGAAAGATTCAATTTTCTGATTCTCAGGCTGCAGTACAGGATGCTCAGGCGGACGATTTGCGACAGATGTTTCTTGCAATGACAGAGGAGGTTCTGTACTTGATTTTTTTAAATCTTTGTCATCTCATCACTGCCTTTATTTATTTTAGGTGCGCGTGATCGTTGTGAAGCTTGCTGACAGACTGCACAATATGCGCACGTTGTCGTTCATGCCAGAACACAAACAAGTTAGGCGTTCACTTTAAGCGAGCTCACGGTGCTAACACTTATTTCTTCAGAGGCATATTGCTCTTGAAACGCTTCAGGTTTTTGCACCATTGGCTAGATTGCTAGGTATACATAAAATCAAGGTACTGAAATGCACTTTTTGGTCTTGGTCCTAACAATGACGTGCTCTTTTTTCATTCAGTCAGAACTGGAAGAGCTATCTTTTATGTATGCGTATCCTGCAGATTATATTGACATGAAAAAAAAAGTCGAGAAGCATTTTAAAAGTCAAAGCGATCTGATTTTGCAGGTAAGTTTGTTTTGTCTTTGTTGTGTTCTTGACACGTTGTGAACAGGCCAAAAATGCGTTGGTAAAGTCTGTGCAAAGCGATCAATTTCTTTCTCATGTAATTGATGGTGTCAACATTTTTACTTTATGTAAAGACCTTTATAGGTATTGTTTCAAAATACGTATTGGAATTGTGAAGGAGCGGGTTTGCATGCAGCATATACAAGAAAAAGAAAAATCTAGAAGAAGCTGGAGACGTTGCTCAGGTAGTAATATTTACCGGTTATGCCACCTGAATTTCCACTGTGTTACAGGTGAGGATTGTGCTGCAGCCGAAGCCGGATTCCATCGATCGTCTGTGCAGTGCCAAACAAGTATCGTGTCTATTATCGGTTTGTTTTTGGTAATTTGAAATGATTGCTGCAGGTCTGCTATCATGTTCTCGGACTGGTACACACATTATGGTCTCCTGTACCGCAAACCGTAAGTTTTTCTTTGTAATGCCACTGAACTTAAAATTCGTGCTCAGATGAAAGACTACATTGCTACCCCAAAACCCAATGGCTACCAAAGTCTACACACTAAAGTCATCCCATTTGGTTCAAAGACATTTTTCCCGCTGGAAATTCAGGTGCTTAATAGTTGCTATGTTGGTCTATTTTCTTAAAAACTTTTGTTTGCAGATTAGAACAGACAAAATGGACAAAATTGCGCAGTATGGCATTGCCGTGCACTTCAGTGGAAGCATAGCCTTAACACCAGCTATAAATGGTTCAAGGCAACAATCTAACTGTTTGAATGCTGCAGATCTTGCTCGCAGGGTATAGAAGTGTAGGGACGCAGATCTTCTCTTTCCTGAAGTATACTTAACTGTTTCTTTCTCAGGTTAGCTGGCTGAACTCTATCCGACAATGGCAAGAAGAATTTGTTGGTAATATGACCTCAAGGGAGTTTGTTGACACTGTGACTGTTGATCTACTGGGGAGCCGAGTTTTTGTATTTACTCCAAAGGGAGAGGTTAGCTGGATAGTTAGTAACCATCACCACGTTGCTAAGGTTTGGCTTTGCGCAGATCAAAAATCTTCCAAGAGGCGCAACAGTTGTGGACTACGCGTACCAATTGCATGCGGATGTTGGCAACAAGATGGTTGGAGCAAAGGTAAGCTAAATCTTACTGTCTATCAATTCATGTATTTGTTTTGTCAGGTCAATGGCAACCTTGTATCGCCAACACACGTTTTATCAAATGCCGAGGTGGTGGAGATTTTGACATATGAGGTAATAAAGTTCACTTTTATCTCGCCTCTTCAACGTTTCGTTGCTTGCAACGTCAGGGCCTATCAAACAAGAAGCAATTCTTACGGCACAAGCGGTGGCTGCATTTTGCGAGGACGAGAAGCGCCAGACACAAGCTGACGAAGTTTCTGAAGGAACAGGCACTTCTATCCGCGATAGAGCTGACAGCTGACGCTGTTAAAAAGTTCCTTTCCAACTCCGAAGAGCTTACTAGCGGGGAAGGACATCCAGTGACTGACGAGGACAGGGATCGGGATCGGGCTATGGCCAGTTTTAGTGGACACTTCAGCATGAACGATCTGGCTACTTCGAATCCCTACGCTGCCAAGTTGCTGCCAGTCCAAGACGCTATGATGTACGGTGGACGGATGATCAACGGGAAGCACGCCAAGAGGGGCGAGCTAGCCGGTAAACTGGGACGAGGGACTTGCGTTATTGGGAGTGCTGCCTCGGACAGCCAGAGAACGTATACTTACATTAACAACGTAACGGACGCCAGCCGAAGTCGAGAAGACTGGTTGATTGGCCGGCTAAAGAACTGGCAATGCCTGGGAAGCTCTGTGCAATGGTTCAGCATTTGCTGCATGGATCGAAGAAGTAAGCTGTTTTCCTGTCCTTGCTTTTTCTCCGCTAAGAAGAGGTGTTTATCAGACATTCTTGCGGAAGTAACAGGAGCTTTAGGCGGAGCTGGGATCTTAATTTGCGCCTGTGTGGTAAGACTTAAGAGCCTGGAGTTTCTCGCATATTATCACACATTGTCTGTCATTAGGCTGAAACAGATGGGGTGAAGGGATTAGGGACGATGCTCTTCCACATTGAAGGTAGCACGGATAATCTGGTAAGTTTGAGAAATACCAATTACTGGCTCATACTTCATGCCTTTGTTTTGGCTAGTGGGAAGCATGCTCCAGTATGGATATGATCGATGGGATCTTGAATTGGTCCATCGGTTGCTGCTGGCAACCTCCAGATACGAGGCAACGTATCGACTTGCAATATAATGCTTAGAGTGAGGTTTCTAATGACAATTTCACTGCTTCTCTACTAAAAACTAGTTAGTGACACTCTTCTGCTAATAAGGTCTTAAATATATCTTTATTTTAAAACATCTATAAGAATGATATTTATAAACATTTTGTAAGGTTTATAAATATATGTATATAATAATTTGTTATGCGTTAATGTTTGGTTTGTTTGATAGTAGTGTTATTCTTACTTATTAATCCAATTGATCAAATAAAAATTTATAATTATAAATATGTTTATAATTTATAAACACAAGATTAATCTTATTGCATATCAACCATTAGATGGTAGAATAAAAAAAAAAATTAAAAAGTGTTTAAGAAAGTATAATCATAAATATATTTATAAATTATAAATACAAGATTAATCTAAATGAATAACAACCATTTGATGGTAGAATATTCTAGAATATCTAAGCATATTCTAGGTATATTCACTACCATCCTAGACCTCAACAAGTCTATTTAGGATTAAATTTGGGCCATCCATTCTTTTATATAAATAAGGGTTTAAACCTAATATATTTATTTTTAATTGGTGGAGGTGAGGAACATTATAATTTATCCTTGAAGGGTAAAACTTTTTGACAATGTTTTACTCTAGTATTCCTTTTTGTTCTTATTTCTTCATTCTCTTTTAAATTTAGATCTATATTACTTTTTTACAAAATCTAGAATTTTAACCTTTTTATTTTTTTAGCTTGAGCCACCTTTTTATATTTCTAGTGTTTCTTCTTTATTTGCAATGTTTGTTTTTCATGGTATGTCAATCATTTATGACTTTTATAATTATCATTCTCAATCTAGTGTTGAGTTGAGTGTTTTCTATCTTTGATTTCTGGCATTAAATATTCCTTTGTTGCAAGGGTTAAGTCACTTTGGCCAGAGTTTTAGGTTGAGTGTATGGCTCTGGTCGAGAATGCTATTGAAAGCTTTTATTTTATTATTGCTACTACAAAATTTATGTATTACTTTGAGAGTGTAAACTTTTTTATTAATTTTTCTTAAGTGTTGAGTTGTGTGTTAAGGAGGTTGAATAGTGTGAATCTTTTGTTTATTTTATAGTGGCCAAAATACCCTAATATCTAGGTTTTGATCATATTTATGCCCTTTCTCCTTATTTATATTTTGACAACTGTTTAAAATTCCTCTTTCAATGCTTTTTCATCCACTTTTTCTTCTTTTACACCCCAATTTTTCTCATTTTCTCTTCTTTGCTCTAACACTTCAAATTATTTTTTCTTCAGAGACAAAATTCGGCCCCCGATAATAGAGTGAGGACAAACAGATACAATAATGGAACAAAGACGAATGACATAAATTGTGAAGTAAGGACAAACATAGTAAGTCCAAATAAAACATTTAGCCTTGATGTAATGAGGCTGAATAAATGTGATAATAGAGTGAAGCTGAATATAAATAGTAGAGTGAGGATAAATGTAAATCAAAACAAAGTTAATGCTTCACAATTTTTTTCCTTTGAGAAAGGGATAAAGATGATATAAAGGATAAATGAAGTGAGTCAAACCTTTTATGTGTAATGGTAAACAAAGTTGTGAGTTTGAGTTTTTAGATGTTGATTGAAGGGAAGATGCAAAGGCAAGTTTTGCTTATGGTAGTGAGTTTGAGTTAACAATAATTTTAGAAAATCATTAATAGGCAGACTTAAAAATAGGATATATTAGTTATTGCAATAGTGCTTTATAAACTACATTAACTCTCAAAGTCCCTTGTTTTTATTCAAAGTTATGGCTTTGGGGTTAATTCAACAATTTAGTAGTTGCACATAGAGTTGTAATTAATTCATAAAGGTTCCATAATTAAGTAATGTTTGTGCTATGCCTTTGGGTTTTGTTTTAGTTATATTTATTAACAACTATGTTGGTGGTTTTGTGAGAGCTTCAGATTCTTATAGTACTTTATAATTGTCCACTTGACTTATTGTTATCACCTTTTCATATTTTAAAAGGGAGGATGGTGTAAGGTTTGGATATATATATATATATATATATATAAAATATACTTTGCTTAGATAATATGTTAATTATAATATTATAATATATAAACCATTTATTTGGGATTGAATTTGGTCCATCCATTCTTAATATACCTATTACTATATCCTAAACACTCATAATTTTAAATTAAAATAAATTTTAATATTTATTTAAACTATTGTAAATCTCTAAACTTTTAACTTTTTACATAGTGTTTCTTAATAAGGTAATATAAACTTTTGGATAGTGTTTCTTGATAAAGTAATTTTGAGTTCTAGAATATGATTATTTGAGCATTATTATACGTATATTTACATATTATTTTGTTTAGGGTTATCTATGTAACTTTTAGTTTTTGTTGAATTGAGTGGTCACATTTTCTTATATAAATTTTAATTTAAAAAAGAATATAAAAAATTTAGAGTTAAATTAATTTTGAAATACATTTAAGGATGTTTATTTTATTTTTTAAAACTATTGTTGAATAGCTACTAGTTAAAAGTTTTACTATGTATTCTACAGGGAGCAATTTTATAAAAACAAAGTTATTAATTAATGAGTATAATATATATATATATGAAAACATTTAATATAAAATATTTATGAAAAAAATTATTTCAATCATTAGCTTTTAAAATTGTAAAAAAGAATTTATTTATAGAAGGTTGGGAAAGAATAGAAGATAAAGAGGGAGAATTAAATAGCAAATTGAAAGATTAACACTTACTCTATGAAATCTTTATTTTGTCTCCAAAATTATCTTTATAATAATCAAGTTTATCATCACAATCTAGAAAAATTATCTTTATAATAATCAAGTTTATCATCACAATCTAGAAAAACTATCTTTATAATAATCAAGTTTATCATCACAATCTAGAATCCACTTGAGCATGTACATATTGTCTTCTTATAAACTTGATTTTTGAATATTCTCTAAAAACTGGATTACATCATTCATAGTTTGTCAATTAATGTCATGATCACATTCAACATCAACAAGAGATGGCAAAACACCAAGAATAGGATAAACCATGTAATCATGTCTTATAGAAACTAGAGATGGCAATACACCAAAGATGGGTGCAACATTAATATGATCACACCCCACAATACCAAAAACTTGATGTAATGGAGTAACATCAACAACCTTAAATGCATACTTTTTGATTAATGATAGTATGGCATGGCAAAAAACAAGAATGCAATGAAGATCAAAAGAAAAAGTAAATTTAAGCATAACAATACCTATGAAAACAGTAAGAAAATTGAAATATATTTAATAAAAGCTATACTATAAATTGTTAAATCATTTCAAATATAAATAGTATATTTCAACTCCTAAACACAAGCACAAATATCAAAATGTTTTACACATCAAATAAAATCTGACATTGGTTATGTGATTTTAACTTAATAAGTGGGTTGCAAGGTGTTGACAAACCGGCGACCCTGTGACGCCAGCATGTCATTGAAGTCCGCTTGCGTCGGCAGCGGCTTCTCGAACTCAAACACGTCAAACATGAGCCGCCTCACCTCCGCCTTACCGTAAACAATGTAGCCCAGGCCGTGTAGCGCTTGTTGGGTGGCTGAGTGCGTGAAGTTCCTCAGACGGTGGCACCTCGCAAACTCAAGCTGCCGCTCCTCGCCGTAGGTGATGAACTTGTGGAGCCTCTTCATGCGCAGTCGCCTCCCGCAGATCCGGTTGATTGTAATTCCCCGGTGGATCCTGTTGAGGAAGATCGCCGGGGCGTCCAGGTGTTTCATCAGTAGCCTCTCCGCCATGACAACGTCCTGTTTTCTCGAGTATGATCCTTCCAAACCATAAGAAACGAACGAAAATTTGCTATTACCTGGATCTTTGATCCTATGAACTCCAGTCTCTCGTAACAAAACCGGGGGTGGTCGTTCTTGTAAGCCGAGGGATGCATGAAGCACAGCTGTTAAAAACAAAGGAGAGGATGACAAGGCGCTTTCGTGGAAACTTGAGGAAGTTACCTGGAGTCCCAAGCCCAGCTCGATTTCTCTGGCTTCTGTCATATCCAGGTTCTCGTCTCTTACATCCAAAGGGTAGCCCAGTATGTCCATGACTTTGGGACGAGACTCCACGTCCCACAGGTTTCTCCGGAAACGGTACATGCCAGGTGGTACACAAGCTCTGAAGAGCCTCGGAGCGGCAAATAACGCATCCTCAGGTGGCTGGGGAAGATAGATGAAGTCAAATCAGGAGTCAGTTCGAAGGATGTGTTACTCTACCTTGTAAAATGCAATATCTTTCCAGGTGAGTCGTCGGCCCTCGAAGTCCGCTGACACATGATCCACATCCTCGTGTTTTGATCTCACTTTAGGCTGTGCCGACTTTGCGTCCAAATCAAATGCGAACGTCTCGAACAGCAGCTTGTACACCTCGGACATACCGAGTGACAAATAAACGGCTGCAATGAGAGCAAGGAACACAGACCTGCAGGGAAGAGAGAACAAGCACACATCTGCAAAGTTCGTGAAGAATGACACGCTTACTTGGACAGCAGGCACCGTTGCGGAAACCTCGGACGAAAATTCTCGTCTTCTGGGAAAGCAAGCTGGTGAAGCCCGGCATCGGACAGAATACGCTCGAGGCCCCGTTTGTTCGTCACTGCAAATGCTCGTTCTCTCAAGCTTGCTGGCGTATCTCGGGGATACATCTGCAGTAGCAGCTCCGCCATTGCCAGATCCAACACGAACTCTCCAAGGAACGCAAGCCTGTAGTGTCCGACTCGTGTGTGCCGCATCCTCTTGGCCCTGTAGCTCTCCTCGTGTTGGAACGCAAGGTACAAAAATGTGTGCAGATGTGCCTTTGGATCCGGACTGCTGTGCTGCCAGAACTTCTCGTCATCTTCCACGTCCCGGTCGTAATCTTCGCCAACCTTCCCATATCCAAGGATGTCCTTCACCTCCACCATATTCTCGTGGATCCACTCCTTGTCGAATTCCGTGAAAGGAGCCACCGGCAGCAACGAGCTCAGAACAGGCAGTGAATTTAGCCTCAGCTGGGGACTGGCTAGAATTCTCCTAGCAAGCTGCCTCTCGCTCATTGGAGGCTTGAGAATGAACAGTCTGTGAACTGGTTGCCCGAGACCACCTCTTCGTCTCCTAGGATCCACTCTACTCGGTCCCGGATATGGGCCTCGTCCGCCAGTCACCAGAGGCAGCGGAAACGGTCGGTCTACCCTGGTTGCAGCCAAACTAGTCGTTTCGTCCTCGTTCTCTTCTTCCTCGCTGCCACCTTCTTCTTCGTGCTCGTTCTGTTGTCCATCCTCATCACTATAATCCGATTCTAAGTCTTCCTCGTCTGCTCGGTCCTCCTCATCACTATAATCCGATTCTAATCCCTCTTCCTCGTCGTCGTTGTCTTCACCATATCCCCTTTCGGTTTCCTCACTACCTTCTTCCTCCGACTCTAGCTCTTCTTTTCCATCACCATATTCTCTTGCTTCTTCGTCGTCAAAGGCCCTGCTTTCACCACCTAGTTCACCCCAAGCTCCAGACTCAAATTCTTCGCTGCCACTACCATAGGCTTCTCCTCGAGCCTCGAATCTATGAACTCCCTCTAGTCGTCGACTATACGATTCAGAACTACAGCCTACCTTGGAACCCAGACGATTTCTGTGCTGCCCAAGCTTGCCTGAGCCACAAAACCTGTTTCCCAGCACCGCATTCTCGCTGTGCCGCGGCGGCCACAGCAGAGAGAAGGCCGGAGCCGCTGCCACCCCTAGAACCATCCCTAAGAACAGAGCATCCTCTTTCCCTTACTATACCTTGTACGGTCGAGTAGAAACGCTCAGTTCAGTGGCCTTTGGCACTCGGGCAAGTTATCGACGTAGAGGCAGCGCAGCATCTCCAGGTATGAATCGGCCTTCTCTGGAAGCCATTCCTGCGTCTCGATTGGAGGAAGGAACTTCACTGTCAGTGGAGCTGGGCGGATCTTGAGGCTATCCTTGTGCCAGGCGCGGTGGGTGCCCGTGATCACGATTGGAACAATGGGACGCTTTGTTTGCAAGGCAATGTGAACAACTCCCTGTGGAAGAGAAGATAAAAGAGAACGAGAGTAAGCCACACCGTACGGTACTGTGTGTGTTCTTCCGTGTAAAGCTTACTTTCTTGAATGGAAGGAGTCGGCCACTGGCCGATCGCGTCCCCTCGGGGAAGATTATGAGCGATAGGTCTTTCTTCGTCACGGATTTGGCGACCTGGGAGAAGAGATTGCGACGAATCGTGACTGAATCATCGCCAAATCGATTGATCCTCACCTCGTTGATGGAGCGAATCGCGGCATTGGGATTGGAGCGGTCGATTCGCAGGTGATTGGCGAGCACGTAGAGCTGGCCGAAGAGCGGGTACCAGATAATCTACCACAAAGAGAGCGATAATCGATTGATCGATCAGGAAATCGCGATTCTCACCTCTTTCTTGGCGATCCCGACGGTCCCCAGCGGCGTGAGCCACATCACGAGGAAGATGTCCAGCGGCGACGCGTGATTGCAAATGTAGATCGCCTTGGCATTGGCGTGCTCGGCGCCAGTGATCTTGATAGGGTTTCCAAGAATCCAGAGCTGGGAGAAGACGAAATCCACACAAAATCACGATGAAATATTCGTGCTCCCTGCCTACCAGGATCCTCCCAGTGATGTGGCCATAGAGATTTCCCTGCTTGATCCTCTCGTAGGGCCAGGGGAGGAGCAGCAGCATCACGCCAGTCCAGATAGCCGTGGTGATCGCCATGACGACGAAGCACGCCACGATCTTGAGCCCCGACGCGAGCGCAATTCTCAGGCCGGAGCTCTCGACGTAGCGATTTGGATCGAAATCGTCATTCCGGGAGCAAGCCTCGCGATCGCGAGTGGGAGATTGGGAGGGAGAAGAAGAAGAAACCATCGCGCACTGCTATAGGAGGGAAAAAAAAGAGTAAAGCCAATAGTAGTGGTATCTCTACCTTTTAACTTTCCCAGTCTCAATCGCAGCCGTTGGAATTTTCTATTTGACTAGTTACTACACTTTCATCAGTGGTAAGAATTCCTGTGGTCAAACCAAGTTATAGACAATCGCGAAAGAAGAAGAAGAGAAGAAGATCATACCTTCGTGAATTAACGCGATCGCCACTTTCGCTGCCGAGACTTCCGAGTCTTTTTTTTTGCTCGCGGGGCCTCCTTGGATGATCCGGCCAGCAACAGTGACGGTGGAGGAGAACTTCCTGGAGTGATCCGGCCCTGAGAAAACAGTGTTGTAAATCGGCCGCGGCAATCCAGCCGCGAGAGCTAGCTCTTGGAGCTCGTTCTTCACTTGATCCTGTAGAGACAAAATCACGAGCAAAAGGTTGGAGAAAACAAACAGGAAAGAACAAAACAGTACTACTGACCACTGCTGCTCTCGAGGAATCGACTGTAGCTTTGAATCTCTGGTAGCGAAAGGTGACCAATGGAGCATGAGCAACAAGCAAAGATTAACTTACATATTTCCATGATTTGGCTCGGCTGCGTCCTTGATCCTTTAGGCAGTGCGACGAACACAAGCTCTCGTGGATCAAGGGTAGAATCGCTGCATCCAATGCTGCGTAATGCAACTGGAACCACGATCAGGCTTAGCTTTTCGATCGAAGTTTATAAGAAAAATGGAAAAATACTTGCCTGTTCTTTGCAGAGTGGACGCCGGTTCCAATCAGTCATACGCACGTCTTTGTCAAGATGGCCTCCCATCGTCAACTTCATACACATAAAGCTGATGCTGAGTGAATGGAAAGGGAAAAAAATCGATTCTTGCAATTTATTACCTTCGTTAGTCCAGAGAGTCCTCCCGCCGAAAGCTTGTCAGGAAAAACTTGCAGGTCAATTATCGTTTTACAAGACCTGAAACCGTCCACTTCCGGAAACGACTCTGCTAGCATCTCCAAGTCATTGTGTACGGCATAGCCTGTGAGTGAAGCGAGAGAAAGAGAAACACTTAGAAAAAGCGATGGAGACGTACCGAGCTTTATGATTTCCTCTGATTGGAAAAGGGTGCTGATGCAAAGATTTAAAGCTTGGGGTGCTGTGACGGACAGTCCGAGTAAATCGAGCACGAAGGCGTCTTCCTTGCTGGCCATTTGTAAGATGGATACCTGAAAAGAAAACAGTGAAAGAAGCTTGAGAAAGATAAACTAAGATCAAACCTTAGCTTGCTCGCCTTTGGTGCTCACTGGTTTCCACTCGCAGTCGATTCCAATCGCCTCAGCTTCGATTAGATGCTTGGTGACGAGCTTCGTGCCTTCGGCATCATCAACCCATACGACTCTGTCCAAGTCGACGATGCTCTCGAGCTGAATGTAGTCGCCAACCGGATCTTCTTCTAGTATTTCAATTGTGACTGCACGTAACTTTCGTTGTAAATACCAGAACAAGATTGAAAACAAGATCGAGAAAACAATAAGAAAACAGGCATGCTTAACTTGAAGATAAGTCGAGATCGTCGAGGTGGAACAGCTCGCAAAGTTGCGCAGCTCGATTGTGTTGTTTCCTTCCCAGTGCCAAAGAAATCTGTGCAGCACGCATATGTTTCAGCAAAAAGAGAACAAAAAACACATTACTTACCAGGTATTCCTGTAGAACACGGTCCGAACTAGCAATGCTCTCCGCAAAAACCCACAGGCCTTTGGAGACAAGTTTCCTGAGCGAGCTGCAAAGTCCGACTCTCAAAACGAGAAAAACGAGCAAAAACTTTCCAATACCTGCGTTTGTAAAGGTGATACGCCTCTGGAAACTCGTCATGCATGCCATAGCGGTCGACAAGCCTGTACGCCATCTTGAAGAGCTTCCTGTCTGTGCAATGCTGGACGAGGAAGCGGCAGCTCTCGGGCCCCAAGTGCCAGGCCCATTGCCCCGCCAAGTCCACCTGGTTATCACGTACCATGGTGACGAGAAACTCTCGCCCCGTGCATTCCTCCAGCCCAAAGCTCTTGAGGAGAGCCACCGCGCTGTTGTAAGATCGCCCCTTCACCAGCTTAAGCACAAGGTTCTCGCCCAGCTTTC
This sequence comes from Selaginella moellendorffii, assembly GCF_000143415.4. NCBI lineage: Eukaryota > Viridiplantae > Streptophyta > Lycopodiopsida > Selaginellales > Selaginellaceae > Selaginella > Selaginella moellendorffii. The sequence goes on along the minus strand of NW_003314290.1, from coordinate 1,406,251 downwards.
TCGCTTCGCTGATGGAACTTTCTTTTTTCTCGTCCATGCAAGAGCAGTCGTGTTCTTCGTCTTGATCGGACTCGGCAAGATCAGATAACTCCACTCCGAAAGTGGTCACCAGCCTCACGAGCAATCGCTCGTCAAGCGTGAGATCGCCGGACATGGCCGACTTGACGAGCTTGGCGGCTACTCTTTTGGAGCAGGAGATGTCTTGCGAGTCCGACTTGAAGGATTCATCCAGCTCGTCGAGCGAGCGAGTGATGAGGTGACCGAGGGTCTGGTCGGATGGATCCTCGAGGCGGAGTAGCGCGTCGATGCAGCGCGCGATGAATGTGCATGGCCCCGGCGCTGGGGAGTTCTCCAGTGCCTTGGTCAGCTCGCGGCGGATTACGTGAAACTTCTTTCCTGTTCCTGGGACATCAAACGAGGAAAAAGTATGAGAAGTAGCAAGAAAAAAAAAAAGATTTATTCCCTGGGAAAGCAAAAGACAGGCAAAGAAACAGGCACAAAAAGCGAAAAACATTTATCACCTTTTTAGTCGATCAAGAGAAACGATGAAGAACTAGCAAGAAAAAAAGTCAGAGAGAACGAGAAAAAAAAGAGAAGATTTTCTTATGAAGATTTTTTTCCTGGGAAACAGGAAAAAAAGATGCAGGGCACAAAAAATTGAGAAAACTGGTTTGCTTATCGCAAGAGAACGATGAAGAACTTCGGGAAAACCGAATAGCGCGGAGGAAATTTTTTTTGTGCTTGATCGTATACCACGATGAATGCATTGAAATCGTACCAGCGGCACAGACGAGCTTGAGATTCTCCAAGAAACTCGGCACTGGCGCGCTCAAATCCTCCAAAAACTTCCATTTCCTATCCCGCGGCGATCCAGGCACAGCGGCGGCAGCAGCGATGGCAGCTGGGGGGCGATTTCGAGCTGCAATCGCCGATTTGCCGCCAACGGGCACCCAAACCAAAGGCATGACTCACGAGTATATGGTACTGTGTGAGTCAAATGGTTTTTAGGGCTCTTTGGAGCTAGGGTTTTGAGGACGCGGAGCGGAGAGAGAGAGAGGGATGGATGAGGAGACGGAGAGGCGGCTCGCGAAGATGATCATGGAGGAGGCGGCGCTGCTGCGGCGGCGGGCGGACAAGGAAGGCGTCCATGTCTACCTTGCCAAGCCCACCGTCCGCGTGAGGCCTAATCCACAGTTCCTCCAGGCGACAATGCGTAGCGTTGAGCAATGTAAGTGATGTCTCCTCTGTGTTGATACTGATCCCTCTAGCCTTGCTTGGATTGTCCAAATTTTTTCCTTTGACCTTTGATTTTTTCATTCTTTTTTCTTCTACAAACCGTAACGCTTATTCTATCATTCTCCTTCGCAGCAAATCGAATTGTAGAGATCAACGAGATGTGGAGACGAAGAACTGCGGAGCTCAATCTGGACAGGAGGCGGCGGCATCAGTCTCCCCGATCGTCTTCGAGAGCTAGACAGATGAACGAAGAAGAGGAAGGAGCGGTGGAGAACTCGATCGATCCACAGGCAGCGTGCTCCAACGATCTCCGGGACGACGAAGTGGAGGAGTTTCTAAACACGAGGATCAAACGAGGGAGGGGCTCGGTTGGATCACGAATGGATGACACTGGCCCGTATCCAGCAGAGACGATGGCCACGACGTCGACGAATGCGTCCGAGGTGTCGAGAACAAAGGAAGATTGGGAAGATCGGCTCATCGGGCCTCGGTTGCCGGACAAGGTGGCGGACGCATGGACAAAGGCCAAGGCGAAGGCGACTGAGTCCGAAGACGATGGTGGATCTTCAAAGAAGGATAGCAAGGATCGCAAGCGGAAAAAGAGCAAGAGCAAGGAACACAAGACCAAGAAGAGGAAAAGAAAAGCAACGTCAAACTGACAACGTTTTTGTGAATAAAATCGAGAGTGAAGCCCTACACAGAAGAATCACGGTAATCACGCTGCTAGGATTGACAGGAATGCTGATCAGATCGAACGAAGCGACCAAAGATCTTACCTCAGTGTTTAGTTACTGCGCATGAGGAACTGCTGGTGAAAATCTTGGATGTCTCTCGTGCTCATGCTGGGAGCTCCTTGCTTGTGAAGATACTGCATTCGAGCTTGTAGCTACAACAACAAAATAAACAAGAAAAGATTAGACCGGTATTTATAAAAGGAATGGACTTACGTCTTGGAAGAAGGCTTGCTGCCTGTCTAGAGAAAGATTTCGAAGCTGCTGTAATAACTTGAGTTGCTAGAGCGATACAAAGAGAGTGTTTGAGTTGCAATCCTTTTAACAAGACCAAGCTTAACCTGTTCTTGAGATTTTGTGAACTGCTGCATCTTTTGCTGAAATGCATCTCTTCCGAGCTCCGCCTCGTCACACGCCATCTCTTCTCTGCGATGCGAGCGGCTGGTGGATCAGAAACTTGCGACTGGCATTTCATACCTGGCAACGAACTCGTAGAACTTGAGCATGAGTTCTCGGTCGTCCTTGTAAACTGTGTTCACTTTCCCCAGCGATGCAATCCCAAACTTTGGCTCTGCAAAGAAGAAATTAAAGCACTGCTGCTCTTGTGAGAGATGTTTTGCTTACCAACACCCATTCGCAGAAAGATTTCTTCCTGGATCTCAGTCGTCACCCCCACTGCTTCCTAAAGTCTGTGTTAAGTCCAGGGAAAAAGGAGGAAGAACTTGCCTGTCTTGCTTGTACTGCGTCCGAGATTCGCTTTTTTACTTCTGCAATAGTGCAAAGAATTGTAAGAGATCCAAAGAAGTGATAGGAAAGAAATTCGAGAGATTTGAAGCTAGAGATGGTGAATCACTCGGAGTTCTATGAATGCAACGAATTCGAGAAATCAAGAGCGATCTAGCAGCTACATTCTTCCCAGAAAGAAATCACACAAACCGGGCTTGTCGACGAGATGCGCGAATTCGAGGAAGAGGCGAAACAGCTGCTCCTTGGATAGCATTCCCGACCGCTGGAGCGCTCCAGCGCCGTAATGCGGCCTCGCGGACGCCATCGCCAAGAGCTCTACTTCTTCCTCGCCCTAGCCTAGCTTAATATATGCCCCAGGCTTTCTCTCTCTCTCTCTCTCTCTCTCTCCACGCACACAAAATATTCCATGATGGAAGCTGGAGCTACGGCGATGGCGTGCGCAGCACTGGATCATCGATCCATGATCGGTGCTGCCGGCTGGGGCGATTTCTTGCCGCGCAAGGTCCGTCTCGCCGGCGCCAGGGGCGATCATCGCTCGATTGTGGCGGAGCGGCGGCGGTGGCGGTGGCGGCGGCGGCGGGGATTATCCGCCAGGGCGCAGCAGCGGGAGGATTCGCCGCTCGTCGGTGCGCGCAACGCATTCAAGATGAATCTCAACGAGTATCTGGTGACAATCCACAAGCCGCTGGGCATTCGATTCGCGCAGACGCTCAGTGGCAAGGTGTTCGTGGATGCTCTCGCCAAGCAGGTTAGCTCTCCATAGGTAGTTCTTTCCTCTTCCTCTTTTTTCTTCTTGGCTTGAAGAAGAGAAAGGAAAATTTACATGGTTTTTTCTCGTGATTCCAGGGCAATGCGGAGAATTCCCGGCTGATCATGGTAGGCGACGTGCTCAAGAAGGTCTTGTTTGGCGATGCTGTGTGGAATGTGGATGATTTTGGCCGGGTATTGTACGTCTTTCTTCCACCACCTTCTTCTCCTTTAGTTTCTTCATGAGCTTCTGGATTTCTATTTCTTCTTCTTCTAACTACGTGATAGTTGATTGATCTCTTGACAGCTATACTCCATCTGGATGTTCTTCTAGATGTGATAGTTGATTGATCTCTTGACAATGGACTTCTATCTGGATGTTCTTCTGGATATGATAGTTGATTGATCTCTTGACAATGTTCTGCTATACTCTAAACGTGTAACTTCCAGGAACACGATGAAAACCCGGAGTGGAGAAGTGACACTGGTCCTAGAGAGATCGCTGTTTCCATCACACATCCAGGCGCTCATACTGGAATCCAAGCTAGAGAATACATTCAACTACGGGGCAGTGGGATCGGCAACTTGGAATAACAGCGGCTTCGCTTCTCCCAATCAACCTGAGAGTGCCGACGAGTATGGTGGTGGAAATGTGGGATTCGTTACATACGCTTGGAGGTTCTTGCTTCCCAAAGGGATCAGGCAGCTCGCGATCTTCTTTACGGGTGTCGACGATGAAGATGACGATGACGACGAGAATGAACGGTCCGAGAGAGCCGAGCTAGATATATGGCACAACTTGGAAGCGTCGTTTGAGGTCATAGCTAGGTACAGCACGGACGAAGACCTGGACGGACAAGTGGAGTGGTCGCACGGCAACTTTCAACTTCAGGAGTTTACAAGCGCTCAGCTGAGAGCTTCAAAGGACTTGACTTACAGCCATCGTTTTGGTCTTCGCTACACGAAGGTATGGCGTTTCTACTTTATTGTCTTTCATTTTTTTCCGAACGTTATTTGTTTCCAGATGACAGAGCACATCGTCGTGGGATCTTGTTTACAAAATGGAGCAGAAATGCAACAGCTCAAACAAATGGTATGCTTCAAGCTTTGACAATCTCCAGGTCTTGGTTAACTTGCTTTTGTCTTGCACAGGGTATCACTGCAATTCTCAACTTACAATCCGAGAGCGAGCAACTCAACTGGGGCATTGACAAGAGCTCTATTACAGAAGCTGCTCAAGCAAACGGAATGGTCCTGGCACATTGTCCAATCAGGCACGCACTTTACTTTCTAGTGTGTCGGAGCAAAGTTATCCGTTTTCCTTCGTTTCAGAGACGTCGACACCGTCGACCTGAGAAGAAAGCTCCCACTCGCAGTGGGAATTCTGTACCGGCTTTTGAGAGCCGGACATCACGTATACGTTACATGCACGAGCGGCATGGATAGAGCTCCCGCTTGTGTCATTGCCTATTTGCATTGGATACAAGACGTTCCGCTTCAGAGTGCCGTCGATTTCGTCACGAACCTTCATCTCTGTGGTCCAGACAGGTGAGTCTCTCAAGCCTGATGGCGTTAAAACTCATGCTTTCTTTGCTCGTTGCTACAGGCCAGCATTGGTATGGGCCACCTGGGATTTGATCGCCATGGTGGAGAAACGAAACCACGATGGACCTCCTACTCACGCTGTTCAGTTTGTGTGGAACCATGGTTGCAAAGAGGTACGTATAGCCACCATTCAGCCATTGAGTGAAACGTAATCTTTTGAAGCCCAGGGGGAAGAGGTTTTGATCGTGGGGGATTTTAAAGGTGGCGGATGGAACGAGCCTATAAAGGCTACGCACGCGAGTGGGCCAAAGTATATTGTTGATCTTCGAGTCCCACAGGGGAAGTATGTGTCATGGATCTCGGAATCTCATATAGAACCATGATCGATCATCAAAACTTCGCAGGTATCAATACAAGTTCATCGTTGGCGGACAGTGGAGGCACTCCAACAGTCTCCCAACTGAGATGGACAGATGGGGAAACGTAAACAACGTCTTGTTTGTTGGTGGTCGAGCGTCAACGACACCCGAGGGTGTGATCCATTCGCCAATGCCACAGGTGCTTTGTCCATTCCTTCTTTCAAGTTTTTCTTACATGTTTCTTTTTCAAGGACCTCATAACGGTTAAAGTGATTGAGAGATTGCTCACAGAAGAGGAGCGTTTCACTCTCGCATTTGCCGCGCGGCGGCTTGCATTTTCAGTGTGCCCGTCCAAATTTGCTCCCAAGAGCAAAGGTAATCTTTAAGCACTGCAGAATCGCTTTTAACTGTGAAACCGATCAGGACAAATCTGAAAGAAACAAGTAGCCATCGCAAGTTGGACGGACTGGCATCGAGGTGTTGTAAAATGCGCTAATATGAGTAAGATTTAAATAAGATTTCTTTAAAAAAATTCATTTATAGCTAAAAATATTAAAATAATTTACTATTGAAAAAGCAATATTTGATTTTTCATGTTGTTAATTTTTTCTAAAGTATTATTAAGACAATAATAAATATTATTTAATATTTAGTAATGGTGCTTCAATCAAGTTGAGAGGATGACCCTAGCTCACTGGAGTTAGAGTTCCTAGGGCTAGTGCTAGTGGCTAGGAAATTAATTTTTCTAAATTACAATTTTATTTTAATTAAAAAATAAATAAAGAATTATAAATTTAAATTATAAATACATGGAATATAGAAATGTGCACATTCAATTAACTTAAAAACCCTAGCTTTTATATAAGAGAGAATAATCTAAATTAAAACTATTAAAATATCAATATGCTCATAGCCATATATATGGACTTTACATCATTGCCTCTTCTTAGAAGGATACAAGGTAGTTAATTTCTTTTGTTGATGGGCTAATAGGAATATCAAAAAAAGGTATTAATGGATTTGTGACTTTAATTGTTGTATATATACAAGTTTTGGAGGATTAGCTTATTGAATATTATGCCAAATTTGTAATCCTTTCCATTGAACAAAGAACCACTTATACATATCAAATCACAATGTTCATCAAGAATCCCATAACTTAAAAGGAGTAATAACAAGGTTTTCTAGAAAAGAATTGAGCTGTAAGCAATTAATTTTTCCATTCTACTTTAGTCACTTAACTATACCTTCAACCACTTGGAGGAGTTTTATTCACACCCTCCATAAGTCCAATTCAGGACTTGGGGCCTGCTTGCCCTGAGAAAGGCATCCATGCCACTTAACCTTTGCACTTGGTCCAAGTGCTCCACGTGTCCGATCTCATGATGAACACCCTAAGGTACCACCAACATATCAGCCCATTAAGCTAAGCCATGCCCATTCACCTTGGTCACATCAATGGTCTAACACCACCGGCATTGCAATCCTATATCTTCAAGACTGGGCCATCTGTCCATAAGTGGTCATCTCAGATCCACTCCTTACCATCCTTAGGATGCCCACAGATATGGGGAATAGCCTTCCCCAATACCTCCTTTCCAGTCCACACCAAGTCCCTTTCTTTCCATGGTCATATTCGCCAACACTGCCACTGTATCAAGGCCCACAGGCCTGACTGCTAAGTCTCATGGTCCTCTAGGATTTCCTCACTGTGTGACTGTGTCCTTGGTCACCACACAAGAGGGTTACTCCTCTTCCTTTCCACAGATTGGGACTTTGGGACAACATTTCAAAACACTGTGACCCTACGCGGGCCTTAAAGGTACTCTCCCTGCCTTCCGCATTTGGGTGCTCTAGCCATGGGCTTAGAGCAAGGTTCTGTTGAGCCACGCCTGGTATCCAAGTAGGTAGTGCCACCCACACTTGGATTGAGAGCATCAACTATTTGATCTCTCGGGGCCCAAAATCAAAGATTAATAGATGGACAATATCAAAGTCATAGACAATGATATCTTAGAGATTTAATTATCAATGAGTATATCTTAGATTAGAACACAAAAGTATTCCAAGTAAGTTATCATCCGATAAACTAATAGTATAGTATAGGAACCACCAAGATCATCACGTTTGGCCATGCAACAAAATTCAATAGCAAGTATATCATCAAGGAAACTCAATGATGAAACTTAACTACTGAAGATGGCAGATAGTATGCCGAACAACTTACCAAAGATAACTTAAAGAACACAAAGTATCATCGACTAGCAAGCAAAATGCTCGTGAATGTATCACCTAAAGGAAATAACATCCCAAATCTATCAGAACTAACTCGAGCAACAATCAACAAAACGGAGCTGTGCGCGAGAGTAGCACCTGCCGTTCTCCAAAAAAACTGAAGACCTCTTCTTTTT
>NW_003314290.1:1395896-1397478 GCF_000143415.4 Selaginella moellendorffii | reverse complement strand
CTCGTTTGACGTCAACATAGTTGCTATCTAGCAAATGCATGAATGCCAATAACACAAAGCCATAGCCAAATCATTAACACTATTTTCATCAAGACTAATGAAACTCAATGTCAATCTTTAGGATAGACATCTTATTTCACTTGAATCTCAACAATAACAATGTCAACGACAAGGCATCACCTCAATGCCATCAACATCAGAACAAAGCTAAAAGAAAGCAAGAGTGAATCACCACTCAAAACTCTCTTGCAACCAAGCTAACCAAAGTCGAAGATACTTTACCCAATATCCGAGACAAAATCATCAGCAAAACTCAGTTACAGATAACACCTCATCAAGGAGTGAATCACCACACCCAAGACTCAATGAAATCCAACACTACGAACTAAACGCAACCAAATGATATCGACAGAGGTAGAGTCGACATGCCAACATGGAAAACCCATGTAAGACTAATGACACGATCCTCCGCAACACCATCAGGTAAAGCAAACCCATCACTGCTAAATCATCATCGAGTGAAGCAAGTGTTAACAGTCCTTAACAAAGTCTATAAGCGATCACTAGTCGCAAAGCAACCAACAATCACCTTTCAACTCACCTTCACAAGACCTAAACGCTAAACTCTTGTCATCAAGTCATATACTTGACCAACATGAACATAATATCCCAGACTGAGATAAAGTTCATAGACAAGCACAAACCAAATGACCACTCGAATCCAACGCAATCGCGATAAGCTCACAAACACGTTTAGCCAACAGCTCTAAGCATGCTTTGAAGAGGCTAGCTATGCATAATCAACACTTAGTCAAAACTAAAGTGAAGACCATGAGATGGATCCATATTGGTACACAACCTCCTCATAAACAAAGCTATAGTACGGGTACCAACATCTCAAACTCAAACAACTAAGTTGAACATCACCATCCTCAGCTAAGGCGCAGGGCCACCAAGACCAAGTCAAGATCAGTGAGAGCTCACTACTCTCATAGAGTCTAACGAAATGCAAAGTGCAACATGCCACCACGCATAACGCTACAAAAGAAAGGCACAAAGGTCACCTTTCTAGAAAAGTGCAACGGCCACTTTTCTATACTAACTCCAGACTCTATCCAACTCAATTGCTTTAGCCCCAAAAGTTAGCATCCCTCTCGGGCTGCATCATACAAACTACCTACTAAGGTCTAAGCCAACTGAAGTCAACTCCAACCCTTTCACTAGTTTGTACTGGCTTACGAAAATGGAATGGTTTTCGGATAAAGTGATAACAGATCAGCCATTGGAAAAGTCTAAGAAAATTTGTGGAAAATCTTTCCATTCTAGAGAAAGAATGACTCTCAGTCTAGAAATGCAAACTTTCAAGACTCAACCAATTTCCTCCTACTAACAACTTCACATAGGTTCACCTCAACACAAATTCTTATGACCCATAGTATGCTTAAGCCTCGAACATCTTTTTGCCCATTCTTTCGACATCCAACACCAACATCCGTAAAATGCAAATGGAACATCCAAGGCTTGATCACGAAGACCACATCTTCGGTACGAATTGGCCAAGTGGGCCATGTGAGGTAATAGA
>NW_003314290.1:1389385-1392535 GCF_000143415.4 Selaginella moellendorffii | reverse complement strand
TAGGGATTTTATATCTCACATGAGCATTGCAACTCAAACCTTTAGATAACATGCCTAAGAAAATTAATTTAGAGTTTCACCATTATCCATCCTATGGCACACCTATCATGAATATGACTATAGGTATCAAAAGTTATTTGTTGGTTAGTTCTTTTGAATATTCTTTCGTTACTACTACGACGGCAAAAGGTTGGTATTGCTAAGCCCTTTATCAGTCCCTTTTGTTCAAGTGTTAGTAAAGTGGGCTTAACATCTATACTTAATTAAATGAACATAAGGTAGGAACTCCTATATATTTTTGCTAAGGATACTCAATTTAGCTCTTAGTCCTCTTTTGCTATATCTTATACTACCTTGACAAAAACCCTCGCATATTGAACTTGGTCCCTCAATATTCATTAAATGATAGTTTACCATGTCTGCCAAACACCCTTGCTATCATACACTTTGTATTAGCTAGATGAATATAAGGTAGGAACTCCTATGTATTTCTTGCTGAGGATACTCGGCCTAACTCTTAGTTCTCTTTTGCTCTGTCTTGTACTACCTTGCAAAAGTCCTTGCGTATTGAGTTTAGTCCCTCAATATTCGCTAAATGATAGCTAAGTCCTTGCGTATTGAGTTTAGTCCCTCAATATTCGCTAAATGATAGCTTACTATATCTGCCAAACACCCTCACTATCATGCACTTTTTGTATTAGTTGCATTTATTCTTAATTGCTATTTATGGAAAGTGGCTAGATTTACTAATTTGGCATATTTATGGAATGTAAAGATTGTTTTGAACACAATAGTGTTCGTCTTGTGTCCAAACTCTCAACTTAGCACTATTCCATATTTAATAAACTTTGAGTTTTTGGTACTAAGGATGGCTAAGGGTGAAAGCCCAAAGCATATATTCCTCAGGGCAAGGGGGGGGGGAGCAAGGGCTGTAAAGGGTTCCAAATGTATAGTAGAGATAGTGGGTAGGTTGGGCATGGTTGACTAACTTGAGGTATAGTTTCGCTCTCATTTGCATGTTTATCTTTGTTCTATATCCAATTTGGGTTTAAGCCTAAATTTCATACCATGATAGTTGGTGGAGTACCCATATCCTTGCATTAAGCTATTAGTATGTTAATATAGTGCTAAATTATGTTTAGCTCTGTTTTGCATGTTGGTTCTAGCATTGGGATGCTGGATGCTCTAAGACTATTCCAAATTACTCCGTGCTCCTGTCCTTTCACTCCTTGGATTGTACACTTAAGAGTCACTCTATATATTGGTTCCTTCACTCCTTGGCTCCATGCTTAAAAGTTTGACTATATTCCTTCATTCAGTGGCCCAAGGCCTTGAAAGTCATGTTCCACTCCATTGTCCTTTAGACATGTGGCATGTGGCACATGGCATATAACACGTGATATATGAAGGGTTTAGGTTTCGCTTCATGGTTATCCTATAGTAAATCACCATAGGATAAAGGGTAAAAACTACATATGCTACAGAGACTGAGTTTGAGATAAAGTCCGAGATAAAGTTCAAGATAGAGTCCAAGATCAAGTTCGAGATAGATTCCGAAATCAAGTTCGAGACTGAGTTTGAGATCCGAGATCAGGTCCAAGACTATGTTTGAGATCAAGTCCAAACTCGAGTCTGAGACTAAGTTCAAATACTAATACAGATCATGGGGTGAAAGCCCAAAGCAATCATCCCTAACAAGGGTTGTGGGAGGTTCTAAAACTATAGTAGTGTCATAAATGTGATTGGGGGTATTGAAAGTTATTTATTAGCTAATCCTTTTAGATATTTTTTCCTTACTGCCATAAAAACAGAAGGTGCAGCACATATGATTATGGGATAAGATTTAAATATACTATCACCATAAATCTTTGGAACCCTAAAGGATAAATAAGGGTAGCTCTCTCATCAAGAAATTACCCCTTTTTAATTGGTTTAAGGGGAGATAGATAGAGTGCATTATAGGAGGTTGGTATTGTTGAATTCTTTATCAATCTCTACTCAACTTAGTTGGGAAATTAGTCATCATATATGTACTTATGCCATAGAATATAGTGATTCTAGTAAATGCTTGTGAAGGTTACAAGCCTTTTTCACTACTAACCACTTTGATAATATTCATAAGCTGTTAGATCTCCTCCACTAATAATCCATTATAGTCAGCTATTAATATCTTTCACCATTCACTTGTTAGGCCACTATCTTCCATTATTATTACAGTTCCCATTCTCGAGTAACACATTTAATTCTATCACTTCATTCCCTTTGAACTTTAAGAGCAATTAGGTTATATTTGAGGTACTTTCTAGAGGTAAGGATGCTTTAAGTTAGAGTCTAGGTAAATGGTTCTATTACTTGTTTCCATCTTTTTTTAATTTTTCCTTTATTTTTTATTTTTTTCTTCTCTTCTCTTTATTTCATTTTTTACTTTTCTTTATTCCACTTTTGTCTCCTCTTGTTCTATGTTTAATTGTTTTGTCAAGTTTCCCACATAATTTCCCCTTTACTTTAGAACTCCACTTTCTTTCTGTAAGGAACCAACTCCCCGAAGTGTCGTAGGCTAAAGGATCCCCGAAAACATGACCGAAATGACAAAGAGTTCATCGGATGGGACCAAGTCTGAGATCGAGTCCAAGACCGACTCTGAGACCGAGTTCGAGATAGAGTCCAGGATCGAGTCCGAGGCCGACTCGGAGATTGAGTTCAAGATTGAGCTCGAGACAAAGTTTGGGATCTGAAATTGGGTTCAAGACCGAGTCCGAGATCGAGTCCGAAGTCAAGTCCAAGATCGGGTCCAAGATTGAGTCTGAGACCGAGTCCGAGACCGAGTCCGAGACTGAGTCTGAAGTCGGGTCCGAGATCGAGTCCGAGATCGAGTCTGAGACCGAGTCCGAGTACTAATACAGATCAAGGGGTGAAAGCCCAAAGCGTGCGTCTCCCAAGGGGGGGGGGGGATGCAGGGGGTTCCAAAAGTATAGTAGGGATAGTGAGGTCTAGGAACCAGTCTTGAAAGAACTCTCCAGTGGTGCTTCCAAACTGCTTGAGGTTGAGATTGGGGCCGAGGGGCCTTGGGTGGGAGTGAGCATGGACTCAGGTGGTGCCAAAAGGGCCACCACAAGAAAGTGCTCAAGAGCAGCTCCCACTCCCGAAACC
>NW_003314290.1:1200574-1389209 GCF_000143415.4 Selaginella moellendorffii | reverse complement strand
ACCTGGGGGGGGGATTGGGAGACTTTGGGAATCCGTGGATGGATGCTAACGCTTTGTTGCTCGTGTAGTGAGTAGCTGAAACCAAGTAGGACCAAGTAGAAACGGGTACCATAGGCGGGAACCTTAGCAAGGGAACTTAGCTAAAGCCAAGGCAGTGTTAGTCGGATAGACGAGATAAGTTGGCAAATTGAAAAGGAAAAATTTGTGGCTTACACTTTCTCCTTTTACTATTTTCTTTAGTCTTCTTTGGTCTCTTTTTGCAATAGTTGCTAATACATTAAATCACCTTAGAGTCTACAATAGCACTTTGGCTATAGGTTGTTGCATGCAATGGAGCTAGTGTGTTCTCTATTAGGAAATGGCCTAGAGCTTTGAGCAAAATTCCCTAGAACATTCTATTGCTGGAATATTCTAGGGCATGATGCAAGGGTATATTTCCTTTCTTCCCCATTTTTTAGTGCATAAAAGATATGTTTGAGTTAGCTTTCAAAGTATGAAAGAGTATTCTCCTTTCTCCCCTCTCAACTGAGGAATAGGATAGAGTTATTGATACATATAAAAGGGATTAATGGAGACTTTCAAAAGGATTAGAAGAGAAATAAAAGAAATTTGATTAGAGTAGACTATGCACTATGATGAAATAGGTGCTCAAGAACACTTTCACTTTTAAAGAGTTCACCAAACATTATCCAAAATGAGATTTAATCAAGTCAGTTTGAGATAACATTAAAGTAAAGGCTAAATTATGGAGAATTCTCATTGAAAGAAAATTGATAAAGAGTTATAATCCACCATGCCTCCTTGTAAGTTCACACCTTTATGAACAAAAATTAAAAGCCACAACTCTCCTAAGAACTTTATTTCTTTGACACCATATCTCTTGGGTTGAGTTGAAAGCCATAACCCCACTCTCTTGACACCCTACCCTTTGGGTTGAGTTTAGTGTGAGACATAAATCCCTAAGCCCCAAAGTGGAGCTGAAAGGATGACATATGACAATGGTTAAAGTGGAGTATATTTGGACCAAAAACTTTAATTTGGAAAGTCGAGAGTGGGAGTGGAACTCTGAACAAGGTGTTTGAGGAATAAACATGAAGCAATTGGTGAATGAGTCTTTTAAAAGGGAAATAAAAAGGACTGACATATGGCAATGTCAAAACCGAGTCCAAGAAAGAGTCTGAGATGGAGTTTATAATGGAATTCGAGATAGAGTCTAAAATGGAGTCCGAGAAGGAATCTAAAATGGAGTTCAAAAAGGAATTTGAGATGGAGTTCGAGATGGAGTTCGTGACGAAATCTGAGATAGAGTCTAAGATGGAGTCCAAGAAAGAATCTAAAATGAAGTTCAAAAAGGAATCTGAGATAGAGTTCGAGATGGAGTTTGTGATGAAATCCAAGATGGAGTCTGAGAAGGAATCTGAGATGGATTCTGAGATGGAATCCAAGATGGAGTTTGAGATGGAGTCCAAGAAGGAATCCAAGATATAGTCTAAGAAGGAATCTGAGATGGAGTTGGAGAAGGAATCCAAGATAGAGTCTAAGATGGAATTCGAGATGGAATCTGAGATGGAATTCGAGAAGGAATTTGAAATGGAGTTTGAGAAGAAATCCGAGATAAAGTTTGAGATGGAGTATGAGAAAGAATCTAAGATGGATTCCAAGATAGACTCTAAGATGGTATTCGAGATAGAGTCCAAGAAGGAATCTGAGATGGAGTCCAAGAAGGAATCTGAGATGAAATTCGAAAAGGAATCCAAAATGAAGTCTAAGAAAGAATTCAAGATAGAGTCCCAGAAGGAATCCAAGATGGAGTCTGAGAAGGAATTTGACATGGAGTCTGAGAAGGAATTCGAGATAGAGTCTGAGAAGGAATTTGAGATGGAGTCCACGAAGGAGTCTAAGAAGGAGTCTGAGATGGGGACCAAGACCGAGACCAAGACTGAGACCAAGGTCAAGGCTGAGACTAAGACCGAGACTAAGACCAAGACCGAGTCTGGGTCTGTGTCTACCTCTGAGTCTACGTCCAAATCTAAGTTTGAGTTTGAGTCTATGTCTCAATCCAAGAGTGAAAGTTGAAAGCAATTGTCTTTTAGACCCTAGGGGTTTGGTTAGCTCTAAAAGGATAGTAGGGGGAAGGATTCTAGTGGAGTCAGTTTGGCTAGAAAAAGGTAGTGTGACCAAAAAAGGTTATATCCATATGGTGGGTAATGATATAACCACTAAAGAGTCCAAAGTTAGAGTGAACATAGACAGACAAGTAGGGTAACTTAGTGAAGTGTTCAAGAGGTAACTTTAGCTTCCCAAGAAATCAAATAATCGATGTTCTCAATCCAAATGTGAATAGCATTACTTACTTGGATACTTGACGTGGCTCATCAGGACCTTTATGGCTAAAGCACCTAAGGGCAGAAGGTGGGGAGAGTACCCCCAAAGCTTGAGTAAGGCCATAGTGTTTCAAAATATCAAAGGGACTTAGTGGGAACTGAAGAAAGGACATTGGGAAAGGGTGTTCCCCTTATCTCTAGGCATTTTAAGGTATGGTTCTAAGATGACCACCTATGGATAGATGATGCAATCTTTGAGAGACAGGACTATGATATGGGTGGTTTTGGACTATCAATGAGATAAGGGTAAATAGATATGAGTTTAATATAATGGGCTGATAGGTCAATAGTACTTTTGGGGTGTTTGTCATGAGATCAGACATATTGAACACTTGGACCAAGTGCAAAGGGTAAGTAACAAGAATGTCATTCACAAGGCTAGCATGTTTTATATCCAAAATGGGATTTATGGAGGTTGTAATTGAGATTCCTTCAAGTGGTTAAAGGTATGGTTAAGTGACTAATATAAAATAGAAAAATTAGTCAGTCATAAAATAGTCAAATTAGTTGGAGCTTACTAAATATCAATCTACCCTACTCTTTAGGTTAAGTGTAGCTGAAGGCAATCTTAACATATGATATGATTCCCCTAGCCAATTAAATGAGTTGGATTTAAGACCCTTTTGATGCCAAATGTGAACTCTTGAAATGGGACTTTTTAGCCTAACACTATTTAAACTTAAAAATATTTAACCCTAAGACCCTTAATTGATTAAAAAAGAAAGTGCATTTTTATTCATGGGCCATTTCCCTTTATATTGTCTCTCAAGTTGTTCTTTTTAGTTATTTACATTCACATCTTTGTAAACAATTATAACTCTCTTAAGAGCCCTACTTACTACCCCTTGAGTTGAGCTAAGCCAAAGCCAAATTAAAAATTTATTGGCTTTAGACTTCCTAATAGATCATCCAACTTAATGCTACTTAAATCTAAGGATATTTAATTCTAAATATTCTAAGACTTTTAATTGGAAAAGGAGGTGTATTTTTGGTTTGCTTAAGCAAACCTATAGGGGGACTAGGATGGTAGTGAATATACCTAGAATATGCTTGGATATTCTAGGATATTCTACCATCTAACGGTTGGTATTCATTTAGATTAATCTGGTATTTATAATTTATAAACATGTTTATAATTTATAAACTTTCCTAAACCCTTTTTAGTATATTCTTTTTTATTCTATCATCTAATGGTTGATATGCAATAAGATTAATCTTGTGTTTATAAATTACAAACATGCTTATAATTATAGACCAATTAGATTAATAAGTAATAATAAAACTACCATTAAGCAAACCAAGCGTTGCTACATGCAATGCGTAGCAATTTATTATTTATAGGCATTTTTTTATATTTAAACTTTATGGATTAAATTGTTCTCTTTGGTTGTATATATTATGCTTCAACTATGACAAATTCTAGGAATATACTTTTATATATTATATAGAAGATGTATTATATAATATTTTTGATTACAGCCAATAAGGTTTTCTCCATCTTTTTATTGGCCATATTTTTGTTTTCCTCTTCCTAAAAAATAAAGTATTGTATTTTGGAGTATGATCAGTAATATATATTCTCAAGAACATGATTGTTATATGGGTGGGTAATATATGTTCTGAAAAATATATACAGCTCTTGCATATAACAAATCTCAATCCAACAATTACCAACTACCAAATCACTTTAATAGGCAATCCAATACCTATTATGGAGCTAACTTAATCTATGATCAAGTGTGAACACCCCCTACCATCCTCATATCAAGAACCTTATCTCTCAAGAACCACTCCCCTTGCCATGGGTGCCTATTGAGTAAGTATTAAGGAAAAACAAGGGATGTAGTTAAAGACTTAGCCTAACTGGTCAATGAAGGGAATTACATATAATGGATTGTTCAAACTATACTAAAATGTAGCAACAATTGTTACTAAAGATGTTCAACTTTAAAGCTTTTTTTGTTTTTTTAGATTTAGAACTATCACGTTAAAGTTTACTTCTCAAGGCTAAATCCCGCTGCGTCTGCTAGCTCCTCTAAACTTAATTCGCCCGAATATTTCTGGAACGCAAGCGAGCTCATATCTTGACATGAAAATCAATGGAAGAAGTACACATACCTCGCCCTTTATGATCCAGGTAGGAAAGCCTTCGATCTTTGCAGCCTCGCAAGCCTTCGCCGTCTTGACGTTCTTCCTATACCCATCTGGAAAGCACTCAACGTACTCCAAGATCTTCATCGCTTCCTTGCCTAGCTCCTAGAAGTGATAGCGATGAAAAACCAATAGAAGTATGGATAGACAACAGGCTACCTGTTTCTGCTCGTGACAATGAGAACACCAAAACGCACCGTACATCTTTGCACCGATCGACTTGAGATGTTTCGCAAGCGCCATCTTTGTTGCATCGGAAGACGTTGTTACCTCCGGTTCAATCGGTGGTAAGTCGATATCTTCAGACGACCTGTATGCAATCGGCAACATCTGCCTTTCAAATCTCTTGAATATAAATTCTTTCATTTACCCCGCAAGAGCAGGACCAGCAGCTGCAAATCCCGTAGATAACGTAAAGATGACCGCAGCTCCAACCACGAGCTGCAAGCCAGCCATTCGAGGCACATCCTTCCACTTGAATCCCTGTCTAGCAAAGAAGCTGGCGTAAGCACAACGTTTTAAAGAAGAGAAAATAAAACCAAAGACTCCTAAGATCGCGAACCTTGAGTGTAGAGATAAACAAGCCAAAGGATAAAAGTACTGACGCCACGCAATAAGCGCACGATGCATTCTCGAGCTTGAAGGTCAAGAGATATAAGAAATAGCTGCTCGCAGAGACTAGAGCCGTCGTGCCTCCGAGAAGCAGCCATCTCACATCATCTTCCGGGAAAAGAGATTGGATCATCGAGAAACCAAGCAGAGATATACTGGAGTACGCAACAAAGCCGATAAGTGACAATGGAGTACCTGGAAGAGATAGAGCTATGAAAGTGAGTAAACTAAAAAGAACCAAAGAAGATCTTAGCAAGGAAAAGCATTACATACCAAAAAGGGTGGAATAAGCGCTGTTCAAGACATCGTTGCATCCATGGCCCGGGCCACTAGCCGGACAAATGGCCGAGCCTCCAAAAATTTTAATCCAGGAAAGATACGCTGTTTCGATCGCTCCTAGCCCGGAGAGTGATGTAATCAAACCGTATGGGATTTTCCTTGGCTCCGGCTGAATCGACACGCTAGGCGATCCCGATTTTCTCTCGGTCGCCAGATTCGAGGCTTGAATCCGGAAATATTTCGGTCTTGCCTGGAAATTTTGATCAGAGGAGTCGCGAATGCGGCCTCTGGGTCATCGAAATCCACATACCTGGCCGCGGCACCATGGCGCGCTAGGGTTCTTGCAGAGAATCGACGTTGACGAAATCCTCCCGCGGAGCTCCATAGAACAGCTACTGCAATGCGCCATCGCTTCTGGCGGCTATATGCCACGTGGCACCGACGTGGCCGTGATATGCCGTGACGTGGCTGCCCACGAGATAAATGCAAGCTTAAAGCATATGCTCTTGCGCAATCCCGCCCTAAGTGGACCACGTGGCAGGGTCAGGTGTTAGTGGTAATGGCGAGGTGAACGAGCGCCAAGGGCAATGGCGATGGCTGCGCCGGCGTGTTTGCATCACAATGCGGTGGCGCTCCAAGCTAGGGATCGAGGATTCTCGCGGCGGCGGCTAAGAATCGCGTGGTAAGTGCGAGATCGCAGCTAAAACTCTTGTTCTGGGCTTGATCGTATGGAATTTCGATATTTCAGCGTGAAATTGGACGATCCGTCCATACAACCGTCACCTTTGAAGCCGCAGCGGACGTTCCTGGACAATGCAAGCAATGCGCTCACGAATTTTCTGAGCGGTGGAGGGATCCAAAACATGCCTGTCGCGGACGGTGCGATCTCGGACCTCTTCTCCAGACCGCTGTTCTTTGCATTGTATGACTGGTTTCTTGAGGTAAATCCGGGTGACACTTGCTGGAATTTACTTACATGTTTCACTTTCTTTGCAGCATGGGCCAGTTTATAAGCTTGCTTTCGGACCGAAAGTTTTTGTGGTCGTTTCAGACCCCATTGTTTCACGCTACATTCTTCGAGAAAATGCTTTCGGCTATGATAAGGTGCGAGTGTTTTACTCAGTTGTGAGCTGGTTATTGTATTTTCATGGTCTCAGGGTGTTCTTGCAGATATTTTAGAACCAATTATGGGGAAAGGTTTGATTCCAGCTGATTTGAATACATGGAAGTCGAGAAGACGAGGTTAGTCTGTACTTTTGATGCAGGTGTTTGACAAGTGTGTGATTTGTGCAGCATTGGTTCCCGGTTTCCACTCGGCTTATTTGGAAGCTATGGTCCGTGTGTTCAATGACTGTGCTGAACGGACCGTCTCCAAGCTCGACGCATTGATTAAAGATGCAGAGTCGAAAGGTTCCAACGTCGTGGACGTGGAAATGGAGGCGGAGTACTCAAGCCTCGCTCTTGACATTATTGGATTGAGCGTCTTCAACTACGATTTTGGCTCGGTGACAAAGGAATCTCCAGTTATTGCAGTAAGCTGTAAAATATCAGACTTTCGTGCATGATAACAAGTTGCACAGGCAGTTTACGGGACTTTGGCTGAAGCGGAGCACAGATCAACATTTTACATTCCTTACTGGAAGTTTCCTTTGTCACGCTGGCTCGTTCCAAGACAGAGAAAGTTTCATGCGGATTTGGGCGTCATAAACGAATGCCTGGATGATCTCATTGGAAGGGCCCAAGAAACAAGACAGGTCTGGTGCTGTTATTCCGACAAAAACTTAATTTTTTCACTGTTGAGCAGGAGGATGATATTGAAGCGCTTCAACAGCGGGATTATTCCAAAGTCAGAGTATGTAAACTATCTCTGTTGCGAAACGCTGACAGCTGCATTCGACTAGGATGCGAGTTTATTGCGATTTCTAGTAGATATGCGAGGGGAAGATGTCGATAACAAACAGGTGCATTTCTTAAATTCTGGAAATCTAATTTATTTTGTAAAATGCATAGCTTCGGGATGATTTGATGACAATGCTCATTGCTGGTCACGAGACAACTGCAGCCGTCCTAACTTGGTCAACCTTCCTATTAGCACAGGTTAGATCTCTCTACAGCTGTGCTTTTGATTTCCAATTTGTCTTATGCATTAAAACAGAATCCCACAATAGTCACGAAAGTGCAACAAGAAATTGACACAGTTCTGGGGGACAGAAGGCCAACGTTAGAAGACCTGAAAAATCTGAAGTAGGTGAGAAGGATTGTGGCTTTTGATTCTGAGCTTGCGTTTTTGTTCAGATACACAAAACTCGTCATTGCAGAAGCACTTCGTTTATATCCACAACCACCTCTACTTATAAGGAGGTCATTGCAGCCAGATAAGCTCCCAGGTACAAATCTTTCGAAATCATGAATAACTTGGATACGTTCGACTTTCAGGAGGCCACAAGGGCGATCCAGATGGATACTCCATTCCCAAGGGGACCGACATTTTCATATCTGTAAGCCCGTGTAAACACACTCGGCTGGCTGACCACCTTTGCTTAAATTCAGGTTTTCAACCTTCACAGATCGCCATACTTCTGGGAGAATCCAGAGTCATTTGATCCCGAGCGTTTCCTAAGACGAAGAGTCGATTCGAGCATTCCGGGGTGGGCTGGCATTGACCCGACTAAACTTCAAGGTCTCTATCCAAATGAGGTGGGTGAAAAGTTCCTAACAGACGCTTTCCATGTAAATGGACACGTTCTTTTTCTGGCTGGCAGATAATGGCGGACTTTGCTTTCCTGCCTTTCGGTGGGGGCCCTCGTAAATGTGTTGGTGATCAGTTTGCGTTTATGGAGGCTACAATCGGCTTGGCCGTACTTCTCCGAAAGTTCAGTGTTGAGTTGAGAGGCTCCCCTCAAGAAGTTGAGCTTGTCACGGGAGCGACCTTGCACACCAAGAATGGATTGTGGTGCAAGCTGAGCAAGCGGCAGAGTTAAGCAATTGAAATCATCTTTTGACTCTCTTTTCCCTGACTTTAAACGCGTGACCATACAGTGAGTTAAGGAGTCCTTGCTTACTCGTGAGATCTAACAATAAAATCTACGTGTTTTTTAACAGACTGGATGCAAACCCTGCAACGAGATCTCGATCCGACAGACAGACAAGAACATGATTCCTCCCGAGTGATGGAGACCTTCTCCACAATCTCCGACAATGCCGAGTACTACGATTCTGCATGCGAGTGCATGTGAGAAGAACGCAAGCGAGCTAGCACAAGCAAGGGATCAGTCAAGCAGGCAAGCAATCAAGCAAGCAGGCGTCCGATTGACAAACCTCGTGGGAAATGTGGAGCGACAAATAAAAGATAACTCCAATGAAGGAAAGGCAGCAACAGCAGCAGAGGATCAACAGCCATCACATATCTTGCTTGGAATCAAAAAATTTCACAAACAGTGCGGACACAGCTGGTGGTGGTACTGCCTTCCGCTGCACGGCTAGCTGGACTCGGATCCACTCACGCACTGCTCAACTCACTCTCGCACGGCTGGAAACCGAAGACGCGGAGTTGGAGCAGCCAGGTAGGACAAGCAAGGTACACTCTAGTCTCCTGCCTAGTGCCTATATACATCTCTCTTCAAACATTTGTGGACGCTTCTCACAGGTGGGGTGGTGTTAATGCCTCCAGACAGACCGAGAGAGCGGCCAGAGCGTAAACTGTAAAGGCGCAATGTCAAAAAAGAATTTTTCATATTCCCCAAGAAGCGTTTGGTACAAGAACAATTCGAGCTGTTCAACCTCTCCTTTCATCCCCGCAAGCAGCAGCCAAGCATCGGCAGCTTTCAAGCTTTTGTAAGTGTCAATCAATCAATCGGCCTGGTGGTTGCTCTCTAACTTTTTTTCGTTTTTTCCGGTTTCTGAGAAGGCCCCCCTCTGCTGTGCTGCCCATGGGAGGAGGGAGACGCGAGATTCGTTTCCGTCCAGGCAGGAACACCACAGCACCGTGACTTGGACCGCGGGAATATATATTTAGTGTCAGCTGTCTCCGTTGTGGGTGTCAACCGCGCGATGGGAGAGGTAAAAGTCAGCTAAAGTTTGTTTCTTCTCAGCTCTCGCTCTTGCGTGTAATGGATATTGGAAGTCCTGCCTTCGGTACAGGGAAGGGACCGTATTGTACGCCCTCTGTTGGCCCTGCAAACTCCCATCTGCGTGTTTCACGAAGGGAGAGAAAAACAAAGCATGAGGAATCTTGGCAGAGGAGAAGAAAATACGAAAGACAAAGCAGCAAGAAAGAAAAGAAGGTAAGCTGGTTTCTGTTTTAGTACCTGAACTGTGTGGTAATGTTGTGCACCAGGACGAGCATTTCCAGCTTCGCCAGCTCCCGTCCGGGGCATGAGTGGATTCCATTGCCGAAAGGCATGAACGTATTGGGCTTGGGATGCTCCTCGAATCTGGAGGGGTCGAACTTCTGCGGCTCCAGGAAAAACTCGGGGCTGTGATGGATGTTTCTGAACAGAGGCATCACTTTCCAGCCCTTGGGAATCACGTATCCTGCCAAAGCAAGTTCCGGGTAAAACGGTTAGCTTCCTTTTCTTTTGCCAACCGTGATGTTACAGAGGGAGGGGCTGGGCTACAACTTCTTACCGTTGTATTCCACGTCTTGTACCGCCTCTCTGAAAGTAAACGAGAGGATCGTCGCCAGCCGCATTGTCTCTTGAATTACCTGCGGTGTCAAAGGGAAACGTGTAAGCGACCAAGAGAACCGCAAGCAAAAACGATCACTACTACAAGCTCGACGACTTACTCTCGAAGTCAAGGGCATGTTTTTGGTGTCAGCCCACGTCAAGCCTTTGGCACCCTCGGGCTTGCTTCGCCTTATGTTCTCATGCTCGGCCTGCCAGCGACGAACACGAAAACGCGGTCAGTCCACGAGAAGTTCTTCGTTTTTCTAACGAGAGTTTGTACCGTGACAGAGTCGAGGAGCGCGGGGTTCTCCTTGAGATACTTGAGGAGCCAAGTGAGGACGCTGGCGGTGGTGTCCTGGGCCGCGAAGATGACACCGATCACGTTGTCGGCGATCTGATCGTCGGTCAGGTTCTTGCAGCTGTCGTCCTGGGATTCCATGAGAGTTGACAGGAAATCCTTGCAGCGCCCATTGTCTGCTTGCTTCTGCTGCCGCCTACGGTCCAAGATGATGCGGCTGACGATGGAGCTCAAGCGCTTCCTGGCCTGGAAACAAGGACACGAACCAAAGCGGGATCTTTAGACACGCATCGCAAACCCGAAAACGAAAACCACACAAAAAAAAGAAAGGAAAATGAAGAGGTGGAGCAAGCAAACAAACACATTTGACGATTCCCTACGCGAGTTCCACACGACTGCGACCAGTAAACCTCGAGAAATGAAAACAAAAAAAGCGAGCACACCACACGGAAAACAAAGCGACGAACAAAGGTGTTCTTCATGGACATGTTGAGGCGGAGAAGATATTTCTCTCGCCAATCGTGGGCCGACGCACGGAGAATGGCACAAGCCACTCGTGAAGCCACACGACCAAAGCACAGTATTTTTTAAAGTCCCACTCAATCAATCAAGCAAAGACCAGCACCAGCAGCAGTAGCCGCAGCGGCCGCCGCGAGACGAGGGGAGGCTCGAAATCGTTTTCTCGCGCTCACAGATCCCACAGCCACACTCGTCTTTGTTTCGAGCGTGTGGCTGGCAGCGCGCTGGCAGCGCAGGAAAAACCAAACGAAACCAAGAAAAATCTGCTCAGCGGCGAGATTTTTGTGCCAGGAAACAAAAGTTGGGACCAGGAAAGGCTGGAGAAAGAAAGAAAAAAAAAAAGGAAAAAACCACAGAAAAAAAAAAACTCAAGACACGCCTCTCCCAACGATCCGGGTGCGACGCGCTACCTCGGGGAGATAAGACGCGAGCGCGAATAAATGGGCAAATTGCAAGGACAGGAGGAGCGCAGGAGCCAATGGAAGAAGAAAAGGCGAGGGAAAAAAGAAATCCGCCGAGAAGCATCGATCCATCCAAAAGAGATGAGCCAGGGCTGTGATGTACGTACCTTCATGGCGGCATTGTAAGGGGTGCCAGCGATGTCAATCGGGAATGAGTTGTAGCCGCGTTCTAGCGTCTGGTAGGCGCGCTTGAGGTCCTCCTTGTCCAGCTCGTCCAGGGAACCGCCAAAGATCTTGAGCACGCCAACATCGAATGCGTACTGAGCACCGATCGAGAACCAGCCAGTAGCGCGAGCCGCACAAAACAAACAAAAAAACAAAACCGCTTTGATCAGCCCAGCCAATCCATGGTGCCAAGGACAAGGGAGGATCGTGTCGATCAGGGCAGAAGAAACGCGATCGAAAACAACCAAGCGGCAAGAGGTAGACGAAGATCGAATCTAGAGCATATTCTAGAGAGAGAGGGAGAGAGAGAGAGAGAGAGGCGCTTGAGGAGCTTGCTTACTTTTTTCATCTCCTGGAATGTGTTGATGATGCCTCCGGCGCGATCCAATGAATCCAGTGCCTGGATTGAGATGGTTTCCAGCTCGGGGACCAGATCGCGGATCACATCCGGGCCAAAGCATCCTTGGACGAGGCGGCGGAGGCGGCGGTGGTACTCTCCCTCGTGGAAGAAGAGGGCGTGCGGCCCAATTATCCCTTCCTTGCTCGATGGAAAGGTGGTCTTGAAGAGGTGAGCGTGGCTGACCAGGATGAATTTGGCAGCCTCGGGGCTCGCGATCATCACCGATGGGCAGCCCAGAATGTGAGTCTTGAAGATGTCGCCATACCTGCATTGGAAACGAGTAGTTTGTGAGTAGGGAGGCAAGAGAAAATCTCTCCCCGAGTTTCTAGATCGGGCAATCGGGTGAATGGATTGATTGGTCGATCGGTGGATTGTGGAATTGGTCTCACTCACCTCTTTTGCTTGGAGCTGAAGAAGGCATTGGGATTCTGCGAGTAGAGCTGGAGAGTCTCGCCCAGGTAGGGCCATCCCATGGTGCCCGGCGGCAGTGGCAATCGGCCCAGGGCATAGGAGCGGCGGGCGAGCTTGAGCAGAGCGAGCAGGAGTAGCATCGCGGAGCCAAGGACGAGCAGCGCAAGATCAGCCATGGCCGAGGAGGCGCAAAAAAAAAATAGGAGAGAAATATTTTTGCTTTGTCTTGTTTCTTTTCTCTTTTCGGACGCTCGAAAAACCCGTGGGATTGATCACTCTTTCTTCCCACTGTCAGCGAGGGAGAGAGCGAGAGGGAGAGAGCGGCGGGAGCGATAGCGAGCGAGCGAGCAATCGAAGCAAAGAATAACAGAGGAAAGGCCAAAAACAGAGCACCAGGCAGTAATCACATCCAAAAACTCCAAATCGGTGGAGAGAGATCAATCGCTTCTTCCCGGAGCCAAATTCTTCAACAAACGGATTCAAGTTCAAGAATGGATTCAAATGGACGGATTAGAAAAAGAAAAAAATTGAAAAAAGAAAAGAATAAATTCCTTCTTTTCTTTGGCTCGACCGCGCTCTCTCTTGCGAGTTTGTGTGAAGGGTGGAAATGGGAGGAATTTATAGGGCGCCACCACAGCGGGGTCCATATGGCGGGTCACAGCGCCCACCTGGCAAAACTGGGTACGTGTATAGCTCGCGAATCGCTTCACCCTCTACTTTCTTATCCACACCCCCACAATCTCTTACAATAATCAGCATGGATATTCCTTCAATCCCGGCATAGGAATATTCTTCCGCCACCTTTCCGGAAAAAACGGAATCCCTGTTTTCCTGCCTGCCCTAATTCCTCCTTATCGAAGGTTGACACCTTTTTCATTTCTCGTTGACTTTACACCAGTGTGAAAAAGAAAAGGTTGATTCTGGATTCTGAAAATAATGGGAGATTTTTCTGACACAGTGGCCCAGCCAGGAGGAGAGGGGAAAAAAAAGAGAAAGGCGATTAGTACCAATCATCCCAACATACTACAAAGAGATCTTGCCTGTGAATCAAAGAAAAATCTTATTCTTGTACACTTACATCAGGAGCAACCATCACAAGCCACATAACTTTTCTGTATTGCATGGAACACACCACAAACAACACACAAACACATAAGAAAGGGAATATCCCCATGACTTAACAATAAGATTTGTTTTGCTTTGACACCACTTCTTGGGTGGATCACAGAATCAACTTGGAAATGCTTAACAGCAAGCAGCATTTCTTTGCTTGTTCCACCCAAACACATTCAACCTTTGTGACAGGAACTTGGCCTCAGATTGAAGGTGCAAGCAACCTCTGCCATGCACAAAACCCTCTTTTCCTTTACTTTTCTACTCTGTTTTTTTCTTTTTTCCATATGAGCCTCTGGCTGCTGGCTGATCACAATCTCACAGGAATCAAATACTGGTGGAGTTATTTGCACCTGTGCGCACTGTACAAATCCTCCCCCAAAGGAGCTCATGTGGAAACCAAGAAATTCAGATTCTCGCCCTGAGAAAGGGGGATTTGGGATATCCAATGAAAGTGCTGGTGGATGTCTGCCATGATCACTTCTCCAGGACACCATGCGTAAACATCCTCAAGTCCATTATGATTTCCTTCGCCACCTTCCAGAAGTTCCAATCATTGTGCTTAAGGTGTTGTTAGTCCATAGACCATCCAAATCTTGTGATCGCATCGTTTTCCTCTGTTTTGGAAACACAAAAACACCGTATATCATAGTATCATATCTGCTTTTATGCTGGAGAGAAAATTCAACTTCAATGTGTAGCAGCGTGTGTGATGTCACTGGAAAAGAAAAATAAAACGCTTAAATAAAAAGCACAGTGGCCCCTCCAATCATGAAATGAGAGAATTCCATCGATTCAATCCAGGCAAGCGAGGCACCACATACACACGTATAAAAAATCACACACGACATCTATATGATAAGATCTCATCACCTTTGACAACCAGACCTCAACTTACGATGGAATCACGTCACTGTTCTAGAGTGTGTTTGCCAACCAACACCAACGTCATGGTCCTCAAGAACACTGCTCCACTGAATCTTGGCCCCTCGCGCTTTCCACTGGGTGTGGAACTCAACTTGGGCTTTTTTTAATCGCTCGCCAGCGTGCGTGCCAAAGCTTTCTCGTTGGAAAAGTTCTGTATCAGGTTGGATGGTGTCCCTGGCCAGCCTTGCAATTCAACGAACTTGGTGAGAACGAGAGGCGAGCTGCGAATTAAAATACCTGCGTAGACCGTTTGTCGCTTGTACGTGATTGGAGCGCCAGCCGAGCTGAAAGGGCAAAAAAAGAGAGCAAAACAAAGGAAAACAGCGGAAAAAAAGTGAAGGAAAACGAGAGGCCCGACCCGGTCCCGAGCGAGCGAGCTAGATAGAGCTCTCTTTCTCCTTTTCGCGTCGCGAAAACTTGTCGCCTAGCGCGTCCAGTGCAGCTACACTGGACTGGACTGGACCCCCAATACCTGAATTCCTCAAACAAAACAAAAACAAATCTTACCGAGGCGGCCGCTTTCGCGTCGATACATTGCACTCTTCCAAAAACTAATCGCAACTTGGCTGGGGAACACGGAATGTAGCGAGGAAAACACTTGGAGCGAAGCCTCACCTACAGACAAAAAAAGAGAAAAAAGAGGAAAGTTTCCGCTAGCGTAGCTTGTTTGAGCTTACCACTGGAGTAGGAAGGATGGGATTCAATCGCCATCAGTATCAGCTTTTGGAGGATCAGGTTCAAAGAAACTTCTTCGTCCTTGTCCGCAATGACTAGCCAATCACGATTTACGATGTCCCTGCTATTCGGATGTGCACAGCAGCAAATCTTTGTAAGAGATTCATATATTACACAAGAAAACAGAAAAAAAAAAACAACAACAAGGCTCTATAAACCCTCTGGCTGGCTGCACCACTTTTGCGACACTCAAAAAAGCCAGAGGAATTAAACCCTCGCATACCTTTACGCGCAAGCCTATCCATACCAATCTCATTTGTTTTCGAACTTCAAGCCGTCCGCATTGGCATGGAAGAAGGTACTCTGGTTTTTCTGAATAAATCTGCGTAAAGACAAGAGCACTGTCAGTCAAATGAGCGGATGAACTGGAGATATACTTCAAAAGGTCCATCAGCTTTTGTTGTAGCTGAGAAGCTGCCTCCTCTTCCATATTTACATATTGAAGGAGCTCCGGAAGTTTCACTGCAACACACACAAGATTTGGTTGAATGAACCATAGCAAGACACGTAGAAAAGTACCAAACAAACGGAGAAAGTGTTCAGCTCCATACACAGCGGATGGCGTGGATGTGTTATTAGCAAAGACTTCTACATGTTGCTTACGTTCCTCCTTGTATAACAACATCAGAGGAAGAGCCTTGTCGAAATAAGAGCGAAGGCCATTAAGTATCTCAACCAGAGAGTCTCCCCTATAAAACGATTAGTGTGGACTCATCCACCATAGAAAGCGAAGTGACGAGCTTACGGTTTTGTCTTAGTTTCTAGATATTTTTGCAATATCTCTTCGACGGAGGGACTTTTTGGTAGCTTGGCTAGCTGAAGCAAGCAAGAAAAAGGAAACACGTAAATTGTTATATCGCCAGGAAAAAATTAACTTTGCGGCTCTCTTACCTTGCTGCCTTGCGTAACAAGCTCGCAGTCCTCTATAAGAAGCTTTTTCAAAGCAGCTGGCAGTGAAAACTTTAGTGAGTTATCCTCACCATCTTTTTCCTGCGAAGGCCCCTCAATACACAAGTCTTAAAAGAGCAAAGAAAACAACCTCAGACTTGCGTTTCCTTCCTTTTGTAGCTGCCTCGCATCAACCTGGTACGTAAACGAGGTAAACTACTGCCGTGAATCTTACCAGTGCTTGTGGCTCCCTTTGGCTTTCCCTGACCCATCCGTCCTTTCCCACGCTTGTCCGCAGCTTGCGTATTGACCAGATGCTTTTGTTTCTCCAAATTCTCTTCGTTCAGAGGCAGCAGACGCTCCTCCCCAATCCATTCGTCCCAGCTTCGAAAAACAAAAAAAGAAACTCTCAGCTGCAAAATCACGAAGAACATCACGACAACTCACTTCTTACTCCATCCCTGTAACATACAACCCAGAGTTTCAACCTTTGAAAAACGCGAACAAGCAAAACAAATCTTACCAGGTAATGCACGAAGTATTTCCATTCGTTCTTTCGAAGCTCTGCCTTTTGAATCTACGAGTAGAAAAAAAAAAAACACAATGAAAGAAAATCGAGAAAACCAAGAAAAAACGCTACCTTGGCTTCGTAAATGAGAGGCCCGTGGTAAGCAAGCACTTTGTCCCCATCCTTGAATTGGGTCATTGCGATTTCCTTCTCGCCAGTGGTATCTTCTTCCGCTGGAGCATCCAATGGAGCGCTCATTGTCAATCGAGGTAAAAACAAATCCCCTGCTAATCCGTTTAAATCCGGCCGGTCGGCTGTCCTTAAGCTGCTGTGAGGAAGATTACCTTAGATCGCACTCTCTGCCGCCATCGCTACCCTCCACTCCACAAGGAAACCTAAAATTCCCATTCCCTCTCTTGGAGAACCCTGATTTTACATTTGAATTTTAGTAATCGTTAACCGTTGGATGACCACGGCCGAGATCCTGCCACGTTGCACTAGAAACTCCTTTGAAAAAAAAAATTCTAGGGCATTGTCGGTGATCGTTTGCTTGCCCTGGAGCGACGATGGGCTATCTCTCCAATCGCGTCGATGAGGCGTCGCTCCAGCCCGGCGATCACATCTACTCCTGGCGATCCGGCTACGCCTACGCGCATCACGGTAAGTGCTCTCGAAAATCTAGGGTATTTCCACCGCATTGCCACGATTCCTAGCTTAGAACTCGCGATCGTCGCTCTCTCAACTCTCTCCCAATTTCCAGGCATCTACATCGGCGAATCGCGCGTGATCCACTTCACCAGGGGCCGGGATCAAGAGATCGGCACGAATACCTTCCTGGACACGATAATCTCCAGCTCTGGCCCGGCTCCATCCACGGCTACTTGCGAAATCTGCGGCAACGAGCCAAACAGCCATGGCGTGATCAAATCGTGCCTTTCGTGCTTCCTCGCCGGCTGCCCGCTCTACAGATTCGAGTATAGCACCTCTCTCGCAACGTTCTTCGTCAAAATCCGTGGTGGTACGTGTAGTCTCGCCATTGCCGATGATCCCGAGCTGGTTCTCCACCGCGCGAACTATCTGCTAGAGAATGGTTTTGGGTGCTACCATATCTTCCGGAACAACTGCGAGGACTATGCGATCTACTGCAAGACGGGGCTTCTCGTCAAGGATAGAACTGCGATTGGTCGCAGTGGACAGGCGATTTCTTTCATCGGGCCCCCGGTTGCCGCCATCCTCTCGTCGCCATTCCGGTTCCTCATGTCCAGCCCGTGGGGATTTGCTCTCTCCACAGTCGGGGTCTACTACGCGAGCAAGTACGCGGCGGATGTTGGGATTAGGAACGACGTTGTCAAGGTTGCGGTGGAAGATCTGGCGATCAACGTGGATGTGGGATTGGAGCGGTGAAGATTCGGCGGTCTCCGAGTAAGAACTTTCATGTTTCTTTGAGATTTCAAGAGTGCTTTTCGTTTTCTTGTCCAGGTACTATGAGACCATCTATAAGTTTCGAGTAAGCCTGAAAAGTTTCGAGTTTCAAGGAAAGAGATCTCAAGTTTCTCTTTGTTTCTTCCAGGTGCCGTATATCATCAAGTTTCCTGGTAGACAGTAAGTTTCTATACTCTTTTATCAAGAGTTCTAAGTGCCTGTTCCGCTGATTTTTTTCCCAGGTGCTTGCTTCCATCTAGAATCGACATGGTATTCAGTAAGCTATCAAGTTTTTCCAAGTCTAAGAAAGGATTAAAGTTTTGGTTTCTTGTCTTTCAGATACCACCATATTGTTGTGATGTTATACTTCATATCGGGGTATGCCATTGTTATTTTCCATATGTAATATCAGTGTGTTCCAGTTGTCCAAAAAAATTTCTCAAAGCTTTTCTCAAGCTGCTTTGTGTCGATCAAAAGAGGCTTTGCTCTTCCTCTCTTTTTTGCTGGGAGCTTCCAATCCCTGGCTGATCTTCCTCCAGCTCCTCACGACGATTGGGAGTGGAATGACGACCCAAATGCCATTCATGAAGATATAGTAGAACCAATAGTAGAGAAGCCCACCCTTGGAGAACTCTTTCCCGGCCAGGATTGGTTGGCCAAAGTAGACGATGTCCCCATAGAGCTGGCCCAGTGAGACCGCGAGCTGGAGCGTGTATTGGTAGGACTTTCTCTTCGCGATAGCGTATCTGGAAGAAAGAGAGAGATCCAAGAGTGAAAAAAACAAAGTTTTGATCGAGAGGAAGCTCACACTGCGAGTAGACACGCCGGCCCTGCTAGAACAGACGTGATTCCTTCCACGATAACAACGGTGGGATCACGAGCGCCATAGCGCGAATCGCCATTGTGGTATTCCTTCCCTGGAAATCGATCAAAGTGAAGCGAATCAATCGATAGGCGACGGATCTGGCGACGGATCTGGCGAGATCTATGGACTTACAGACTTCGGAGAGGAAGCAAATCTCCTTTTGCTTGTAGAAATC
Source organism: Selaginella moellendorffii (assembly GCF_000143415.4). Classification (NCBI taxonomy): domain Eukaryota; kingdom Viridiplantae; phylum Streptophyta; class Lycopodiopsida; order Selaginellales; family Selaginellaceae; genus Selaginella; species Selaginella moellendorffii. The sequence continues at coordinate 1,370,229 of NW_003314290.1, read as the reverse complement.
CGGGGTGAAGACGAAGTAGCCCTCGAGGATGATGTGCGTGAGGCCCGAGAATGCGAACCAGCACATAAGCAATCGATCCGTGGCGCCGAGGTAGCGATATTTCCCTGCAGAGAAGCGCGCGCTAGATCGGTCAATCAATCTTTCTCACAAAACTTAACTCGAAAGAATCCAGATCGAGGCAATGACCAGCGCCGACGCCGATCCATACACCGCGAGAATCGAAGCAATCGACAGTTGCGCGGGGACGAACCCCGGGATTGTCTCCTCCATGGCGATGAAAGATCTATCCGATAATTTCTACCGTACAGCCAGGGTTTTCCAAACTAGTATGTTCGTACAAAAAGTCAACACTTTCGTACAAATTCACCTAGGGTTCGTCAAACAGTTCGAATGAAAAGTTAAAGTTTCGTACACTAGGAATCGTCAGAAACTTGGGAGATATATTCCATGCATAATCACTCCGTACTCCAGTGTTTTGTATGTACAGTTACCGTACGGATGGTGCTCACAGCCAGCCTCGCTTCTTTGGGCACCACTTTAGCTGCCTCCACTCCACCGTCTTCTCGGCGCGCTCCTCCGGGCTCAAGAACTTAAACGAGCTCCAATCGCTCATCACCCCGCGCAAGTCCTCGAGCTTCTTGTCCAGCCCCTTGCAGCAATTCGAGTGGATCGTGCACACCGTCGCCGGCCTGCTCGTCCCGATCTCGCAGAAGTTTGCAAACACCTCGGTGCTCAGGAACCGGATGCGGAGGCCGAGGCTGGCGAACCGGGGCGTGAGCTTGATCTTGTCCAGGACTTCCTGGTCGTGCTTGCCCAGGAACGCGAGCCGCGACTGGTACCAGAGCTTGTAGAAGGCGATGGTGCGGGGATTGGACTTTACGTGGACGAAGCCCCCGTTGGGACTGTTGGAGAGATCGGTGGCGTTGCCATTGTAGTGGTCGCAGGCGATCTCAAAGTCGGTGTTTCGAGAGAAGTGGTCGAAGGGATCGCGGAACCACAGGATGTCCGCGTCCTGGAACGTCGAAAAACCACATATAAGTCAAGGAAAAACGCTGCCGTACAAAACAACGAGAAGAAGAAGAAAGAAAAAAATAATAAAGCGACGACTTACGGAGAAGACGAAGTTGTAGCCGAGCTCGAGCACGCGGCGGAGGAAATCGATCCGGCTCCACATCATCTTGAGATAGTCCGAGGAGCGGAAGAATTTCTCGCCGCGGAAATCCACCCCGGGTGTCTTGAGCACGAAGCAAAAGCTGTGGATGTCGCGGCAGCGCCGGTACGCGACCTCGTCCAGCGCCACGATGAGCAAGTGATCCAGCAGCGGCCGGGTCCCGGTGCCGATGCGGAAGCTCTTGAGGAAGAGATCGATCATGCTCTGGTCCCGCGACCACGCCTCGTTGAGCGTGGTGAGGATCACCGTCTTGTTCCGGAACGCGGTCGCATTGAGCAGCTGCCGGAGCTCCCGCAGCTCATCGCTGCTCTGGAAACAAACACCGAAATTCTCAGCCCCAAAGATCGCGAGGACTCTAGCTATGGCGAGGATATTTCGAGCGAAATCTCGAGAGATTTCGCGAGAATCGAGTAATTTAGAGGGAGCGCGCGTGATCTAGAGAGCGCGCGGCGAGAGAGCGGCCACTTACAAAGGTGTGATTGAGATTCTCGACCGTGTTGCCCCATCCAAAGACGCGGTGGAAGGATCCCGACCAGGACGACTCCGAGAGCAGCGCATAGGCCGGATTGGACCGGAAGAGCGCGTAGGGCGCGACGAGGAGGCTGATGACGATGAGCAGCAGGACGATCCATCTGTGGTTCTTCGAACAGTGATCCACATTCTCCATCGAAAGGGTTTAATGCCCAGTAAACCCTAGATTATATTCCTCTCTGCACGGAAGCATATTCACGACACGTGGTGGAATATCCCGTGCCTGACCTTCGTTGCTATTTCTCAAAAGACTTTCCAGATGGGGTTTTGAAATTTAGGGTTCCTGGCTAGCGGAATGGCGTGAATGCGCCTTCTACAATGCCGGATCCGGTGCCGCCCCAGCACAATCGTTGAGCGCAGGGTAGAACTAGATCGTTTCTCGTGGTTTCAGCATGGAAATCCCGCCGCGGCGAGCATCCCAGCGCTCCTGATCGCTCTCAAGGCCTGCGGCGTCGCAAGGGAGGTTCAATCCGGGAGGAAAATCCACTGGGACTCGGCCAGGAGCGGCCTTGGCTCGGCGATTCGCGTGGCAAATACGCTGATTTCTATGTACGCGAGGTGTGGAAGCATTGTGGAAGCCAAGCGCGTCTTCGATGGAATGGAGGCGCCCGACACTGTCTCGTGGAACGCTCTCATCCAGGGATACGCTACAAGTGGTGAGGATGATCAAGCGTTACAGCTTTTTTTCCAGGCTCGGGGCAGTGGTTTAGTGGATTCTCGGACTCACGTCTTTACTCTCATGGCCTGCTCCGCCATGGCCGAGAAAGAGGAGTTCACTTTCATCGATGGAAGGTTTTTAAAGGTGAAGTCTCTCCGCTTGGGCTTGGCTGTTCACTCTCACGCTCGCGACTTGGGTTGTGACGCAGATATCTACGTTGCTGGAACGCTGGTGGATATGTACTCCAAGTGTGGAAGCATGGAGAACGCTGTCAGTGTGTTCGAGAGCATGGTAAATCCAGACGTAGTTCTTTGGACAGCTCTGATTCTGGGCTTTTCAGAGAACGGGCAACCCGAGGTAGCGCTCGAATTTTTCCAGCGCATGCAACGAGAAGGCTATGAACCAAATGCTCGAACTTTCGTGGCGGCATTGGTTGCTTGTGTGGAAATGACGCTGAAACACAGAGGGAAGCAGGGAGAAAAGGTGGTGAAGGCGAAGTGCTTGGAAATTGGGAAACATCTCCATTCTCAGGCTGCGAGAAGGGAATTGGACTCGGAGCTTTTCGTGGCTAGCAGCTTGATAGATATGTACTCCAAGTGTGGGAGCGTGGGGGAGGCTTGGAAGGCTTTCAGCGGTATCAAGAGGCACGACGTGGTTTCGTGGACGACAATGATTCTGGGATACGCAGAGAATGGCGATGGGAAAAGAGCTTTGGAGCTCTTCGAGCTGATGCAAGCTAGAGGGTGCTCACCAAACACCCAGACTTATCTTGCGGCGCTGCTGGCTTGTACAACTATAGTCTCCAGCACAGAAAAACGAAGTGATGCCGAGATGAAGCTCCTCAAATTTGAGTGTCTGGAGAAAGCTATGGGGATCCACTCTCGAGCACTCCAAACCGATATCTTTGTGGAGAATGGGCTCCTGGATCTTTACGCCAAGTGTGGAAACATGCTCGACGCCCGGAAAGTCTTTGACATGATGAAGTGTCACAACGTGGTTTCCTGGAGTGCTCTCATCCATGGCTATGCACAAGACGAGCATGAAAGCCAGCTGGCTTTTGGGATGTTTGCGTCAATGAAGAACTCGGGTGGCTGCTTGCCGGATGCTCAAGTTTACGTCGCTGTGCTTGTGGCATGTAGTAATGCGGCAGGCTTCGACACAGGGAAAACTCTCCACGCAGAAATTTGCAAGCAGGGACACGAAAGCAACGAGTTTGTAGGGAATTCTCTGGTGGATTTCTACGGTAGGAACGGCCGTGTCGACAAAGCTGAGCAGGTCTTTGATTCGATGCCAAACAAGGACTTGGTGTCGTGGAGTTCACTGCTAGCAGGATTTAGTCGCCTGGGAGATGCTACCAGAGTTTTCCAGCTCTTCTCGGAGATGCGTGAAGCAGGAGTTCAAGCAAACGCTGTGACTTTCCAATCGGTGTTGTCGGCATGCAGCCACGCTGGGCTTGTCGAAAAAGGGAAGAAGTGCTTCAAAAGCATGGATCTGGAATACGGGGTCAAGCCAGGGATAGAACACTACCAGTGCATGATCGACTTGCTGGGGCGTGCGAGCCATCTGGAAGAAGCTCTGGCTATGGTGAAAGGCATGCCTTACGAAGCGAATGTGATCACCTGGACGACGGTGCTGGGTGCCTGCGAGAAGTGGAAGAATGTGGAGATTGGCCGAGCGGCGTTTAACTCGCTGCTGGAGCTGGACGAGCAGCGTGGTGCTGCTTACGCTTTGATGGCCAACTTGTATGAGCGCTGGAATGTTGGAGAGAAGCAGCGCGAGACTGGAAGAGATCTACAAAGCTGACGTGAAGGTGAGGAACTCTTTTCCTCGTCTCTTTCATGCATTTGTTCTAAGCTTTGCTGCTTCTTCCAGGCTTGATTGATCCATGGAAAAGGTACCAAGTTCTTCGTTTTGTCTAAGTATCAGAGCTCATACTTCTCTTGCAGATGCGCATAAAGAATGAAAGAATGCGTTGCGTGACGTGCTGAGAGAGACTACCACGGCCGATATAATTCCTCCAATCCCGCCTATATGATCGGTACTGGAAATTCGAAGAACCAAAAGGAGGTAAAGCTCGTGTCTTTGTTTATAATTCCAGGTGTGTGTGTGTGTGTGTGTTTTTTTTTTTTTTGATGGATTTAGGCGTGGCATCCCATACGTATGTGTGTCCTCTTCGTCTAACGTGCTATTGTTTTTTTCTTGCCAGCCAAAAGTCTACAATTGCTCAAACACTGTTCCAAATTTATACACCTTGCATCTTAGAATGCATAGCACATATTTGCGTATGATAGTTTTTCTATTAGTTGTGAATATGCCTGTTTTATTTTTCTCACTAAATTTGAATTTGATCAAGACGATTGGTTAGAATGTATGTGTTACAAGAATTTGCCAGGATGTCTTTTCGAAAGTTACGTGTAGTTTGGAAAGTTGAGCAAATAAGATCTCCTTTGCTTGAATTTTCAACGAATCTCTCCTGGAATCTTTCCTTTCCAGAGAGAGTTTTGTCTTGATTTTTTACCCTGTGTTGTTAGCTCGCCACCATTGGTAAAAAATTAAGGCAAAACTAGCCGTACAGATCCAACGCGATAAAATTATTAAGATTTACCTTAGTTAGGGGATTTTATTAAGCATAATGTATGATGTTTAGGCATCCATGTATGTGTTAGCCCACGCCGCACACATAGTAGTCGGGGAGAGGCTTTGGGCCAAGGCTAGGGTTTGGTGTATCGAACGCAGTGGCTCAATCGGGGGATGGCGAGCTCCAGGGCGTCGTCGCAGGTGAGCGCCTCCACTTGCTGGCAGCGATGGCGGATTCGTGAGCTCACCGGCGGCTCTCTCAGCTGCTTTTGCCCTTTTTTCGACGCTTCCAATCTGCATTCGCTCGAATCGGTCCCCTTGCGCGCCGGGGAGAAGGAGGTAGCTTGATCTTCCCCCTTGTTCTTGGATTTCTTCCTCTCTCTCTTTCTCTCGCGATATTTCTCCACCCCCAAGCTTTGATTCGTCCCCACCCTCCCTGTTGCGCTCGCCTTTTTCCTTTCCCTTGAGAAATCTCCCTCGATCTGGCTCTGGAGCCGCGCCTCCAATGTGAGGGGGTGCCAAGGCCCGAGACGAAGAAGAATTTGATGGCGGCGGCCGTGGAAGCGTCCGCTGGCTCTTCGGCAGAATCAGCAAAGATGGTGGAGTCTGGGGGCAAGGGTTCGTCCAAAGCGCCGCCAGGGCTTAGCATTAGCACCCCAAAGGGCGCATGGTCTCAGGTGGTCCGCGGGAGCCATACAAGCAACATGGAGGGCGAGAACACGAGCGCCGCCGCCGCCACCGTCACTAGTCCTCAGGGTGGCCAGGAATCGCCGGGCACTGGGGTGGAAGCTAGCAGCGCTGCCACCACCCCGACCAAGCCTGTGAAGCAAGCGTGGAAGAAGCCTACGAGTCCCAAGGATTCTCCCGCAGGGCCAGTTATGGGAGCTGTGTCTTGGCCAGCGCTGGGCGATACCGCGGAGCAGAAGTCATCTCTGGCTGCTACTCCAGAGGCTCAAAGCGATTACCAGGTAGTGTTTCCTTGTTTCCTTCGTATTTTTATCGAGCTAGCTACGGTAGTGCATGGTTGAGCTGATTCGGTTTTCTCGCTTGCATGGCAGCTCCCAACATCGCCTACCGTTGCCGCTGCTGCCGCCGATGCGAGCAAGCTGAAGGGAAAGAAGCTTGCAGCTCAATCGACGCCTTTGAACTCCGAGACGAATTCTTTCGTTCCGAGTGTGGAGCGGGCTTCGAAGTTTAATACGGAGTATTCGAAGCCCAGTGCTGGAGGAGGAGGAGGAGGTCTTGGGACCGAGAGAGTTACTCCTAGGACTTTTCATCAGCAAGGAAACAGTGGAAGCTATCAGGGGAATCGGCGGAACCCAAGGGAACCCAGACCGAACAACAACTGGAATCCTCAACGAAACAACTATGGATATAATCGTCTGGGTCCGAGGCATTATCCGCCTCCTCAAGCTACCTACGTGAATGTGAATCCTGGATTTCCTCCTACAGGTTTGAAGCTCTCACTTTGTTTTCGCATCTCTGAGGTGGTGTTCTGTTCTTTCACGCAGGAGCGATGTATTATCTTTCGCCAACCGCTGCAAATCCCATGCACGGTCCTGGATTTTATGCCGCTCCAACTCCACTTGTACCCGTCCCCGACCATGCGTCTCTCAGACAAATGCTGGTCAAACAGATCGAATACTACTTTAGGTGCTCAGGACTTATCTCTCTTTCCGTAAACCAACTTTTCGCCTTTCTTTTCAGTGTTGAGAACTTGTGCCGTGACATATTTCTTCGCTCGAATATGGATCATCAAGGCTTTATACCAGTTTCAACGATCGCATCTTTCAATAGAGTGAGTTTGTTTTTCGTGCTACGGGATCAAAGCTAACTTTGATGATGCTCAGGTGCGGTCCTTGACGTCGGACACGAGCATTATTCTGGATGCTCTACGGAATTCCGCGGTGGTCGAAGTCCAGGTACGTGCTATCCGCTGCATTCAAGTCTCTGACTATGTTGCGTCAGGGGGATAGACTTCGGAAGAGACACGATGGAGCGTCCTGGGCGCTCCCTGCAGACAATTCGCATATGGTACCCACTCGATATGTGTACGAAGCCGTGGCAACTGGAGCGGAAGAACACACATTTCAGGGCGTGAGAAACGGCGACATTGAACAGATCCCAAACCACGCCCCGAAACCGAAGGCTGGTGGTCTAACAAACGCGTTTGCAGGCAGTAGCTCTGCTAACAACATGGATCAGACCTTCAAGATGGACGAGGAGTTTGACCACTCGGATACGTACAGGTAGTACTTCTTTTTTATAAACTTGTTTATGCCCAGTTTGATATTCAGCCACGATGACGGCGAGGAAGATGATTCGGATGTGAAAGATCACGATGTTCAACGATTATTTATTGTGACTCAGGTAGGCATTTGTTTATGTCCGTTGTTGTATGATATTTATTTTTTTAATTCTCGTTGACAGAAAGGCAAGAACATCAGAAGTTCTGAGAGCGGACAGTGGAAGGAAGGACTTCCAGATGATTTAGCTGAACTTATTAATGACGGGCTGTACTACTACGAACAGGTCTGTTGTTCATTTCCATGTGTGTGTTGTAATCTCCTGGAGATTGGAATTCAGAAGCTATCGAAGGAGGAAGCAAGTGTAGGATCAATTCCCACAGCGGAGGCGAATGGCAAATTGCGAACGAGCTCGCGTCCTGGTCGGCAGCGATTGTTTCCTTCGAAGGAACGAAAGCACTATGCAGAGAGTCCTCCAAGTGATTCTGTTGGGTTCTTTTTCGGTACGACACCAGCAGACGTTCAAAGGTTCGATTATTTTTATTTCTGTACTTTTCATGTCAGCTGAGGCGTTTAACTCGTGGGCTTCAGTGTCTCGGCGTCGATTGCTACTTTGTCCGCTGCTAGCCCACCTGTGGGGTCGATACCGAAGCCTTTTCCACGTTTCCAACATCCGAGTCATGCTCTGCTTGAGGACAATGGCTTCAAGCAGCAAAAGTAAGTGTCTTGCAGTTAGCTTATCTATCTTAATCTACAATTCCAGGTACATCAAGTTTTTCAAGCGTTGCATGGCGGACCGCAAGCGAGTCGGCATGGGTTGCAGTGAGGTAAGGCACCTGTTTCTATGATTTTGCGTTCATCACAATGCCCGTGTGGTGGCTGTAGGAAATGAACACCCTCTTCAGATTTTGGTGCTATTTTCTGCGCACGAATTTCAATCGTGTAATGTACAAACATTTTCGTAGTTTGGCTGAGGAAGAGTTTCAAGCAGGCTTTAGTTACGGCATGGAGTGCCTTTTCAGATTCTACAGGTTCGATGCTCGTTCTCAAGTTTCTGAACTAAAAGCTTTGTGATTTCAGTTATGGGCTGGAGCAGAAGTTCAAGCAAGACCTGTACGAAGATTTTGAGCAGCTGACGCTGCAGACTTACAAGCAGGGTAGCCTTTACGGCCTCGAGAAATACTGGTAAATACGATTTGAGTTTAGAGAAGCGAGTTTTGATGGATCAAATGTGCAGGGCTTTCCATTTCTATCGCGAGAAGAGCAGTAAGAACGCTAGCTGCGGAGTCGAAACGTTGAGCAAGCATCCGGAGCTAGAGCGGCTGTTGAGCACCGAGTTTCGGACGCTGGAAGATTTCCAGCGAGCAAAGGGTGTGGCGGTGCCTCCTCCGGCACCGTCGGTGGAGAAGTATGGAGTGGTGGCCAACGCGAATGGCTGGTAAGCAAAACGAAGGTCCATCTCCTCTTTGGAAGAGCTCAAATCAAGAGAGAAGCAGCAATCCATCACCAGGCAGAGAAAAGATCGATCGTCTTCGTCTTCGTCTTCGTCATTGGAGTTCGTCTGATTCTCTGGAATAAAATCGCGGCGGCGAAGAAGAAGAAAGAACAAAGAAGAAAGAAATTTGGTGGTGGCTTTGTGTTTTTTGGGGAGGTGACAGTGCTTGTTTTAGGCGAAAGTTTGTGAGGACGATTTCACTACTCGGCAAAAAGAAAAAAAAAAGAAAACAAAAAAAGAAGAAAAATCGATGAAAAAGAAGGGCTTAAAGAAAATTAAAGTGGGTTTGCGTAATTTCCGAAAAGCCAAGTGAATGTAGGGCTGTTTAGGGTTTATTGTAGAGAGTGCGCGATTGGCGATGGCGATGGCGATGGCGCGGCGGAGGATCTGACTGAGGTAAGCGCCGCGGAGGAGGAGAGGAGCTTAGATCGGTGCCAGGGATTAGATGTGGGGTGGGCGCGGCAGCAGACATGTACAAGGACCGCGGGCGCCCTCCAGCAATAGCAGCGGCGTCGGCGGCGGCAGTAGCAGGGAGTAGCAGGAGCTATGGCAAGCTGGAGCCCTTCACAGAGGATGTGTCTTCTCAGTCGCAATCCACTTCCAAGGGCGGTGGAGTGGGAGGCGTCGGCGGCGGTGGAGCTAATGGGCAGGAGAATCCTTCTACTTCTTCCGGCCGCCGCCATGTAAAGTCGGAAGGATTCGACAAGAGCAAGTTTCCAGACGAGGGTGAGTGCTGCTGCTTCTCCTCTTTTTTGGTTGCTCATTCGTTTTTCTTTCTTGCTCTTGCATTGTTGTTTCCTTTGAATCTGAGTCTCATTCTTTTTTCTTTCTTGCTCTTGCATTGTGGTTTTCACTTTCTTTTTGTCTTTGCTTTGCTTCTAGAGGAGGATTTCGAGACCGATAGCGAGGAAGCCGACGCCAGCGTCTCGGAGGAAGAGGATGTGTCGTGGATCTCTTGGTTTTGCGGGCTCAAAGGGAACGAGTTCTTTTGCGAGGTGGACGAAGAGTACATACAGGATGATTTTAACCTGAGTGGCCTCTGCGCCCAAGTTCCTTACTATGACTACGCGCTGGACCTCATTCTAGACGTCGAGTCTCCAAACGGTGAGCCCCTGTTTGTCTAAGAGAGCTCTAAACACTGTGTTTGTCTTCCTGCAGAAGACATTCTCACCGAAGAGCAAAACGAAATGGTGGAGTCGGCTGCCGAGATGCTCTACGGGCTGATCCATGTCCGCTACATTCTGACGAGCAAAGGAATGGCTGCTATGGTATGTGCTACCTTTCTCGTTACTTAGTTCTCAGTGTTTTCTCCCTTTGCCTTCCCGCAGCTTGAAAAGTACAAGAAAGCAGATTTTGGACGCTGTCCGCGGTTCCATTGCTCCGGACAGCAGTGCCTCCCAGTCGGACAGTCCGACATCCCCAGGAACGGGACCGTCAAGATGTATTGTCCGAAATGCGAGGATCTTTACTACCCGCGATCAAAGTACCAAGGCAGTAAGTGGACTTGCTCGATATCTAGTGTTTCCATGAACTAAGGCCTTGATTTTTATTGTTTCTCCTCAAGACATTGATGGAGCATATTTTGGAACTACGTTTGCTCATCTCCTGTTGATGACCAACGCCTATCTCAAGCCCGCCAAGCCAGTTCAAAGCTATGTACCCCGGATATATGGCTTTAAAATCCACAAGAGCGCAAGGTAGCGACAACCTCTATGCGTGTGAGTTTGCCGCTCCAAGCCAATCCATTCTTCTTTCCAGTGCTTTCATATATCTCCTGCATATTTTTTTGTTCTCTCTTCCAGGTATATGTAGAGTATTGCGCGACGATCCATGATCATGAATTTGATTATATTTTCTGGGAGAAGTCATTCCGTTTCATGAGAAATTTAGCTGGAGATGTAAACTAATTCAAGAACTTGTCCCGTTGACAGGAAAACTTGGAAGAAGAAAGAAAACTGGCTCATCAATGGTGAGCTTCGCTTAAGAATCTATTACCGAGCCTGGGAGTCCCGGACCTGGAGGGCGGCTAGGCTCGGTGTGTCCTCCAATTTTTTGTGTGGTAGTCCATGCACAAAGATTATTTGGTCAAGTTGTGTGTGAGCTCTTCTTATTTGTACTTCTCTTTTTCTCTTTTTTCTGTGGCTTGGCGAGGATGGCTCTTGTTTTCTTGAGGAAGTAAGCCATTTGAATTCTTCTTTCACTTGGTTCTTATTTAAATCCTCCTCCTTTCCTTCTGCAGGCTTCTGTGAGCTTCGATCGAAGTTCTTTTGCCTGTTTCTCGTTCCCCCCTTACACGGCCGATGGCGAGCAAGGTTTTGGATCCAGACAACATCAACGAGAATGTGAAGAAATGCGTGTATGCGGTGAGAGGGGAGCTCTACTTGCGAGCATCGGAGCTCCAGAAGGAAGGTAAAAAGGTAAAGCAGTAGTGACCAATCGATTTTTTCTTTCCTTTTTTTTCTCTATAAGCCTGTGAATTTTCCATAGATAATCTTTACAAACGTTGGAAACCCACACGCTCTAGGACAGAAGCCATTGACGTTTCCTCGCCAGGTACTAGGCACATGACTTCAGGTTCTTCTAATTTTCTTTCGTTTTTTAAGGTCATGGCTTTGTGCCAAGCTCCATTTCTTATGGACGACCCCAACGTAGGCCTTCTGTTTCCTCCTGACGCTGTTGCGAGAGCCAAGCACTACCTCTCAATGACCTCTGGTGGTGTTGGTAAGATATTCTTCCTTATACTTATTTTTTTCTTATATCGTTCGGGATTGTCTAGGTGCGTACAGCGACTCGAGAGGTTTGCCAGGAGTGAGGCAAGAGGTAGCAGAATTTATCCAAAAACGAGATGGATATCCAAGGTACTTAAGTAGCTTTTGATCTGGCAAAAAGCTTGTCAGAAACTGCTTCATTTTGTAGTGATCCGGAGCACATTTTTCTCACCGATGGTGCAAGCAAGGGAGTCATGATGATGCTAAACGCACTAATTCGAAACGAGAAAGACGGGGTAACTTCTTTTTCCTGCTTTACTTAAATAGAGACGATGATCACACTTCACTCCCAGGTTTTAGTGCCAATTCCACAGTACCCACTATACTCGGCAAGCATTGCTCTTTACGGTGGAATTCTCATTCCCTACTACTTAAATGAGGAATCTAACTGGAGTCTCGACTTCTCCGATGTAAGAAACCAGGTCGTCATTGCAAGGAACAAGAAAATTGTCGTAAGTTTGTCTCTTCTTTCTTAAGTACGTTCATTCTAAGATTCCTGTAGGCAGCCCCGAGCTCTAGTGTTCATCAACCCCGGGAATCCCACTGGACAGTGCTTGTCCGTGACTAATCTCCAGGATCTTATTAAGTTTTGCTACAAGGAGAGGCTTCTCCTCATGGCGGACGAAGTTTACCAAGTTAATGTTTACCAAGATGAGAGGCCTTTCGTGAGCGCAAAGAAGGTTGGTGATTTATCATCCTTCTGTTCTCCAAGCTTACTTTGTGTTTAAAGGTGTTGATGGACATGGGAGCTCCGTATAGTAACACTGTAGAGCTCGTGTCGTTTCATTCTGTATCCAAAGGCTTTTTAGGCGAGTGTGGACAACGTGGTGGCTATTTCGAGATGACAAACATCCATCCACAGGTAATGAATTTTCTTTTGCCATCTTCTACTCTCTTTTTTTCCTGATTTTGATACAATCTGTATGCAGACGGTGGAAGAGCTCTACAAAGTGGCCTCGATATCTCTTTCTCCAAATGTTGTTGGCCAGATCATGGTAAATAATTTCTTGTTTATCTATTTTTGAGCTAAATTCTTTTGAGTGTGAACCAAACAGATGGGACTCATGGTAACTCCTCCCAGGCCATTTGACATCTCGTATCCTCAGTACCAGGCCGAAAGGTAGTTAATCTCTGTTCCAAAAACTCTACGAGCTAAGATTTTCAATTATGAACACAGCAAAGCGATTATAGAATCGATGCGAAGGAGGGCTCACATTATGACTGATGGATTCAACAAGTGCGAGGACGTAGTTTGTAACTTCACAGAAGGTTTGCTTTTGTTTTTATTTCCGAGGGAATATGAATTGACGAGTTATTTATTTACCAGGTGCCATGTACTCTTTTCCCCGGATCAAGCTTTCAAAGGCAGCTATGGACGCTGCCGCTCAGGCAGGAAAAGCAGCAGATGTTTTCTACTGCCTCAAGCTCTTGGAGGCGACGGGAATTTCCACGGTCCCCGGCTCTGGATTCGGCCAAAAAGAAGGGTGAGAACTTTGGAAACTCTTTTCTCTCAACACAAGCTTTCGTTTTTGCGTAGAACTTTGCATTTGAGAACAACGATTTTGCCATTGGAGCAAGACATGCCAGGCATCATGGCCAAGTTCCAAAAGTTCCATGCCGATTTCATGGCACAGTACAGCGATTACAGTGTTTCAAGCAGGTTGTAGTGTATCCAAAATTGAACCGCTACTTGACCGGGTAGCAAATATTGTTCCCAAGGTTCTTGGTTCTTATCTTATTATACGAAGCTAAGGAATGTTATTACAGCTTCAAACTCTGGAGCTCACAATCTCCCAGACGAATTTCTCGAGATTTTGCAGGGAGACACCGCCAGGTACTGTGACTGCCCGTTTCATCTTGCCGCTGAGCTCTTCAACTCTTCGCCGTGCTTCCCTGCCTTGGTCTTCCTTCATAGCCAGACGTATCACCCTCTCCACCTCTTCTCTACGAACTTTTCCTTGGGTCTTGTCAAATCCAAATCCAACTCTCCAGTTCTCCACAACGAGCCTCCGGTTTAGATTCTGATCGAACAGACAAGGCCAGCATAGAATCACCTTACCGCTCGAGACACCCTCTATAGTCGAGTTCCATCCACAGTGAGAAAGGAAGGCTCCCACCGACGAGTGCGAGAGAACCCGAGCTTGCGGAGCCCAAGACGTGACGAATCCTTGCTCCCTATTCTTGTCGCCAAAGCTCTCGTAGAACTCGTTGGTGTTTTCATCCTTGCTCGGCCTCGTCACCCACAGGAACTTTTGCTTGCTCGCGACAAGCCCCTCGCCAAACTCGACGAGTTCTTCGATCGAGAGCTCGGCGACGCTGCCAAACGCGATGTAGAGGACGGATTTGTCCGGCTGCTGGTCGAGCCAGCCGAGGCACTTTGGATCAAAGCTCGTGAACCCGGTGTCCTCTGGACGATCGCCAAGGAGGAACAGCGGACCAACCGGCAGGAACTTGTCGCCACCTATGGCTTGTTTCATGGCCCCCGTGATCTCCGGCTCGAGTTCCTCGCAGGACGAAACGAGGGTCCATCGGGCTCTGACGAAAGCATCGGCATTGCTATTGATCGTATGCTCCTGCCAAGGTCGATTGTTCCAAAAGTGCCAAGGTATGTCGGACCTTCGCAGCTTGACTGGTTTCTCCAAGACTGGATAGTCCTCGTCTTCGGCAAGCTCTGTACGGAAGAGAATGGATTGGAAGAACCTGGGACTTTGATCTAGAGCTAGCTTACCCGGATCTTCCATTGGAACAACTCCGGTCGATACCAGCTGAGCCATGTTGGATTCAAACCAGCTCCAAGTGACGCACCCAGTGAACAAGATCGCTCCTGAAATGCCGAGCTTGCTCGCAACATCAATCGCCCAGCTTAGTTGATAGTCGCAAACCAGGCAATCCACAAACTGGAGCTCCTCCAAGAATCTCTTGAGGGGCTCTGGAAACTTCTCCTTCCAGTGCTCGTGAATGGGAGTAATATCGAACCTTTTCGACGCGGGGGGACGCTCGCGGTGGACGTACGGGGTGCCTTGGACTTCCACCAGAGTTATGTCCGTGCCTGGTGGTGGCCAGGATTTCTTGCGAAGAATCGAGTCGAGGGAGCTGAGGAGCGCGAAAGTGATGGAGAATTTGTGGACTTTTGAGAGGAAAGCGCAAAGATGCATCATTGGAGTGACGTGACCTTCACCCGTGAGTGCCAGCGCCACAAGGTGAGGCTTCCTGGCCCCCATTTTTCTCTCCTCCTCTTCCTCCTTTCCAATAGCTACAATGATTTTGGTTTCCTGAGCTCTGTTCTTCGTTTGTCTCTTCCATGTTTGGTTCAGAGACACCCGATAATACTGAATATATATTTTCGTGGTGGGTATAGTCCAGCAGTTGGGAAGTATCTCCCAGTCTTTAATTAAAAAAAGGATATTCCAAGTATAAGCGCAATAGTTTAACGGTTATAATTTATAAATTTAAACTTTCATGTTAGACAAAGTTCAGTTCTTTTGCATGATCATTAATGTTTATTCAAAATCAAATTCACATTAGGGATGTTACACAGGCCAAACGGTGTCCGCCACCTCCTTGTACAAAAATCACGTCGGCTTTGGCCTCTTTCAAATGTATTCACAGTACTTGTTCGATTGCTGTCGTCTCGGATTCGTGCGTGCAGCTCCGTGTTCGTTAGAAATCGTAGTACGTCTGTCCCCTGGATTGGATCATCCACAGTTTGCGAGATCATCTCGTTGGCCGGCAGGAGTTTTCGACCTTCAAGGCACATCGAAGCGCCGTCGACTGGATCAAAGCTGATTGATGATCATGGTGGAACGAAGAGTTAGGATGGAATGGAGATTTGTGGTTGATGGATTGCTCGTTCTTCATTCCCTGGGACGGGCTGACCACAGAGAGCTCAAGGCTCGGAGCCTTGCAAAGTAGTCGCCCATCGCCAAAAGTCCCCTGGCGGCTTGTCTCGTGGTGAGAATCCTGTGCATTTGCTGGAGCGTTTGCTGGCGAAGGTTGTCAGCCTGAGTCATGTCCAGTAGAAACAAAGAAAAAACGAATCAAAACAAGGACATTGATATCGAATCCAAAAAGCACCAACGAAAAAAACGAACAAAGAAGAAAGAAAAACAATAATGCCCCATAGAAAAAGCTGTGGAAAACTAAGGCAGAACTTTCATTATGGAGAGCAAGACCAAGAAAAACTGCTGGAAATGAAAAAAGAAGAAGAAAGAGTTTGGCTTTACCTGACGAACAAAGTTTTCCAGAGTGCCGAGCTTCCCCATGGCCATAGCCATCTGTCCCATGTAGTTTGCGACGTTGGACGAGGCCCCCAGCGATCCCGAGGCCAGAGTGTCGGAGAGGGACTGCTGGAGAGCCTCCATTCCCTGCGACAAAGCGTCCTCGGCCTGCTGCGAGGATTGCTGGAGGTTGCAAATCCCCATCAGCTGCTGCTCGGTGAGGGGCTCCAGCTGTGGAATCAAGATCTAACAGAAAAAAACAAATTTTTTCATCTTCTCGTCAGCCAACTTAAGATCGATACGATACAGCTTACCTTGAGAAGCTCCGAGGGTCTGAATCCTCCCATCCACATGAAGCAGCGCTCGGCGGGAGACTTCCACATCCCGGAGACGAGGTGGAAGACGTCGGCCTTGGCCGCGACGCTCTTCATCCGGAAGATCTCGTCGTAGTGCGCCAGGCCGTTGTCCACCAAAACTCTCAGCTCGTTGTCCGCGACGTGAGACTGGAGAGCGCTCCGGAGCTCGCATAGCTGCCTGTGTTGCTCTTCCAGCCACCGTGCGTAGTCCATGTCAAAGGCAGCGGCACCTAAAAAAACGCTCGAGTCATTCATTCAATCAAATGGTTTTCCAGTTTTCTCTGGTTGGTTTTTTCTTGATACCTGGATTTAATGGTGCATTAGCTCCGGCGAGGTGCTCTCCATAGCCCCCGGCACCGACGTAGAAGCCCTGCTAAAGAAACGGAAGAAAACGAGAGAAAGTTAGTGTCTTGTTTGGAACTCAAACACTAGAAGGAAACTCAAGGGATTTAAGAAACCTGTTGACGAGCGCGCTGAAGCTCTTGCTCGAGCTGGTTTAGTTTCATCCGGCTCGATTCAAGCTGCTGAACGTATGCCTGTTTATAAGTTTCTACTTAGTAATATGTTCTTCAAAGAAAAGAAGATGGGAATTATACCTTTTTTCGTAATCGACTCTTGCGAGCGGCCTCTCGATTCTGGGCCAGCCTCCGCAGTGCCTGGAAGGTTTTCTTTCCTACAGTTATTCCAAGAAGAAGAAAGGAGAATTCAAACCTTTGCATCCAGATTTTTATGCTCGCGGCGATGGTGGTGGTTTGATCCTGCTGCCCCTGCTGCTTGCTGCTGGTTTTGTTCTGACTACACCAACAACAAAACACTGTAAGAAACACAAGAGAAAAGGTTGCAATTTGCGAAAACCGAGAAAGAACTTTCACCCTTTTTTGCTGTACTACCTTGATAACATTAGTTTCCATGTCCGTGGAGGTGTCGGTCCTGGGGCTGTTGTTGTCCGTGGTTCTCGAGTCCCCCCAATTGTCCAAGCGGCTAGTTGGCGACTCAAAGCCAGGTTGAATGCCGCCTCGTCCCGAGGACGTGTATTGCGAGAACCGAGAGTCTGTGCTCGCCGCAGACGGTGAGGTGACTTGCGACGAGCCTGGGTGCTGCTGCTGGATTGTAATGGTGGTGGCGAGAAATTTGCAGAGAGATCAAAGCGGAGTTAGCAAAAGTTTGTGCTTGTTTGAGTTCTAGAAATCACACACTCACACACACGCGCGCACACACCTTGTTGTTTGGAGGGGTGTTGTCGAAGCGCACAGGACCGGCGGGAAGAATGTTCAACGTGTTTCTTGCTTGGGCGATCGCGCCTGGCGACACGGAAAGGAGGAGAAAACAAAGAGAAATGTTGAGAGGCATTTAATCGCGGAGGAATTGCTTCGTCAATCATGAGGAGAAAGGCTGCTCTGGAGAGAGAGAGAGATATGGGAAGAACTTTTCAAACTCTCATGTAGTATAAATCCACTAACGGGGTCAGGAAACGGAACTATGGAACTTAAAGGAGATGGAAGGATTTCTTTTCTCTTTTCTTTTTCGAAAGTTCTGTAGAACTTACTTCGTCTTTCGAAGCTGTGCTCGCTGCCACCGTCGATCCCGAAGCTCAGAGGCTGCTCCAGCTCTCCCAGATCGTAAGCGCCGCTCTGATCTCTCAGAGGATCCGCCACGAACGATCCTCTACGCTCACAAAGAAAAGAAAAGAAGGAAACCATTAAACCATTAGTAGTGTTTCGCCATAGCCAAGAAGAAGCAAACAAGCAACTTTAGGCAAAGCTAGCTACGGAGAGAGAGAGAGAAAGAGAACGAGAAAACGAAAACGAATGATCGGAATGCGATGCAAAGCAAAAACAAGCAAGAATCCATGACCCTCTTGCAAGGAAGAACTAGAACAAGGAGAGACAAGCAACTGTAGAAACGATTTACATGTAATGCGGAGGAGCAGCGACTGAAAGGCCTTGCATGCCCTGGTGATGATCGCTTGCGAGCGAGCCAGGCAAGTGGAGCAAAGGCACGGCCTCCACTTCTCGATTCGCAGCTGCCATTCAATCCTGGGAACTTTGCTCTTGCTGGTGCTGGTGTTGCCGCGGCCTCATTCTCCGTTCCAAATCCCTGTGTGACTCTACAAATCCTTCCTTTCCAAGGTTCCAATCTCAAGCTAATGCTTCTGGAGAGCTCTAGACCCACACCCAAAATCTGAGAAACGAGCTTTCCACCACTCGCGGTTTCTCCTTTCCTGTCGCTGTAAGTAAATCTACACGGAAGATTTCTATAGCCTGGAGAAGATTTACAGGAAGAGATCGACACGAGCTAGTTGATCGATCGAAACCGATCGATTCATCGATTCACGAGTCGAAAGAGTCGATGAACTCGAGAAGAAAGAGCAAGTGGATTGAAAGCGCTAGTGAGCGCCCGCTATAGACCGAGGAAGAAGAAGGAGAAGAGTGGTCAAAGACTGTGTGATACATTCATTATAATGCCTTGGGATGGCCATGCATGGCCATCGATGCCCATTCCCATACCATTATGACCTCATGATAGCCGACGCATGGCATGCATACGTGGAGGGTTTGAATACGCCATCACGTTTGACTCGCCGCCACATCGCGCGGAGGTGGGCCACGTCACGTGTCAGTTATCTGCCACGTGGCCATCCGCGCGCCCTAGGTCTAGGCTTCCACCTAACACAAGGGCGACCTGGTCAAAGCAGGATTACTTAAGCCGGAATCCCAGTGCCTTGCGGTGTCGTTATCAAGGTAGGGAGAATCTTCGCTTCCTCGGGGGAAATTTCTATCTTAAAAAGAAAAAATGTATTAGATTGATCAGAGTGTTTGATCTTTCGAAGCATTGTTGTTGGGATTTTAATGTCTTAAAAAATTAAGATTTCTTCTCTCCAAAATCATAGGGATTGACATTGTAAAACCAGAGGTATCACTTTCCCGGAACAAGTCTTGTTATTCGATTTTAGCGAGTCGCACGGGCTTCTAGACACATCACTTGACAAAAAAAAGGAGAGATGGAATTGAGATAGGGCAAGAAAGAGAGGTTTTTCTCCTTGCCAACCTTCCAAGGCCTAACTTTGTTCCCCAACTATAGACGCACTACATGATCAAATCAATATCAAATGGGAAATTTTGTGTACTAGAAAAGATCGTTGCTTATACAATTTCAATGTGTGACCCCACGTCACCTTGTCCTATTCTTCGCTGCTTCTTATATTTGGAAGATTCACACACGGGGCATTTGCTCCTTAGGCCCTAGGTTAGCAATTTGTATAGGTAGTATGATGACGTCACCTGACACGTCGGCGGGCAAAAAGTTGCAATTGATTGATCGTGAGTAAGCCAGGGAATGAACGGATAGAGAGTGTAGCAAAGGTTGGAGGAAAAGTGGCATCAATCATAGGGAATACAAGGTTTGGTGGCATTCAATGCAAACCCTAATGCTGAAAATTGTGGCCACAGAAATAATGGATGCTTGCCTGTGTCGAAAACGGAAGGACAAGGATAAGAAAGTAGCGCGATGAAAAACTTTTATAAAAAGTAAAATAAAAAGAAGAGATCTTCGACAAAAGCAAGCAAGCCACGACAAAGAATGTGGGCACTGGAGAGGAAGGATTGTTTGGAGGGGAAAGAAACCCTTTGAGGTGATCCATCCAATCCAAAGTGCCATCAGTCACAAACAATCTAGAAACCCTGATATTTCTTGCATGGCATTTCTTGAATGAAATCACACTCACACACATACATATCTAATCTATCTATATCTGTTTGGGGATTGCACAAGCCTAACCACCAAAGTGGGGATTAAAATCTAGAAGCTGGCTGCCGATCAGATTCTCCGCCATTCAGAATCCCACGCCGCCGAGGTAGATTTTAGGGTTCCAGGCAAAAAAAAAAAACCAGCCTAGCCTTGTCGGCCAGATTGTCGACGCTCTCGTCAACCAAGTGTTGTTGTTAGGGCTCGGGTTGCCCACCGCCGTACAAGATGCTTCCGTGGGATCATAATGACGTAGCAGCACAAGATCAACAAAAGTGCGTGTTGCAGCATGCATGGGCATGCATAGTCATCCATGTGCATGGCATCGCAATTCAAAGTTTTTTGTTTAAATTTGGTGTTTGAGCCACTCTCAATCAAGTCAACTCAGCGGGAAAAAACTAGATAAATAATGCCCCAAAAAATGTTTAAAGGTTATTAAACAAACAGAAGAGTTTATCTTTCCTTCCCACAGTTAACAATGTCTAAGTTAATGACACATCTTCCCAAAAAAAAAGAGCTTACAATTAGAAAAACAAAGGAGATGGTCCCGCTGCTCGTCTTCATGCACGTCTCATACTAACAGGACAAACGGGTCAAGTTGAAGATGCGACTGGGGGCCCAAGAGAAACTTAAAATGTTGGGGGCTCTAAGTAAGAATCTCTCTTCCTTTGTGGCCAAGAAAGCCAAGATCGAAGAAAACAAGCAAAAGAGATCATGGAAGGGTTGGGTTTTCTTGCTCCTTGGATGGAATTTGGGGGCAAACTCCTCAAAAAATCAAATAGAATCAAATCCGGATCAAGCCACCTAAACAGTTGTGTTTTAGTTGTGTTGTAGTTATGCAATTTCCTGTTTGGAGAACAAGTTGGAGATAGCAAAATGTTAGCTACAGTTTTGTGTCAATAAGATAAACTTCCATGCCTTGAGAAAGGTAACAGCAAAAATGAAAAACCTAATTTTTTAAAGGAAAAATAAATAAATAAACCAATTTAACCAACGAACACTGTTCTCCCAGACCTCGACGAGGAAAAGGCGTTCAATTCGTGGTAAACGAGTTCCCTCCCTATTTGCGGTAGTTTACACTACCAAAGTAAAATAAGTGTCTTTTAACACGAGTCTTAAAGGCGGCCTCCACAACGCATTCTTGGACGAGGCAGAGGCCGCGGTAGCGAGGCGATTTCTCTCGCCGAGGCAAATCCTTTCCTGTGGTGTCGAGGCTCCAGGATGTGAGGATTTAATGGCCCGCGATCTTTCAATCCATGCAATTCGAGTCGCAGGTAGCTCAGCATCACGTCACTTGCAAGGGATAGAAAGATCGAATAGATAGATAGTCGATCGATCAAGGATGGAGGGGTATCTTCCAACGGCGTTGGCTTGCATCGATCCATGCCAGTGCGAGAAGAAGCGCTATCACTCTAATTGTAGCTGTGGCCTCCACAAACCCCCTACCTGGAAGAGCGTGACCAGCCCACACAAGGAGGCGCGGTGCTCCAGCGCCAGCGCCGCCAAGGAGACGATCAGGAGGAGCGCTTCCATGTCTTGCATCCCAGCGGCGAGCCTTCCGGTGGATCCGGCTCCCAGGCTTTGCAAGCACAGGAGTTTCGCGGGCTTGAGGACAAATGCTGGATCTTTCCAGGATTTGGCCGGGATGGTGGAAAGCAACGATGTGGAACTGGCGGAGTGTTTCGACTGATCCAGATGGTGGAGAGATTTTTGATTGATCGAGACGGTCAGGCTTGCAAGCAGGGAGCTTGATCGATTTTTTCATTCTTTTTCCCGGAGGTGGTAGATGTTAGAGAAATGATCGCAAGAGGATCACACCAAGGGCACCGCTTTGACCCTTGACAGTCTCTCGAATATTCTTTCTAGGGTGTAGAAATGTATTTTCTTCTTGGAATATACAATTTTTTTCTAAGAAAAAACTGTTTTATTCGATTTTGGTTTGCTGTCAAGCAAATAAATATCTTTTTAAAGTTTTGCGGCAGAGGGATTAATAACCACGAACCCTTAATTTTTATTTGATCAAACGGGAAGCTACCATTGAAAATTGGATGAAATCTTTTTACACAGTAGCTCAATTTTCTGACTCTGCGATCTCTTCCATGGTTTTCGTCTCTTGCTCTAGCATTTTGTCCAGCCTCTCACGATACAGTGCCAAATCCTGGAAACAAAATTGGCAATTACCAACTTCCATCGCAGAAAATGAGAAACAGAATTACTTACTGGAGTAAATGCGTATGGACCAGTGGAATCGGGGCTTATGGGACTTCCACGCCGCAAAAATTTGCCGTCCTTGAACACGTAGAGCATTGGGACTCCAGTCGAAAGCTCAAGTTCAATCACCTTGAGTAAAAAAATGCCTGAGAATTTTCTAGCCAAACGGATTAAAACTTTCTACCTCTTGTGGTGTAAGGCTGTCGAGATACATGATGATCGATCGTAGAGAATTTCCATGCGCAGCGATCAAAACGTTCTTGCCACTGGAAAGCTGTGGTTCGATCTGCGAGAGAGAAAAGAAAAAAGATTGAATTTTTCGCTGGGAAAGTTTTAGAAATACCTCTCTGCAAAAATAGTCCACGGCTCTCTCAGCGCACATAGCCAAACTCTCTCCGTTTGGAGGAGGAATGTCGTAGCTCCGTCTCCATTCCTGGACCTTTTGGACGCCATACTTCTCGGCGGTCTCTTTCTTGTTTAGTCCCTGGAGCTCGCCATACCTGGACGCTTTGCTTCAATGAGAACTATCGGCTTGAAAAAAGAGACAAGTACTCACATTCTTTCGTTGAGCTCCCAGGCAGTAAAAACTGGAATCGTTTCGTTCTTCGTCTTCGAGCTGAATACGGTGCTCCAGGATTTTGCTCGGCTGCTTTCATTGTGCAAAATCACGGGCACCTAAAACAAAAGAAAAGAAATATTTTTTGAGAAAAGAGAAAAACAAAAAACAAAACTCAAGAACTCTTTCTTTTTTTTTTTTACCTTCTTCATGCGGTGCTGAGTCATGGCAAGCATGGCGGTCATTTGAGCTCGAATCAAAGCGGACGTAAAGATCACATCAACTGGCAAATTGGAAATTCTCTTGCCTGCTTCAATTGCCTCTTCGACACCTTCACGAGAAAGTGGAACGTCTACACATCCCGTGAAAAGATTCTTCTGGTTCCACAGCGATTCACCATGTCGGATGAGGATCAATGCAGATTCGCCTGACCACAACACACACCGTAAGTTAAGTCGGAAGAGTTGTTGTTTAAGACCTCCATGAACAGTGAACTGGAAAAATATCTAGAAAAAAAAGAGAGCAAAAGTTGTCGTCTTACTTGTCGATGCTGGAGACGAGGGAGTGTCCTCAGCTATGGTTGGAGTGGAAGACACAGCTCGAATTTGGAGGAAGAACTTTGCGTTCTTCTTCTTGAGGTTGAGAGCCATAGCCTTTGGAGGATTTCTGCTGAGAAAGCTCACTCTACTGGTGCTTCCAAGGCTCCATGACGATCTCCCAGCAAGTAGTTCCTCCGAGGACCAGCACACGGATCTAGCACCGATGGAAGTCGCCGAGGCCATAGCTCTCTAGAATTTGGAGACAAGCACCACAAGTTTGTAAGAACTTGGATCACGCGAAACACACCCACATTAATCGAGCAAAGCATGCACAGGCCGAAAGCCCAGAAAAAAATTCGAAGAACACAGACCGAAGAAAAAAAAAACAAATTTGGGCGAATTCCTCAAAGAAAAGCTACCTGAACTTGCCGAGCGATTCCTCCCAGATCTGCGAACCGCGAATCCAAAATCTCGTCCCCAAGGCGAGGAGAAATCTCTCAAATGTAGAGCGCACGCGCGGCAGCCTTTGTGGAAGAATGGTAGGTGAGAGAAAGAGCGTTGAACGAGGTAGAGCGCACACACTAGACACGCTAAATGTGCGAGGAAAAGGAAGAAGCGACCATAGATTTCACTTGGAAGGCTCCGCCCACGCTTGAGCGGCCCTCGTTCAACAAAACCATGCAAACAGGAAGAACCCTAGTGTAAAAAAGGAAGATTCTCGCGTCGGTAAATTCTTTTCAAACGCCAGCCGTGGATCTCCGAGGTTAAATTTGAGTTATATCGGACGGGCAGGATTGAAAAGCTGGGGGTATATAATCGTGCCCTGCGCGTAGGGCTTGAGGAGATTTTAGGGCGAGAAAGAAGCGATGGAGGTCGGCGTGGAGCTATGGCGCACGCGCAGGCTTCTCGGCGATCTGAGCGAGATGCAAGGTAACGGGACGAGCATGATCACGCTCATGGTGCCGCCGCGAGATCAAGTGGCTAGGGTCCAGAAGCTCCTGGTGGAGGAGATGGGGGCGGCGGCGAACATCAAGAGCCGGACCAATCGCCAGTCGGTCCAGGGCGCCATCAAATCGGCCCAGCAGCGGCTGAAGCTCTACTCCAAGGTGCCGCCCAGGGGCCTGGCGATCTTCGTGGGGACGATTGCTCTAGGGGGCAACAAGGACAGGATGATTGCCGTGAGCTTTGAGCCCGCCAAGCCCTTGAGCCGGTTTGCGTATCTCTGCGACAAGAGGTTCCACACGGAGCTTTTGGACTTCCTGCTCGAGGAGTCCGAGACCAAGTATGGATTCATCGTCATGGACGGTAACGGGACCTTGTTTGGGACGCTCAGTGGGGCTTGACGGTTAATCCTCGACAAGTCCAGCGTGGACTTGCCGAAGAAGCACGGCCGGGGAGGGCAGTCGGCCTTGCGATTCGATAGACTAAGAACCGGGTGCCGCCACAACTATCTCGTCCAGGCATCCGAAGCTGCCGTGAAGCACTTCATCGATCCCAGCAGCAGCCAGGCCAACGTTGCGGGATTGATCCTCGCGGGGAGCGCCGATCTCAAGACGGAGCTGGAGCCCTTGCTGGATCCCCGGCTGAGGGCCAAAGTTCTCAAGGTGGTGACTATATCCCATGGAGGAGAACGGGGGTTTAATCAGGCGATCGAGCTCTCGGAGGATGTTCTAGCCAGCGTGAAGTTCGTCCAGGAGAAGAAGCTGCTGGGGGAGTTCTTCGAGGAGGTCGGAGTCTGCTCCAACAAGCACGTATCGGGGATCAGGGACACGCTCCAGGCGTTGGAAATGGGAGCGGTGAAGAGCTTGATTGTTTACGAGGATTTGGAAACGAGGAGGTATGTCTACGACGATCCCCAGACCGGGAACAAGGTGACCAAGGTTTTGAGCAAGGAGGAAGCGAAGGAAGAGGTTCCAAGGAACAGGGAGGTGGAAGAGAAGGCTCTGGTGGAGTGGCTTGCGGAGGAGTACAAAGGATTTGGGTGCGAGCTGCACATAATCACGAATCACACGGAGGAAGGGTCTAGCTTTTGCTCGGGATATGGAGGGATTGGAGGGATTCTTCGCTATCCACTGGACTTTGCGGCCATGAACGAGGAAGGAGACGAAGCGTAAGCCTTAAGCTATGTATTAAGTATTTCATTGTCATTGTCTCATTGTTAGTTTCATTGTCATTGTCATTGTCTCTCTTAATATGAATCCATACATTCTTCCCAAGTCTTCCAACATTTTTTTGCTAGAAGCTTACTCATCTTCCAAGTATCACCAATCGATTTCTTCAAGTGGCAAGAACTACAACAATGAATGTCTACATTGAAAGCACGAAAACTTACAAACTTTTTAGCCACCAAAAACTCTTGAGGCAGACGATTTGGCCATGGAGGATATAAAGGTGAGGCCCGAGGAGCCACCTGGGAAGTAGGATATGACATAGTAGAGCAATGCCAGAAGCTGCAAACACGCAAAAAGAAAAGAAGCAAACTTGATTTTTTCGAAGTAGCTCGAGCTTACCTGAACTACAGAGAAAAGAACTGAGAACAAGTAGCTGTGCAACACCATCGACGCGTAGATCGTCGCCACAATGCTTCCAACGAAGGCCGCAGTGAAAGGCAACCTCTACAAATCCAAAAAAGAAAGAAAGAACGAAAGCGTGAGACCACCAATCCATGGAACAAATCTAAGAACTTCTCACCTCCTGCGAGATCATGTGAGCAAACTGCGCGCGAGGACCTTTCAGCGCGAAGAAAGATCCCATGACGAGCAGACATCCGATCGTGAAGCACGACGCAAACTTTTGAGGCACGAGAACGATCACCGGCAAGAACATAGTGAAGGAGATGAAGAGGAAGAAGACCCCGGATCCCAGCAGCAGAGCAAAGTATGTGATCGCCTTTCCAGAAGGAATCCCGCTCGTCGCCGATTGTACGCTTCCAGGAAGCTCTCTCACGCCCTTAGACAACCTGACAAAGAAAACATGAAACTAAACACAGAATTGTGTGCGAGCATAGCACGGATCGGGCTCTAGAAACCAGGATCTGGAGAGGAAACGAGATCTTACGTGCTGAATGCGCCGGAGATTGTGTCGTTGGCGGATTTGAAGAGCGCGCCGGCTTCCACATCCAGACCCCCGGCCTCCTGGCGCGATACCTCCGCGTAGGAATTCCACTGCGATAGAAGGCTAGGAGCTCCATCGCCGGCAGCTCCATCGCCGCTGGGGCCACCATTGAACCAGCCCTGGAGCATCGCCTTGCCACTCCCCCACATCCAAAAGAAACCCTAGTGCTGGCATCAAATGTGAATATTCTAGTTTTTGAAGTTAGTATATCCATATTTAACTTTACAAATTAGCTGTTGTAACTTAAAGCTTTTAATCCGGTCTTGAATTTACTAGAAAACAATTTTAAATAAACTTTCACATTTAGAAAATATTTATAAAGTAAACATTGTGAGTGGTTGGGATATTTAAATAGATATCTTAATTAAGGATTAGACCTGACATCTTGTTATAAAATGCCTTAAGGAGATAAAGAAGACAAAGAAATCAATGGAAAACTCCACTCTCAAAAAAATATATAATTTTTTTAGTAACAACAGTAAAATAATTTTTTTAATACTATTCATATTGAGGAAAATACATTCAACTTAAAACTTTGGAAAATTGTGGAATATAGGAATGCTCAAAACCGAAACTGATCAAGGATTCTATTAATAAAAAAAAAAAATTCTTAGTTAGTCAAACAATAGTTAGCCCAGTTTTAACTTTCCTTGTTGATAATATTTAGTTGGAAAAACTCATTTAAAACATCACTGAGATGGGTGGGTAGGGGTTATAAAGGGTTTCAAATGTATAGTGGGGATAATGGTTAAATTACATAGTTGAACATTTGAGACATTATTAGTTTAGCTTTTTCTAAGTTATATTGCTCTCTATTCTATATTTAACATAGGTCTAATCCCAAATTCCATGCTCTGTTAGTTAATAGGGTACCCATCTCCTTGTTTTAGGCTATTAATATGCCAAAATTGTGCTAAACCATGTCTGACACCATTTTGCATGTAGATGCTGGATATGGAGTTGATGCTCATAAGATTGAAAGTGTACTAAACTTATTTTGTAACATAATAAGTTTAGATTTTGGCTCCAAATTCATGTGTGTTACATTTAATGCCATTCTAGATGTAGTAAGATTGAAAGATGACCTATGCAAATGACTTTTGGCCTTATACCATTTGAGATTCTTAGAATATTTATGATATCAAGTTAGTTCCAAAAGCAATAATGATCTAGACAATGGAGAAGCTAAATTTAATGGAAGAATGAGGGAATAAACAAAGTGGAACAATTGCAAACACTTTGCCAAAAAGCTTTACTCTTTAGTGATAATTTGTAGTGCCCCTCCACTCCACTAATGTGAGTGTTTGGGATATAAGAATTATTGTTTAGGGATTAATCCCAATTGAACAGTCTATATGTTACACTACATTAATGTATTATGAAAGTAGGGTAATACATACATCTATACATATATACATACATATACACACATATATACATATACATATGTATATATATGTATATATGTATGTATATATGTATGTATGTATATATATATATATATGTATACATATACATGTGTGTGTGTGAGAGAGTGCATGGAATATAGAAAGGGAATACAGAAAATGTGCATATCAATTAGCCCAAAAACCCTAATTTATATACAAAAGCAAGTGGTTCAGATTGAAAATAATCCAACAGTTACTAAATTCCACTATGCTAATATTAGTATACAGCATTATATCTGTACACTTGGACCTCACATCATCCCCTCCTCTCAGAATAATGGAAGACCATCAAGGTTTTCTTGTAGATGGGCTGAGATTTGGTGGAACATTAGGAGGAGGCACCAATGGATTTGTAGGTGGTATTAGTTATTCTTGATCCTTTTGTAAAAAGCTTTTCAACAGCTACACTTTCTAGGGGTCAGCTTGCTGTATGTTATGTCGAACCTCATAAACTTGTGGTCTAACTTGTTGCAACACCCGATATGATCCTTTCCACTAAGCAAGGTGCTTCTTAGATAAACCACGTACCGTAAAATGGGGAAAATAAACTAACATTAAGTCATCCACTTTGTACTTTGCAGGTGAACGATGATGGGAGTTGTAGCATCATTGTTGTCCCACTTGTATATAGTCTAGGTGTTTAGCAAACTCTACTCGGACAAGTGGAAAAATGCTCATCAAATATTAATCCTACAACCTAGCATCGATAGTTCGTGGCAATCGCAAAGGTAAACCTAGCTCTGTTGGTAATATTGGATCATGACCATATAGGAGTTTATATAGTGAAACACCAACAGAACTCTACACCCCTGTGACATATGTATACCAAGAAGACGAGAAAATAACCATCCCAATCTAAATGCTGAAAGTTCACATAATTCACGATATCTCTTTGAATGTCCAAATGAGCCATTTCACCAAACCATCTAACTATGGATGATAAGCACTCATGAAAGTGTGGTGTATCCCTAAGTGAGATGTCAAAACATGAAATGTAAGACCATTATCTGAAAGAATCCGCTCTAGACAAGAATGTTAGAACACCACTCGATTAAGGGGGAAGTATCCAATAGCAGTTGCAAAGGCGTTAGCAAGAACACCAACTTCCATCCAACGAGTTAAGTAGTCAGAAGCAATAATAGCATACTCATTGCCAACAACCGATCGTGGAAAAGGTCCCATAAAATTAAATGCCACCAACTCAAATAAACGAGAAATTACAATTGACTCCAACTATCCTTCCACAGCACGAGGGGGAGTATTACAAACTTGGCACCAAACACAACTACACACATACCAAATAACATCATGTTGCATCTTTGGCCAATAAAGATTAAGCCATGGATTCGACAGCTTCAAGAAGGGTTTGAGAATCTTACATCACTTATTGATGACTTGCCATTTCGGCATTTACATTTTTAATATTGCCTTGAAAATGGCCTTCTTTATTTTTTGGGGATGGATCCTGATGATTATTTATGGTTAGTGGTGCCTTTTGTCTTTATTCTACAGTATCTCCATGCCTACCATGATTCTCTTATTTTAGGTGGGCATATGGGACATCGTTGTATGACCAAGAAGCTGGGTAAGTCCCTCATTAAGAAAAGGTAGATCTTGCTCTGTACTTTGTGGATACTGAATGTCAAGTATAGCAACCGCCGATAGCATAGAATCCTCGTCTAGAAAATCCATAAATGTTGAAACAACAAGCTCATCAAAAACATGAGAAGAAAATGAAGAAGGAAGAAGAACTTGAGAAAGGGCATCATCGTCAGCTATAGAACTCCCAAGGCGATGAACAACATCAAAATTATATATCTAAAGCTTCAAAGCCCATCGAGTAGTATGACCAACCAAGTTCTTCCGTTTTAATAATAAAGTAATGGCAGCATAATCACCTTCTAATAACATCCAAGAACTATGTAGATATGTATGAAGTTTCTTGAAACCCCAGACTGCTACTAAACACTCATTTTTTGTTGTGGAGTTGTTTACCTTCGCCGGTTGTAATGTATGGCTAATGTATGCAATGGGATGGCGCTGACTAGGCACACTTGGGCTTTTTTGCATCAACACATCTCTAAAACCAATATCAAAATTATCCTTATGCAAGATGAAAAGTCAAGTGTAGTCAAGATATGCCAAAACTAGAGGAGTTGTTAATAGCTCTTTGAGATCCATGAACGCCCACTCACAGTCTACAAACCAAATAAAAGATGACATTGATGACTTCAGCAACACTTGCAATAGTGCAGTGCAATCAGAAATATGATCCATAAAACAATCGAAATACTGCACCTTATGCAAAAAGCACTGCACATCATTCACACACTTCAGAGTAGGAAACTTTAGAACAGCCATAAGTTTGTTATGATCAACTTGCAAACTCTCATGAGAAATATGGTACTCAAGATAAGTCGTGTTCTTGGACCTAAACACGCACTTCGACCGTTTCAACTTTAGACCAATATCCTGTAGCCAATCCAACACTTTACAAACATCATAAATGTGTTCCTCTCAATGGACGAGGTTCTTTGTGATATGCCGAAGATGACTATTAATGATGTCTTGATCCACTCAAAGGAGAAAGTCACTAGAGCATTGTTCAAACCAAAGGTATTACCAAGAACTCGTACAAACTAAATGATGTATGAAAAACAGTCTTAGGAATATCTTTTTTGGCAATCAGTACTTGCCAGTACCTAGAAGCAAGATCTAGCTTGGTGAACCAATGGCTTTTCCCTAGACGATTCAAGAGATTAATAGTGTGAGGAAGAGGGTACACATCTGGGATTGTCACTTCATTTAATGGACAATAGTCGATGTAGAAATGAATACTCCCATCAGGTTTCGTCACAAAATGAGGTTCACATGCCCAAGAACTCCGTAACTTTCAAATAACATCCTTTTCCAACATCTCTTTGACGTTTGCATATAAAATCTTGATCTCTTTAGGTGATCGACAACGAGCAAAAACCTTGATTAGACAAGCATCCCCAGTTGGAATTGGATGATATGTGGCAACTTTGGCCCCAAACAATAGGTCAAATTCAAAGAGATCGGCATACTCCTTCATAAGTCGGTCAACCACCACAACACAAAAACCGTCAAAGGGATCAGAAAAGGGAAGAGCAGAACAAGACAAAAACATAGAAGCAAGTAATGGGGAAACAAAAGTAATGGAAGCAAAGGTAGAAGTAGAGGGATGAAAAGGTACGAAAGTGAAAGGAATGGATGAAATATTGTAAACTCCTGAGTTTGGACTTCCCGGGAGGTCACCTAGCCCAGTACTATTCAAACCCAAGGATGCTTAACCCCAAATATCCCAAGACCCTTAACCGATTGGAAAAGGGGGTGCACTCTTATTCATGGGAAAATATAAGAAAATATGAGACAAGGGGGAGAAGCCTCAAAGTCACACTTAACATGATTGCGCTACAACTAATCCATACCACGGATGAGGTCAAAAGTTTGACTCGGCACCACCCACAATGACTGCAACTCAAACTCAAGATCACCTACATGCATAACTAGGTCTACCTCATCCCGAGCACATGCATATGTACAGTCGTTGCCATAAAGAATGAAAATTGGCTCTGCCGCACGATGCAAGTGTAGAAGGCAACGTGTGGCAACAGGTTGAGTAATAGAAGATAAACTCAAATTTGTATCAACCAATATGAAAAGAATTATAGGAGACCTTTTATTATAAAAACGAGTTTGGAAAGTAAACACTAGATGAACTGGTGCTGAGTGAACCCCTTGATGATACTCCCGAAAGAAAGATGGAGCGGTCACTAACTTATTCGCGCAAGGTCCCTCTGTCATTTGTGCGACTCCTCATTTCCCAAATGCATCTCGGTGTCTAGATCTTCCACTGCAACAGCACCAACAGAACATCGTTGATGCCACGGTCTGCACCTAAGAAATGGAGGTTGCCAATCCAGAAAACGCTGACAACTCTAATAAGTGTGACTAACTTCATCGCACGCCCAACAGTGAACATCACGGCCACAACCACGTCTTCGCCCTTATCCTTGGACTCGAGCAACAGCAGCAGCATCAACCTCCACTAGAATAGGACCATCACCTATAGGAAGTGGACTTGAAGGACGTGCAGCAAGAAGTGGAACAGGTGATGTCTCATAATGTTGTGTCAAGCGAAGAGCATCATCAAGGGTGGCTGGAGCAAATGCATGCACAAGTCAGACAAGATCTTGATGAAGTGCTGGCTACAACATTCCTAGCTTGATCCACTCTGACATATTTGGCTCTACACGAAGCAAGAGGCTTAAAAACGAATGCCAAATTGCATCATTGACTTAGATGGCCCTTGACGAAGATGATGCAATTGTTGGAAGACATCATCACAATCATCGACATGTCCAAATGCACGTTTGAAGACGTCCTAGAGAACACTCTAATCCCCACGAGTGGCTGTGCTCAAACCATTGTACCACTACAGCACCATCCCTTAGAGACATGTGGGAAACTCACGCAAATGTCAAATATCATCCCAAGAATGATATGTGGCAATCACCGTGAAGTGATTAAACTAATTGTACACATCAGAGCTGTACCACGTGTCATGAATGCTGCCATCAACTAAGTTTGGTTGTTCAATTACAATCGCATAGTATCAAGCAATTGCACCAATTGCTACTCTATAGTCAAAGGAGGAGGAAATTGTTGCTCTGCCATAAAGATGAATAAAAAGGAAAAAACAAAAGAAGAGAAATGAAAAAAAAAGCTAGAAGAAAAGGAGGATCTAGACAATAGAAAAGTTAGATTTAAACCAAAATCCTGAAAGGAAAGAACAAAAGAAAGGAAAAGGAAAAAGCTAGATTTAGACAATGCAAAAATTAGATTTAAACCAAAATCCCAAATCCAAGCATTCCTTAGGGACAATTAAAGGTGCCCCTCATCTCCACCAATGTGAGTGCATGAAATATGGAAAAGGAATACAAAAAATGTGTATATCAATTAGTCCAAAAACCCTAACTTATATATAGGAGTGAGTGGTCCAGATTGAAACCAATCCAATAGTTACCAAAATCTCACTACACTAATATTAATATACGGCATTATAGTTGTACACTTGGACTCTATATCATCCCCTCCTCTCAAAATAATAGAAGACCATCAAAGTTCTCTCATAGATGGGCCAGGATTTGGAGGAATATCAGGAGGAAGCATCAATGGATTTATAGATGGTATTAGTTGTTCTTGATCCCTTTGTATAAAGTGTTTTAATTGCTACACATGTACAATTTTTGGAAGATTGGCCTACTGGACGTTATGCCGAACCTCATAAACTTGCTGTTCAATTTGCCTCAACACCAGATATAGTCCTTTCCACTGAGCAAGGAATCCCCTTTGATAAATCATGTACCGTAAGATGGGGAAAATGGACTAACACTAAGTCATCCATTTTATACTCCACAGATGTATGATGATAAGAGTTGTAGTGTTGTTGTTATCTCACTTGTATGTGGTCTCACTTGTATGTGGTCTAAGTGTTTGGTAGACTCTACTTGGACAAGTGGAAGAATGCTCATCAAATATTGATCTCATGACCTAATATCGGTAGTTCGTGGCAATCGCAAAGGTAAACCCAACTTCATAGGTAATATTGGATCATAACCATATAATAATTTATATGGTGAAGCACTAATAAAACTTTACACTCTTGTGACATATGCATACTGAAGAGATGGCAAATAACTATTTCAATTTCAAATGCTAAAAGTTTTATGTACTTCACAATCATCCCTTTGAATGTCTGAAATGAGCCATTCCACCAAACCGTTTAACTGTGGATGATAAACACTCCTGAAAATGTGGCGTATCCTCAACGGAGACATCAAAACATGAAATGTTTTAGCCCTAAATGTAGTACAATTATCCGAAAAGAATCAACTCCGAAAAAAAATTGTAGAACTCCACCTTATTGGAGGAGGGAAGTATCCAAATAAGAGTTACATAAGCGTCTAGCAAAAGCACTACTTCCACCCAGCAAATCAAGTATTCAGAAGCAATAATAACATATTTATTGCTAATAATTAATTATGGAAAAAGTCCCATAGATCAAAACACCACCAACTAAAATGGACGGGAAATTGCAATTAACTCTAACCGTTCTTTTGCACCACGAAGGGGAGTATTACGAGTTTGGCACCAAATGTAGCTACGTACTGAATAACATCATACTATATTTCCAGCCAATAGAAAAATGTGTCATATATGTCATCGTCATGTGACATATATATGTTTTTATGTGTGTATATATGTATATGTATATGAATTCACAAACCTACAATTACTATATTTTTATATATGATATACATATTTTTAGCTAAATAATTTTATTAGTAAACTATATAATAGTTACTTAAATACATATTTCTAAATGAATCATATTTCTTTTGTTAAGCATTTTTAAAAAGGAAGTTAGTCTTAAATAAACTCACCACTTAACTACCTGATTTAGCATGAACATGAAGCTAAAAATGTGCTATGATTCTTGATCATTTCAGTCAAAGTTTAAATTTTATAGAATTTTTAAAATTTTAAAAAAATTTTCTCATTAATCCAGTCATTATCTTGAATTAATTAGGTTATTTTTTATCATTACTACAGAAATAAAAAATTATATTGATCCCAATCAATAAGTAAAATATGAGAATGAAAATGTATTTATATTTATTAAAATCAATTTTGAGCACTTAAAGTATATAGCTAAAGTTAAAATTTTATTGGTTTTATTTTATATTTTTAAAATATATAAAATTTGTAGTCAACTCTTTTTAGAAGGGATAAATTACTATAAACAACTAAACTTTCTACTTTACTTGATTACTTATTTTTCATAACTTTCAAGAAAAAGAAAAACAGACATTCACCGCACCAAAAATGATAAGGGAGAAAAAAGAACTTTAGATTTCATTTCTTTAATGCAAGATTCCAAATGTTTTCCTTTATAATCCATGTCTTATTTATATTCTCTAAAATTCATTAGTGCCTTTTGCATGATCACCAAACATTGTCCACTCATAAAAATTCTGACCATGTGCTTCTTTGGAAGGATTTTACAAAGTAATGATGTGATCAAGAGTAAATCTTTAATGAAGGAGTCAATAAAAATTTCATTGATTTTTCAGCCTTTTTCCACACTGCTATGAAGTCATTGTATTCAAAATTGATAGTTAGTAATGCACCCATCTTTGCATGCTTTATGCCTTGAGAGAAAAAAAGAAAAGAGGAATTTCCACTAACTCCTAATTTTTATGTTTTTTCAAAAAAGGTAGTACTCAAAAAAAAAACATTGCAAAACTAAAAGAAAAAACTTAAACTAGAATCACTCCACATTCCATGCTCTAATGCCTTCTGTCATGAGGGACTCCTCCTTATATAGTTATTGGATCATATTTTATTATTGATATAATAAAATATTGATGTATTAAAGGTGGCAAATTTACATGACCATTGTTGAATGTGTATGTTATACAAGAAAATATTTTTAAATGGTGATAGAAATCTTTGCAAGGTTGGAGAGTATGCTTTAATGTAAGAACAAATCATTTTATAAAAGTGGTGGAAAATAAAGTTTGTGATAAAGTAGAGAGGAAGGGTAATAGGATGAATATAAAAAGAAAAATTAATTATGAAAAAGATTTGGTTTGACTTGTTTTTTATTTTAACTTCAAATATTAAGTCATAGAGAAAAGGTGGTGGTAGAATAGTAAAGTGGTAATAGTAGAGGTATAGAGGGGATGATTTCATATATATACCTTTTATATATATACATTTTAACTTTGAATAAATTTTGAATATAGAATTTTTGCACTATACTCCTTCTTATATCTCCTGCTTCTAGTCAAATCTTATAAAATTGGAACATAAATCTTCATTTGCACTTTGTGTCACAAATATAATTTTAGATATCAAAGATATTTTTTAGTCAGTCCTTACGAACATTCTCTCTTTATTGCCATAATGGCAAATGATCAGTACAATTGGTTCCTTTTATAGTTCCCATTTAGGCTAGTTAAGAAACTAGTCAATGCATGTGTACTTAAATAAGACAAACATTAGGTAAAAACCTTTATGTATTTCTTGTTGAGCATACTCAACCTCATTTGATAAACTCGTGTTATTATCTTGAGTATCAAGAACCCCCATGATATTGAGTTTAGTCCATTAATATCGTTACATGATAGTTTACTATATTCACTAGATATCTTCGTTATCATGCCTTATCCATTTTGGATTTATATACTATTTATGGTAAGTATCTAAATCTGCTCAAAAGGATATTTATAAAATGTAGATTGAGATCGAGAATTTGCAAAAGAAAGTTTGCAAATTGAAGAAGGAAAATAAAAAAAGGAAAAAATAAAATAAGGCAGCTAAATCAATTAAACTTAAGCAACTAGACTCTTCTTCAAGTTCTAAGGATGATGAAGTTTTACAAATG
This sequence comes from Selaginella moellendorffii, assembly GCF_000143415.4. Taxonomy (NCBI): domain Eukaryota; kingdom Viridiplantae; phylum Streptophyta; class Lycopodiopsida; order Selaginellales; family Selaginellaceae; genus Selaginella; species Selaginella moellendorffii. The sequence goes on along the minus strand of NW_003314290.1, from coordinate 1,334,122 downwards.
CCCTCAATTGCACAAGTTTCAAAATTCAAACCTCTAAAACCACCCAATTTCATAAGTATGTGGGACTATTAGGTTTTGGAAAATTAGGTTTATATTATCGAAAACTATTTCATAGTGGCAAACATAGATAATCATATGAAAGTTATATGTGTGCAATCCTTTCTCACTGATCATGCTAAAACTTGATGGCACTAGGTGTGCGCTAAAAAATGGCAAATTAGAAGTTGGACTAAAATGCAATCGTGTAACCATAAAGAATACTTGCCATATGATCTTAGTTTAAAACTTCGCGCAAAGTTGCATTGGTTAAAGTAGTATGAGGATCTTATGCATTATATTAATGTGTTTGTGTAGAAACACATTATGATTATAAATATAAATGACAAAGATGTTTGAAGTTATTTCCTAAAATGTTTATGTTCACTTTTTTGTAATGAAATTTTGAAGTTTAAGTTGAAGACATATCTGGAGTGTAAGAAGGCAACACAACAAGTTGCCTTCAGTCACTTGCTCATAACATAATATCAATAGCCGTATGTTGGTATTTTAAACAAGAATAAAAACTCTGGGAATAAACAAGATGATTGAAAATAAAAGGTGGAAGGGAAATTCCACTTTAAAGGCTCATAAGTATTAGTTAATAAGGGTGATAATTGGCAACCACTAGTAGCTTCTTTTGGTCCTATGCCCTTTATTCCTCCTTTTTAGTGGGTACAAGTAGTAATAGCAAAACCTACTCCTAGAGGAACATATAATGTGGGTCATTACTTCCATTATGGAGAGGTAGGATATAAGTGTTTAGAATGTCCTAACAAGCATAAAACAAGGTCTTATATCAATGTCATGAGGGAAGATGGTGGTGGTAAGGTTGAAGGGTTGGTGAATTAGTTAATGTGGATTATGAGAAAGAAGAGGTAAATTACTTTTCTCAAGCTTTTCTCGTAGTCAATGCAAACACTAATCCAAGTATAATGGTGAAGGGTTACCTAATATGGAATTTTTTCATACAAAATATAGCAAGTATGATCTTGGCAAAAAATATTGACACAAGTGAAATATACCATAGGGATAGACTTAAAGAGCAGATAGTGTGAAGACACTAAATATCTTATTGGAAGGTACTTTGAATAACTCAAGGTGGTTAATTCGTAAAATGATTACTAAGGGAAGCCTAAAGAAATCAAGATTAGCATTGGAAACAAAGTGTTTTGACCAAATTTGGATGGAAGTGTGAAAAGATTAATAATGAGTTATATGATATGATAATTATAAGGTAATTAAGTATAATCTTAATATAATTAATTGAAATAGTAAAAAAAGAAGCTAACTTCCTAAGATTTTTTGTTGGGATAAAACAAATGTTAAATATATTATAATATAAAAGTAGATAAAGATAAAGGATTTTGGCATTTTTAGCAATGTGCATATAAAGGTCTATGAATAAAAATATTAATCCTTTTATGTAGGATAGGATATTTGTAAGCAACAAAAGATAATATGATCCATTAGGATTTAAATATAAAGGGACAAAACTCATAATATAAATATATACCCCTTTTTTCCAATCGGTTAAAAGACTTGGGATATTTGGGGTACTTGGGGTTAAGCATGTACCATCTAAATACTAGAAATAGTCAAAAACATGTTTTAATTTACATAGCACTAGGGCAAAGAAAAGGAGGATTGCCACTGGGATATTCCTTTGTGATTTAGGCATCCAAGATCTTCATTATAAAATGAAACAAAGATGAGGATTTATAATCTTATTTTAGGAGAAAAATCTTCATTATGAGATAAAGTGTAATGCATCTAAATTTAGAGCTGAACTCTAAGTTTATTGCATTACAAAACAAAAGTCTAATATACACTTAATATCCCTTACAAGCGGTAACTCCCTACTACATATTTGAAAGCTCCCACAACCTTAGCCCCCACCCCCCGTCCCCCCTTGAGGAATGCATGCTTTGGCTTTCACCCCAGTCTTAAAAGTTAATCTCTGGGATAAACTAGAAAATTCTTTGAAATATAAAACGGCACTACATTGTTAATTAGGATGTGGGAATAACACCATAGGGTTTAAGACACTCTTTACATTTTTATAGATATGAAATTTAGACACTTATCATAAATAACATATAAATCTAGAATAGAACCAACACATAGAGCATGATAGTGAGAGTGTTTAGTGGATACAGTAAGCTATTATGTATCAATAATAAGGGACTAGATTCAATATCATGGAAGTTCCCAACACTAGCAAGTATAAGCCAACAACATAACTTTCTCATCACTATATCAAGTATATTTAACTTAATAACAATTTAGGATTTCTTTCGTTAGTGCTCTTTTGGTTTAAATGCATATGCTAGCGAATTTCTCAACTAGCTTAGGTGGAGATTATAAAGAGAATCAATAGTATTGACCTTTTGTTGTCATGGCAGTACGGAAAGAATGTCCATAAGGACTAGCTAATAAATATCTTTTGATACTTGAAGTCACATTTATAACATTAAGCCATAAACCATTTATATCTTTCATTCTAATACAATTTAAAATAACATGGGGCTATAGGATATTTTCATCAATCTATTCTTTTTTTTACTGCATCCTAGAATGATATAAGGCCACAAGCAAGTGCAGGCTAATAATACAAGTTTTTCAGACTAGACCAAGTATGCTTAGAAAAAAACACATAAAGGTTCCTATCTTATATTTATCCAATTTACATACATATTCATTGACCAATTTCTCGACTATCTTAAGTGGGAACTAATTGTATTGATCTTCTATTGTAACGCACGTGGTTTTCACCCTTTATCCTATGGTGATTTACCATAGGATAACACCACGAAGCGGAACCTAAACCTTCCATGTGCCACGTGTTATATGCCACGTGTCACATATCATATGTCCATAAGATAGTGGTATGGAACTCGAGGTTTAGGACTTTCGGCCACTGAACGAAGGAACGATGCCAAACTCCCAAGCATGGAGCCAAGGAGTGACGGAACTGAACCATGGAGCAACTCCCAAGCATATAGCCCAAGGAGTGAAAGGATAGGAGCCCGGAATGACTTGGAACAGTCCTAGAGCAACTAACATCCCAAAACCAAAACCAACATGCAAAACAGAGCCAAACAAAATCTAGCGCTATTTTGGTATATTAGTGAGTTAATGTGAGGATATGAGTACTCCACCAACTAGCATGGAATGGAACTTGTGCTTAAACCCAAGCCAGATGCAGAACAAGGACAGGTATGCAAGTGGGAGCTAGACTATGCCTCAAGTTGGTCGGCCATGCCCAACGTACCTCACTATCCCTACTATACATTTGGAACCCCTCCCCCCGAGGAACACATGTTTTGGGCTTTCACCCCAAGCCTCCTTTAGTACCAGGAGTTAATCTCTAAGACAAGCTCAAAACTTATTAAATATGGAATGTCTTTAGATTGTGAATTTAAACACGGGACAAACACCATTGTGTTCAGGACAATTTCTACATTCCATAGATGTGTCAAATGAGTAAATCTAGACACTTTCCATAAATAGCATTTGGGACCGAAATAAAACTAACACAAAGAACATGATAGCGAGGGTGTTTGGCAAACACGATAAGCTATCATCCGATGATATTAAGAGATTAATCTTAATACACAAGGGTTTTTGTCAAGCTAGTGCAAGATAGAGCAAAAGGGAACTAACAAGCCGAGCCAAGTATGCTTGGTTCAATAGACACTTAGGAATTCCCTCTTTATGCTCGTCCGGCCAAGTACAGATGCAAAGGCCAATTTACTAACACTTGAACAAAAAGGGTTGATAAAGGGACCCAGCAATACCAACCTCTTGCCATCGTGGTAGTAAGGAAATAGTGTTTGTAAGGATTGACTGACAGATAACTTTCGATACTTAAAGTCACATTCACGACATCTATTGTCATAACAATAAGGAGAGAGTGTTTGTAAGGATTGACCAATAAATATTTTTTGATATCCAAAGTCACATTCACAACATTCTCCCCCCCCTTAGGGAAGATTAACATCCTTGTTAATGCATACCCTAGTCTATCAAACAATTTCAAAAGTTAATGGAAAGCACATTTTATGGGAGACACAATGACTTATATGAGTGGGGAACTACTTATATCTAAAGATGCTAAGACTCAAATACCCTCCACAATAAGGAAATGACTAATAAAATTAACCGCCCTTATTACTTTGAGTACCACTTAGCTTATAAAGGAATGATATAGTTCTACCTACTTAGATATATAAAGAGAACCGAAGGCCCAACTCTTCTAAGCACAAATCAAAATTTAGATAACTATTATAAATCAACACAACTAATACTATTAAACAAAGTTTAGCACAATTTCAACATAGATAGGAGACAAGTGTCCACCTCTTATCACCCAAGGTGGCTGCCATGCTAGTGGGAGGGGGCTAAGGGGTGGACACTTGTCTCCCATCTAAGGTCAAATAAGAGGAGAGGGCCCACCCTATTGGCCTTGGTCTCCCCCAGCATAGGTGGGAGATAAGTGTCCACCCCTTAGCCCCCTCCCACCAGCATGGCATCCACCTTGAGGCCAAGGGTGTGCAGCCTAGGCTAGCTCCCTACCCACCCTAGAGGCTCAACCTGATGCCCCTCCAGGCCCCACACCATGGCATCCAAGGCCCAAACAACCCCACTCCACCACTATACATTGTGATGTGACCTCACCAAAATGTAGGATTTGTTTTGCTTTCTCATGCTAACCTCTTACCCATGAAGAGGAGATCTCCAATTCAGCAAGGATTACATAGAGAAGAGCATCATAAAAAAAAAAAAAATTTTTAAAATAATTATTAGAAAACAGTACTTCAATCCTTCATCCTTTATATAAAACCAAATAATTGACATGGTTAAACGCATAGGCAAGGGGCTCAGCAATGGTTTATGGTTTTTCTTAGTCAATCCTTGATGATACCTTAGCTTATTTTGAATCCCAAAGTGTTTATCATAGTAATTTTTATGGTTTGATATTCTTATTCTTTAACTTGCTTCATTTTCAGGTTGTTTGACATAAATTTTTATATGGGGCTCAAAGTGAAGCAACTATTAATGACATAGCTCTTTTCAAAAAATATTTTTGCTTCATAATTTAAGTGGATCAATTGATTTAGATATACTTTAATATTTAATGAATAAGGCTAAAAATGGTGAAAGCTGATTATACTCAAAATGATAAATTAGAATATTGAATTGTATAAGGTCTTAAATAGTTAACATAATAGAGTTTTGTAAATCTTGTGTATTATGATTAATTTTCTCCAAAAAGGTTGAAAATCCTTTTGATAACATCATAAGAAATTATTTTCCAAGCATTCAAAAATCTTTAGTAACTTTTTTTATTTTTAAAAAAATAATTTTATAAATTTGAGGTAAAACCAAATAGATAACTAAAAATTGAAATTTTATTTATATCAAATCTAAACTATAAATGAGTTTTTAATTAAAATAAAATCAAACTTTTTTGATTATTGACTTATGAAATACTAGCCTTAAACCCAGCTTAGCTGGATTATGATGGTTCAAGTTGTCCTCCTGATCTTGAGTGTAGTTCTTACTATATTGTAATTAAGAAGATGTGAGATCATCTGGGGCAATGGTAGGTGTCCTGGGACAGACTTACCGTCCAAACCCTGTGATCATGGGAGGTGAGGACAGGTTTCAGGTGAGCTCACTGCTGGCTGTGGATTGCAAGCCGTGCAAATTCAAAGGGGCTGACATGGCTACTGCTTTGCTTCTGCAGGTGGTTATGATAATCCAGTGCAGAAGCGGCAGAAACGGTGGGATGATGTGCCACAGATAGATAAAAATCAGTAGACGCTTGAACATGGTGATGTACTGAACAACAAAACAGAACTATACAACGATTTTATTTATGACTCTAGTGGTTTGTGACAAACTTGTGAATCTTTTGGTACAGTTTTGCTTTTTTTATGAAGCTGTTGTAATCCAACGCTAGGTTTGGTACTCGGCCCCCTCCACCATGGGGGCCAATCGAGCAATCGCTTCCAATATGCTTTCCAAGCTCCATCTTCAACGAGTAAGCCATCGTCATGATCCAAGCTTTAGCAAGTTGTCAACGATACTCATGTTTTAGCCTTTTAACATAATCACTAGTGTGTCACAAGGGTTATCATTCTTAGGGCATGAAATGATAAAGAATGTATACAAAATATAATCAAATTTAAGTTTGTATATGAGCTAGAATATAAACATCTTGATTGAGAGATTCAGTATTTGCACTGTTGTCTTCATGTGCTCATCAGATTAAATAATAAATAAAAATTTATAGTTTAGAAAACTTAAGTCTTATAAGGACAGGTATGAAATAAGAAGTCGGGGTGATATAGTCAACGGCTCCAGAAGCTGGGTTTGAAAGCATAAAACTGCTTACCTCTATAGGTGACATTTTTAATGAGTCCTTCAGAATTGCGGGGCCCTGCTCTTTGTTTAGCACCATAGTTGAACTTCAAGAGCTGCTGAATGTCTTGTAACACCTCAGGAACGTCTCCATAGTAAGAGTGATGCAGCGTGTTCAAGTCCATGCCAGTCACGTCAATGGTATCCACATTTTTGAGCTTCAACAAGCTTTGATCATCCAACTGCAAGTAACTGCGGATGTCTCCCAGGGGAGTCCTCCAGTTGGCAGCTCTTGAGGCACGGAGCGCAACGTCCACAAAGGAACAGTAGACTGTGAAATGTGGCCCTTGCTTGTGTTTGGCCGCACTGTCCACCAATTTTTCAAAGCATCTCCTCCGTTCATCTGCTGCAGCCAATATGACGTTCCTCAAGGGAGCAGCTGTTTCAACATCAGTTAGTACTTTGTCCAGGGCAGCGATCAATGCTCTGTTTCCCATACTATGAGCTAGGATGTGCACCTTGGTTGCACCTAGCTGCACACACAATTTACCAAGCAGAATTATGTCTTAACCTCCCCAACGGAATGGAAGTTACCTTGGTGAAGCACAAACGGAGGAACTTGGCTAGACTGTCCACTGTTTGTTTGACAGCCTTAGCATCGTGCTTGTAGCCGAAGAGGCTGCCCTTTGAAGCCCAGCTATAGCAGATCAATGCCCCTTGAAACTGAATATCACATTTCACCTGAGCAGCTCTTTTTGCGGCATCCTTGAATCTGACATTGTACCCGTGGATATAGAGCAGAACCTCGTTGCCATCCTCACCAAGTTTTTTATTCTCCAGCATCTCGCTTCTGACCATTTGTACAAAGCCCTGTTCTGAGTTCTGTACCGTGGTGTCTATTGCTAATATCACCACATGAGACAGTGGGCTTGCCTCTTCGTCGGATTCAGGTTCCTCAACCTTGCCTTTGTGGTGCTCGGATGGCACACCAACAAGAACTACGCCATAGTGTAATGCACCATTCATATTTGAACGTGAAGTTTCAGAAGAATTAGTAGCAGCCTCTATATCTGAAACCTCAGTGTCGTCACCTTCATTGTCGTCACTTTCATTATCCAATGCCTGGCCAGGAGCTTTCCTTCGTGATCCCAAGTACTCACAGTCTTCGGTGACTTGCCTGTCAGTGGCATATAAAACTTTCTCAACCCTGTATCTAGCCGGAGGTGGCAGCTCGTTAATGTTGACAGTTCCTCGCCTTGTGTCTCGAACCCTGTATCCCTTGATTCGTTCTACCATACCTTTTACAAGCTGAATGCAGGCCTTCATTATCTCAGCTTCATTGTATAGCTTTGTGTTTATTGCCGGTTCTAGTTCCTGGGGATCAACTGCTGTATTTAAAAACTCCATCCATGATTGACCACGTTGAGGCAAGTAGCCCTCCACTAAACAAGAGATCTCGGGCATAGACTGGAGGTAAGTCACCAAGTGCTGGTCAATGGCTTCAGACAACTTTGCAACATGGGCTGGATCAACACTTTGGTCGTCCTCAACAGGATCATTGTCGAGCAGCTTATCAGCATCAACTTTGCTAGCACTAGTGTTTCTTTCATGCTCGAGAATCTTGTTAAGAATGGAAGTGAAGTGAGAAACAAAGGGATACCATTCATTGCGTGACACAAGGGAAGGTAGTTTATGGATCTGATCGGACAATGCTTCGAGCAGGATGAAACGGGGATACAGGAGATGCAAGTCATTCTGCTTCGATGGCAATAGTGTTGCATGAGTCTGGCGCAAACGGAAGAACAAGAACGCACCTACAATGCCAGCAACAAGTGTAGCCGCTGTCGTTTGTAAGAGGATTGCCATGGTCCTCCCACTAAACTGTGACGCTGACCTTGAGGTTTTCTTATCCACGCGCATCCGGTTCATAAATTTGGAAATTGGAATGCAAGCAAAGCAAAAAAGAAAAGAAAAAGTATGAGCATCTCCTTTGACAGGTTCTTGTACGTTTGTGTACATTTATTCTTCATTTCTCACTCGTTGAGTTTTCTCTACAAAAAATAGTACAGCAAGAGCATCTTCTTTTACAAGGCTGGCACTAGTGTGTACTAATATGTTCATAGGTTCTGCACCACATAAGCACTTCTAGCTTGAAATGCAGGCAAGGGAGAAAAGCAAAAGTAATAGAGCCTACTTAGAGCATCTTCAGCCAAATGCCTTCGAAAAATCCCGAGATGAATTAATGATCAAAGCAGTGGAGGATGGTTATAGAATATCATAGGTTGAACTCTCTTCATTGATCACATTTTTTTACAATGGTTGTCTTGTCGAACTGCACCGATGTGTCTGGCTTCGACTTCGAGAATGTGTTCGAGCAAAGGCGGCACCACTTCTTCACCAGTGCTACTCTGCGTTCTTTCACCGGAGGCATGGAGCTGGCTCTGCCTTGGTGGATCTTACCCCCAATGCTGTACCATTCACCAGACAACTATGACATTCGGACCGTGGTTCCCAAGGCCACCGAGGACGAAGGGCTTTTCATGATGCACGACCACTTGGGGAATTCATGGCAATTGGACAAGGTGAGCCGATTGCTTTGAGTTGGAGCATCATCAACATCGTTTCTGTCTTGAACAACAGCATTTGCTCAAGCAGCACGAGGAAGCGTTATCGAGCATCCATGCCCCTATGGTACGAGCGTTGAAGATGATGAAGAAGCTCAGCTACACAGAAGCAGTGCATCTCTTCAGGTTAGCCTGTGAAAGAATGTGGCCTTGCCACCGGAAAATGTCACTTGGATTGTGGGTGTTGCTTCACCTTGGGCATGCATCTCTCCGTGCTGCCATGGTTGCAGAAGATGCCTCGAAAGGGCATTTGCTCCTGCAGCAGGCACTAGAGGCTCTGGGAGAATGTGTTGACAATGCCAAGGCTACCACCTTGCATTCTTTCAACCGGAGCGTCTTATTCAGTGCTACGGTGGGGATGGCCTGGGTTTATTTCTTCAAAGGCGATCCAAGTCGAGCCATGCGACTCGTTAGAGAAAGCCAGGGGATTGTAGTGGACAGGCGAGCGTTATCAGCTCGAGCGGACTGTAACCTCGACCTTGTTTGGGCCTTGATTGCATTTCACACCGTGTGGGGGGATTTGAAGGAAGTGCAGGCTTATCTCAGCAGGTTGGGCTACTTCTTCTCTCAGACTGAAGACGAGTATCATATAGGCGCCATGGAGATTCATATTGAAGCAGTTCTCAAAGGCAACCTCAACACTGGCTTCTACATAGCTTGCAAGTATTTAGCCAAGGGGAGGCTCATTTTTCATCCCCTGCGTGATGCTGACCGCTCGGAGATATTGCCCGAGCACTTGCATGCACTGACCTGTGGTATGCTCGGGGATATATGGTTTGCTCTTGGGATCAACAGTGAGGCCATGCTCGCTTATGAGAAAGCTTACGTTGAGGACAACCTTTTGCTACGAGCAGGTTCTTTGGTTGGGAAAGCAAATGTCTGCATGAGAATGCTGGGTGAAGGGGATGCGAACTACAAGGACTACATTAACAAGGCCAAACAGAGCTATGAAGAGGCTTTCAATATTTACGAGGGGCTTGGGCATAAGACCGGAATGGCAATTGTGCACTGCAACTTGGGATCTTTGCATCAAGAGAAGGAGCATTTTGAGCGAGCACTGCAACATTTTACCATGGCTAGAGAGGCTTTCGTAGTGGATGTGCTTGGCTTGGACTGTCGGGTGGCTCAGCTGGAGGTGTTGCGAGGAGATCTGGATGCAGCAGTGGTTTTGTTTCAGAGAAGTCTGGATAGCCTGGATCCAGACAAACCAATGCTAGTAGCTTGGATGAAGCATCAGGTTGGTCTGTGTTTTCTGCGAGCCCACCATAGAGGTAAAGGCAAAGGATCTGATGCTCTGATGAAAGCCAAGAACAACTTGGTTGATGCTGTGAAGATTTTCGCCAAAGTGCAGTTTACGATGACCACAACACCACCTCTTATGTTCGTGGTATTTGAAGGCCAGAAGGCAACTTACAGACTTCTCGAGTGGTGCTTTGCAACCGAGGGGAAAGCTATGGAAGCATTTGTTTGGGCAGAGCGTGGACGATCAAGGCTCCTGATGCAAGAAAGATGGGATGACGTTATTGAACACTATCGTTTGGATGACAGGAAAACTTTAGAAGCACTAGGCTCACGAGCATTTGACAGTTTAAGTTACGACTCAGCATGGACGTGTCTGATGAAGTGGCGACACTTTTGTTCATTACAGTCTAAGGCAGCAATAGTAGAGTACACAGTCTGCTCGGATTTCGGCATCATAACCTATGTGCTTGATGGAAATTCAAAGCCGAAAGTCAGCTGCAGAGCATTTCGTGATCTTGGTCCTGAGTTGGCGAGCGGGAAGAAGTTCGAAGCCTTCATCAACACCAGTGTCGACACGATTGTTCATGGTTCACAGTCACAGGCAAATGAATGCCTGACCAAGCTTTATGATCTCCTTCTCAGACCAGTAGAGGTGCACTTGAAGCGTCTCAATCAACTGGTAATTGTTCCCCACGAGGTAACGTCGTCTTTCTCATCTTCTCGTTGTATTTGCTGCTAAGTTAATCAGCATGCATCGCAGGTGCTCTTTAAGGTCCCGTTTGCCGCTCTTATACACAAAACTGGAAGTTTCCTCATCCAAAAGTATCGTCTATCTCTAGCGGACTCGGTTCGAAGCTTGATCCGAAGCTCAATGCTTACAAGGCAGCACCAAGCTTCTCGGCAAGCAGAGGGCAATGCTAACATGCTCATTGTTGGGATTGGGAACCATTCAGCTGTAGGTGAAGCCAACTTGGCTTTTGCAGAGCGTGAGGCACAGCAGGTGGCTCACATTCTGAAGAAAGGTTGTGGTGAGAAGCTGGTTGTCCTGTTGGGAGATAATGCAACAAAGAAGGAGGTCCTGGGAAACATCAGAATGTCCAGTGTGGTGCACCTGGCGACACACGCAATGGTGACAAATAAGCATGAACAAGGGGCGATTCTCTTATCCGCAGCAGGGAGAATGCAGGCCGACTCAATCATGTCGTGGCCATCAAACCCGTCTATTGAGAACCGAGCTGTTGATGCAATGGCAGTGTTGAGGTCCACGGAGAAGTTTCAACAGACGATTGAGATCACGAGAGAAGTCGTTATGGATGCAGAAGAGCTCTCAAGAATGGTTCTGAGTGCAGACCTGATGGTACTTAGCGCTTGTCAAACTGGACGAGGGGTCATAGCGGGTGAAGGGGTGGCAGGCTTGGGGCGAGCAGTGTGCACTGCAGGGGTAGCATGCTCAGTCTTGTCACTTTGGCCTGTTGGGGACGAAGCTACTTGTTGCCTAATGGAGACGTTCTATCAAGAGCTGGTTGCTCACAGCAAAGACGTTGGAAGCGCCATGCAGACCTCAATGGTGAGGATGATCGAGGAGAAAGCCAGGTTCGGAGGTTCACGCTGGACTGTTGATTCCTGGGCGGCCTTCTTACCATTTGGTCTGCCAACAGTGACAATTGATAAGTCTTAGAATCCCGCAACACAATAATATTTAATTATTAAGATTAATTAAATAAATGCATTTTATTGAATAGCAAAATACTAACTTTTAGAAAAACATAATGCTTAGAAGTTTTAATGATATTTTTTCTATGATGTTCTATGCATGGTAAATTAAATGTGTTTTACAAATGGGGTGCTTGAATGATATACACATATATTATAATTTTTTTTCAACCTTTACTATATTAGTGGTTATTACTAAATAGAAATTACTCAATTGTTTTATGATCTTTTCCATCTATCAATTTCTACTTATCCATCAGGATTCACATAATCTTTTTTAATTCATATTTAAACTTTCATGCTTACATAAAATGGAAAAACAAATTCATAAAAGTAAAAGGAAGTTTGCTGTAGAATTTTTGGTTTGCTTAACCAAACTTGTAGGGGATGGTAGTGGATATACTTAAAATATGCTTGGATATTCTGGGATATTCTACCATCTAATGGTTATTATTCATTTAAATTAATCATGTATTTATAATTTATAAACATGTTTATAATTTATAAAATTTCTTAAACACTTTCTAGTATATTCTTTGTTATTCTACCATCTAATGGTTGATATGAAATAAGATTAATCTTTTTTTTATAAATTATAAACATATTCATAATTATAAAATTTTATTTGATCAATTGGATTAATAAGTAAGAATAACATTACTGTTAAGCAAACCAAGTATTGCTACATGCAATGCATAGCAAATTACCTTTTATACAAGTTAGTTTCTTGTAAAATTAAAATTTAATAGGAACAAACCTTAAAAATATGTTTGTCACTTTTATTTATTTTCAAAGTTTTAAAGCTGCATGTAAAATAAAATTACTCTAAGCTAAATTGTTAATCACAACTAATATCATATTCAAATCTTATTTAATGGACAATAGATGCACATTTTAAAACAGAAATAACAGAAATTATATAATTAAGTTATAGTGTTTCAAATTAACATTTATATTTATATTTTATTATCTTTTATTTTAGAAGAAAAATATAAATTAATTCCCTTAAAGCAACCTATAAAATGCTTAATGTTATAGTATTTTCACTAATGCAATAATGTGAGAATGTGAGTTTTTTATTATATAGATATATGAAATTGTATGTTTAATATATTAAATTAAATAGTTTTGAATTAAATTTTTTTAATGATTTTGTGTGATAAAGTAATGTATTGTTTGCAGATTTAAAAACTTTTTAAATATTTATAATATTTTTTAATATTATATCTTTAATTAATCATAAATATTTTATTATCATGTATAAAACATTATAGAAAGTTCATCTTTTGAAGTAATATTTTAAACTACATAAAGTACTCATGTTATCATAAAGAATAAATAAATTTATAATTGTGAGGTGAATTACCTTTATATTGTAATATAATATAAATGTGGATACATACATTTCTTATCTTTTATGAGAAATTAAAATCTTGATAATCACATTTATTTCCACTACAAATAAACATTTATATATATGTGAAAAATGTAAATATAGTAAATTTAAAATTATGTCTGAAGACTTTAGTATGAAAATTTTTTTTCCAACTTTTAAAGTTTATAAATATTTACTGTCCAGGTTTTTTAAATTAAATTAGCCTAATTATTATAAAACTTTGGTTGAGAGTTGTTTCAAAATTTACTTTACAACTGTGTTTCGGAGGTTTAGCTTTATATTCTGTTCAGGTTGTGTCCTTTCTCTCTCTAACTTACATCCAGATCCCCAAATCCACAGGAAGCTCGCCTCCCCATAATTCAACCCCATACAAAGATCCAGTACTGAAGCTCATGCAAAGTATGATACTCTTCCCGAGAACAGGGATCTTTTTTCTTGCAGTTTCTCGGTAGTGTTTTCGATCTTTACAGGGGGGAACCAGGAGCACAGGGTGCAAGCTACCAGACTTGGGGTCAGTCAGAAAAAAACTTTTAAAAAAAGGAGCATCTCCAGTCTAACGGATCATCACCGAAAAGCTCTGGCGCGGCAGAGATCGAAGAGGGACCTGCGAACTTACTAAAAAACTTTTCGCTCCTTTGGCCTTTCAGAATCTGTTGGGACTGTCTCGGTCGGCGTGGAAGAAGGAATATGGACGTTCTTGAGGGAAATCTTCTCCAGCACCGTCAATCTCCAGCTCCGTCTCGTCCCAATCGTCGGCGGCCCCTTCCATCATCATCCATTCTTGCTGCTGCTGCTGCTGGCGAGTCAAATCCCCTGAACAAAAAGAGATGTTAAATTCATCCAAAAGAAAGAAATCAAATCAAATCCCCCAAAAGCCAAGAACTCACTCGCGGAGCCTGTGATCATGCTAGACTCGTCTTCCATCATCATCCTTGCGCACAACGAGGATTTTGGAGCAAAAACGAGCACCAGGCCTGTGACGAAAGCGTTTAGAGCTGCTGTTTCTTCCAAGAAGAGCTACAAGAATTTCACAAGAACCAAAGAAGCCAAAGAAGCGAATCATCGAGGGCACTTACACAGCAAAGAAAGGAGCAAAGATCTGGTTGAGCCGACCATTCTGGAGTAGAATGGGAGAAGAGCCAAGCCAAGCCAAGCACAGCCCTGTGCGAGGGAGAGCGAGACCTCTTCGCTTTTTTGGTAGCCTATGTTTGAAATTTAAAAACAGAGCGAACTGTTTTGTGAGAGATATGGTGGGAGAGGTTAATTAGATAAACCACTAACCTCGGCTACTAAATCTCCCCTCCCTCCAACATTATGGCGCCTTGCACGATCCCGGGGATCGCATCGCGTCCGTCCAACCCATGCATGGCCAGCCGCGCGAGCCCATGACACGTCATACTCGCCTCCTCGCGAGGCATCATGACATGGCCGCCAGATTCTCTTGAATTATGAGGTTCTGCCAAAGCACGGCAAGTCAACCCATTAGTTGTGCTCGCAAAACGCGAAAAGATAAAACTTGGATCACTCTAGTCGTGCCTGGACACTGATTAAGTCTCTTATACTTCTTTCTTGGCCCATGATGAATGGAGTGAGAGGATACTTTTTCCAAGTTTAAAGTGGTGCTGCAGCAAGCTTTGACGATCTCGCAAACGGTCACTGTTTTGGAGGTGAAAGGTTCAAGATCCTGGGATTATCAACAAGAAAATCAGGAAAAAAGTATCGAAAAAGTTTTAGCTCACCCACCCAAACAGCTACAGGATTGAAAATCCCACCCGCTAGAGTCCATGTCGAAGGCTTGTAGATCTGATCGGGACCAGCCGCCTGCTTAATCTGCCGGCCGAAATAGAATGAACACTCATAGATTAGCAATTCTTGACACCAGTATGCCGTAGTGAAAGAGTTCAAGATGGAGTACAGCCGTCATCCTTGGCTTGCTTCGCTGGATTTTCGTCGAAGAAATTCGTTTGCGAGTGAGCAAAGCCGCAGCCAAAGGCAAAGTCTCCTAATCCACAGTCAACTGAGGAGTGTGATTTGGAGGCACGGAACCTTTCAAAGGTCTCCTTTAATGGATGCCTCTGCCGCGAATACTTTACTTTTCCCAGTATGTCGAAGGACAAGCTGGTAGGCTTCTGCAGGATAGAATGGTCCCAGAAAAACTGACTTGGCCCGCCGAGCATCTGTAAATTTCGGGTTTTGAAACGATAACCTGAGAAAAGTTCTCTGAAACAGTGAGCTGTGATACCCCCTACAATCTTTTGCTTGAGCTCCACGTTGGTGAGCTCCTTGGTGAATACGCGAGCGAGTATGAGATACACAGAATCGAGAGAAACAAACCTGTGACTGTCTAGAGGATGAAATTCCCGAGAGACGAGATCAGGTCCACAGGCCTTCTGTTAAACACCATCCTGATTCACTCTCTCTCCGCTTACCTGGCGATGACGTGGCATCAGGCCTTCTTTTTGTTTTATCTCCATCCCGTCCGTCGCCGCTGCGCACTCCCGCCCGCCCGCTCGCCCTCACGGCTCCCGCCCGCACTCCCGCACCCAGCGTGCGCCCTAAAATTACTTCCACGTGGCCACAGCCCCAACACTTAGCCAAATTTCAATCAGCGCGCGCGTGGACGCCTTTACGTGGCCAATGAGTGTCATGGATGACCATTAGGAGTGGTAAACTTATGAAATCTTCTCACTAATTTAAATATATGCAATGTAAGTATATAAAGAGTTTGTTTTTTTATTTATTCTTTACTAAGATTGAGTTTTTCGTTTAAAGAGCTTTTTTTTCTTGTCTTCCTCTACTTAGTAAAAAGAGTTGCTTCTAAACTACTAGAAGCTTTTCTTTTACCTGTAATTCTTTCCACCAAAGGTTTTGTTTGTTTTAAGGATGTATCATAACTATTAACACATTGTTGAAATTCTACTGTAGAATGAATAAGATCGTCTGGTTTAGGTTTAAAAGTTACAACTTTCTATTGTATCATTTGTAAATCGTTGTCAACCATAGATAAAAAAGTTTTTTCATCAAGAAGATCTTATAAGATATCTATCATCTTTTGCTGTAATATTGTTTTTGTAACTTTTGATGGAGTGATATCTTTTTGCATATCAATATTTAAAATTACTTAGTATAAATTACCTTTATAATAATCTTTAGTTGAATTTTTTGTTGATGCTGTATATTTTGATGGATATCTTCTTGCTCAATATTCATATATATTAGTATATAATCACGATAGTGTTTAACAGAAGGCTATTTTATATACTAATATATATGAATATTGAGCAGGAAGATATCCATCAAAATATATAGCATCAACAAGAAATTCAGCTAAGGACTACTATAGAGGTAATTTATATTAAGTAAATTTTAAATATTGATATGAACTTTGAGCAAGAAAATATCACTCCATCAAAAGTTACAAAAGTGACATTATAACAAAAGATGATGGATATCTTACAAGATCTTCCTGATGAAAAAGCTTTTTTATCTATGGTTGACAACGATTTAGAAATGATATAATAGAAGGTTGCAACTTTTAAAGCTAGGCCAAATGATCTTATTCATCCTACAATAAAATTTCAACAACATGTTAATAGTTATGGTACATCCTTGAAACAAACAAAACTTTTGATGGAAAGAATTACAGGTAAAAGGAAAGTTTTTAGTAGTCCAGAAGCAACTCTTTTTACTAAGCAGAGGAAGACAAGAAAAGAAAGCTCTTTAAATGAAAAACTCAATCTTAGTAAAGAATAAATAAAAAAACAAACTATTTATATACTTACATTGCATATATTTAAATTAATGAGAAGATTTCATAAGTTTACCACTCCATGACACTCATTGGCCACATAACGTAGAAAGGCGTCCTGATTGAAATTTGGCTAAGTGTTGGGGCTGTGGCCACGTGGAAGTAATTTTAGGGCGCATGCTGGGCGCGGGGGCAGGTGGGAGTGCGGGCGGGAGCCGTGAGGGCGAGCAGGCGGGCGGGAGTGCGCAGCGGCGACGGACGGGAGAGGGTGGAGATAAAACAAAAAAGGAAGGCCTGATGCCACGTCATCGCCAGGTAAGAGTGAATCAAGATGGTGTTTAACGGGAGGCGGTCCACAGCGAGGAAGCATAGCCAGACTTTCCCGGTATCATGGCATTTAAAGCTTCTGGCTTGGCAGCAACAGTAGAAGTCGCGTCCCAAACAATTGTTGAGGGGCCACACTCACGAAAATGGCCTCGGCATCACAGAGAGCTCCTTCTTCGACCATCATTTTTCCCAGAAAAATCTCCAATGCCTTGTCGAATCCACACCAAACAGCTCGTGAATGGACCATCCAGTTTTCAAGTCCCTGGGCCTATGGCATGGTATACCCCGAGAGCTTCCCTGGTAACGACCAAACCTCGAGTAGAAACTCCCAATCGAAATTTGGGAAGAAATGCATATTGGCTACCTTTTTGCCACAGTCATGACCTTAAATGTTTAACGATTAATTTTTAATTAGTAGATGTTGTTAATGAGTATGTTAACGACTATAATTTAATAATTAGCTAGTGAATGAATAGTTATAATTTATAAGTATATAACTTAGGTTTTCCCTCATCATTGTGTTTCTTTTTATATTTTCTTTCTTATTTTATTCATTCACTTTAGTGAATATGTAAATCATTATTAAGATAGTATTCTTTCTTTTTCTAATAGTAAAGTAAATTAATTATTTTTATTTTTTAATTACGGTTTGTCTTATTCCATGCTTCAATAGAATAAAAATTATATTTTTATTTTGTAATTTTCAATACTTGAAAAATAGTATACTAGCGTGCAAGTCCAAATAAGCAAATGGGGCCACCCTAAATAAAGGCTACTTGAAAATTTGCACCCAGGAGATTCGTGCCCATCTCCTTGCCGCATCCGGCTCAATGCAGACGTTGGAAACGCGAGCGCCTGGAATCAATATTCAGCCTAAACCCACATACACCAAGAAAAATCAGAGGTTTGTGTAGTGCTGTTCTAACCAAGGAAATATTGCACAAGAGCGCAAATAAATTGCCAGGTTGCACAATCCAAGAAGCGGATGGCAGGTAATCAGGCTTGATATCACAATCGAGCTCATGCCAAACTTTACAGCGTTTGGCATGCTCTTTCTGCAAATTCCCCGCCCTGTCGCGGCTCCAAGGAACCGATGATGCAGCTCTACTACCGAGAGAGGCTGTACAAATCAGCAAATCCGGGTGTTGTCTTTCATCCGATGCAGGTGCTCAAGGCGGATTAAATTTGCGAGATCAATGGGCAACACTCCGCTCCGTCACGGACGATGAAACGGCCTTGGAAGGTGCTGGTGGGAGAGGAACTTATGCACAGTGGTAGGAACAGCGCTGTTGTGCAGGATGATCGACATTCGTCGGTGCTCAAGATCATCCAACCCTCCCGCAGAGAGGTAGTGTTCTACAATGCGCTTCAGGGATTCAACGCAAGGAAAGCAGTGGCAGTTTTCTAATTGGCACTTGAACTAGCCTGCGTTTCATTCGGCTTGCCGGGTTTGGAGCTCTACTGAGTTCTTCCTATCTGGGTGGCTCGCTTCGATTACCGCTCACCTTGATGAGAGACTGCAACCCTACTAGGAACCTCGTCTCCAGCAAGAATTTGGTGGAGAGCATGATGTTATAGTGTCACTTAATAATTTACTATTCAAATGTGTATTTTTCATATAGGTACATAAAATAATTTTATCTTGAAACAGTAAAACTAACATACAGAGCTCAAAGATGTTTAATTAACCATTATATAAACTTTTTTGTATTTTTAGTAATTTTTTTTAAAAATCATATATTGATATTTTCCTGCACAAGTGATTTTTATATAAATTATGTTTTCATATTTATGACATATAAATTTGCATATATTATGCATTCTTAAATTTTTTAAGGTAAAAGTACATTATTATACTAAAAGTAATATACAAATACATTTTAGAAAAGAAATTAAAAAGTTTATGTAAAATCTCAATTTTTACAAAGTGAAAAAATATGTGATGTGCAAAGTGTTAAACTTGTTATTACCTTAAGTGTATTATAATGTTTATATAAAAATGTTATAGATATATTATTCTGCAATAATACTATATTACTTTGTCTAATTTTACATTATGATTTTATTTTGAAAATATAATTTTAGAAAATTGAAACTATTGCTAAACATATGGGAATAAAAATTATAAAACAAAATAAAAATAATAGTAAGTTTTATTTTGAATAATGGAAAATTCATTATATTATTTTTAAAAAGCCCTTATAATATCAACCTTAGTAGAAACTTTAATTTCAAACTTAATAATCTAAGCTTTAAATATTATTTAAATCAATTTAATTTCAGTTCTTTTATAGTACATAATGAAGTTGAAGATTAATCAACTTTTCCTTATTTGCATAGAAGCATAAATTTATATTTAAAACATTATATTACAGAATAACTATATTACTACTTTTTATTTAACTACTAAATTCATTATGGGATTTTAATAAAAATTACCATCTTCCTATTCTTGTAAAGATTATTAAATTAAAAGGTGTGAGTGCATGGAATATAAACATGGAATATAGAATATAGAAATGTACATATCAATTAGCCCAAAAACATTGGCTTATATACATGAATAAGTGGTCTAGATTGAAATCAATATGACAGTTACCAAAATCTCACTATGCTAATTTTAATATATGGCATTGTAGCCATATATTTAAACCTCACATCATCCCCTCCTCTCAGAATGATGAAAGATTGTCAAGGTTCTCTTGTGAATGAGCCGGGATCTAGAGGAACATCATGAGGAGACATTAGTAGATTTGTAGGTGGTGCTAGTTGCTCTTTATCCCTTTCTATAAAACATTATGCCAAACCTCATAAACTTGCAGTCCAATTTACCGTTACAATCGATACAGTCCTTTCCATTGCAAGGAGCCCTTTAGATAAACCATATACCATAAGATTGAAAAAATAAACTAATACCAAATCATCCATTTTGTACTCTATAGGTGGATGATGATGGGAGTTGTAGTGTTGTTGTTATCCCATTTATATGCAGCTCAGGTGTTTGGTAGACTCTACTCAAACAAATGGAAAAATATTCGTCAAATACTGATTCTACGATATAACATTGGTAATTCATGGCAATTGCAAAGGTAAACCAAAATCTATTGGTAGTATTGGATTATGACCATATAAGAGTTTATATGATGAAACATTAATAGAACTCTACACTTCTATGATATATGCATACCGAAAAGATGGCAAATAACCATCTCAATCCAATTGCTGAAAGTTCATGTACTTCACAATTATCCTTTTGAATGTTTGAATAAGTTGTTTCACTAAACCGTCTAACTGTGAATGATAAGCATTGGTGAAAGTGTGGCATATCCCCAACCGAGATGTCAAAACGTGAAATGCCTCAACCCTAAATACAATATTATCTGAAAGAATCTATTTCCGATAAGAATGTTAGAACACCACTCGATTAAGGAGGAAGTATCCAACAGCAATTGCAAATGTGCTAGCAAGAGCACCAACTTTTACCTAACGAGTCAAGTAGTTAGAAGTAATAATGACATATTCATTACCAGCAGTTAATTGTGGAAAAAAGCCCTATTAGATTAAATGCAACTAACTCAAATAGATAGGAAATTGAAATTGACTTCAACTATCCTTTCGCAATACAAAAAGGAGTATTACGAGCTTGGCACTAAATGCAACTACGTATATACCAGATGATATCACATCACATCTTTGCCCAATAGAAAGACCTGTATAGCTTTTTGGTCACATGACTATGTCCCATATATTTGCCTAAAATATAAGAGTCATAGTAGGCATGGAGAAATTGTGGAATAAAGATTGAAGGCACCACCAACTATAAATAATCATTAGGATTTGTTTCTATAAAATAAAGAAAACTATCCTCAAGACAATATTGAAAATATAAATGCCAAATTAGCAAGTTATTAGCAAGTGATGTAGAATTCTCAAACCCATCACGAAGCCTTCGAATCCACAACTCAATTTTTTAAGCTTCATGAACTTTGTCAAGAGAAAGTAAATTTTGCTTTGCACCTTATGCACATTGAACATTAAGTACAACAATTGCCGATAGCACGAAATCTTTGTCTAAAAAATCTATAGATGTTAGAACAATAGACTCATTAAAAATATGAGAAGAGAACAAAGAAGGAAAAGGAACTCAAGAAAGGGCATCAGTATTAGTTTCTTGAAACCCCAAACTACTATTAAACAATCCTTCTCTGTCATAGAGTAGTTCATCTCTGCTAGTTATAATGTACAGTTAATATATGCAATGGGATGGCACTTATTAGGCACACTCAAGCTTTTTTGCATTAACACATCTCCAAAACCAATATCAGAAGTATCCATGTGCAAAATGAAAGATCAAGTGTAGTCAGGATATGCCAAAACTAAAAGAGTCATCAATACCTCTTTAAGATCTGTTAACACCTGCTCATAATCTATAGACTAGATGAAAAATAATGTTGATGATTTCAACAACGCTCGTAAAGGTGTAGTGTGATAAAAAAGATGACCAAGATACTGCATCTTACCCAAGAAGCACTGCACATCATTTACACACTTCGGAGTAAAGAACTTTAGAACAACCATAAGTTTGTCAAGATCAACTTGCAAGCGCTTACAAAAACTATGATACCTAAGATAACTTATATATTTAGACCCAATCACACATTTTAATTGCTTCAACTTTAAACCAACTTTTCGTAACCAATCTAACACCTTACAAACATCATGGATGTGTTACTCCCACATCTTTTCTAAGTGGATCAAAACATCATTGATGAAGTTAGCAATTATTTCCAGCATATTGCAAAAAAACTTCGTTGGAAAGGTGCTGAAACATTGTTCAAACTAAATGGCATCACCAAAAGCTTATACAAATTAAACAGTGTACAAAAAGCAATCTTATGAATATTTTCCTTGGCCATCAGCACTTGTTAATACCTAGAAGCAAGATCTAACTTAGTGAACTAATGACTTCTCCCCAAACAATCCAAGAGATCAACAATATAAGGAAGAAGGTACACATCTAGGATCATCACTTCATTTAACAGATGATAGTTGATGTAAAAATGAATACTCCCATCAGGTTTCATCACAAAATGAAGTTCACATGCCCAAGGATCTTGCAACTTGCGAATAATAGCCTTTTCCAACATTTTCTTGACATTTGTATGTAAAATCTTAATTTTTTTTTGTGACAGATAACGAATAGAAACCTTGATTGGACAAACATCCCCAGTTAGAATAGAATGACGTGTTTCAATCTTGGTCCCAAACAACAAGTCAAATTCAAAGAGATCGACATACTTTATGAGTTGGTCAACAATTGCAACATAAAGATCATCGGAAGGATCGGAAGAGGGAATAAAGAAACAAGATAGAAACATAGAAGGAAGTAATAGGGAAACTGTTGCAAATGTGACTTTGGGTATCGAAAGATACTTGTCGACCAATCCTTACGAACACTCTTTCCTTACTACCATGACAGCAGGAGATCGGTACAGTTGGATCCCTTTAGTAGCCCCTTTTGTGTTAGTGGAGTTAATTGGGCATTTCGAGTGTACTTAGACCAGATGAGCATAAGGACAGAATTCTTATGTGCTATTAGCTAAGCATACTTAGCCCGGTAAAGAGTTCCCGTCTCGTTATGTCTTGCACTGGTTAGTGACAAGAACCCTCGCGTATTGAGACTAGTCCGTCAATATTGCCGGATGATAGCTTACCGTGTCTGCCAAACACCCTCGCTATCATGCCCTTTGTGTTAGTCTCATTTCGGTCCCAAATGCTATTTATGGAAAGTGTCTAGATTCACTTATTTGGCATTTGGGGGGAGGGGCTGTGGGGGGTTCCAAATGTATAGTAGGGATAGTGGTTAGAATGCATGTCCGACCACCTAAGACATTAGTTTGGCTCCCGCTAGGTTGTGTCACTCTTTGTTTTGTGTCTAGTTTGGGTCTAAGTAAAATTGTGCCAGACTCCATCTGACACCATTTTGTGTGCAGGTGTTGGATACGGGGAGTTGGTGCTCGTGGGATTGTACTGGACCCTTGTTCGTAGCGCAACGGGCTTGGAGTTCGGCTCTAAATTCAGGTGCGTTACATTTGGTATTAGAGGAATTGTCTCAGCGATTCCTATCCAACTTTTGTCAGATTTTCTGATTCAAGTTGCATACGCAGAGACTTTTCTAGTAGATCTAAAATGACCTGTGTATGATTAGTTGGATAGCACCATTCGGTAAGAACGTTGTATGCATGTTCAGTTACTGATAGAGGCATGCATGCAGCTAGCAGGATGGTGAAGAGGAACCATATTGATGACGCTGAAACCTCTAGACGGGCGAATCAAGAGGAGGAAACTTCTGCTAGAGATGCTACGAAAGAGGCTGAGGCTGAGTCGGAAGACGAAGAGCTAGGTGCTGCGGCATTGCAGTGTATGGCTCAGGAAGTCGAGATCGAGAATTTGCGAAGGGAGATTCGCAAATTGAAAAAGGAGAACAAGAAGAGGAAGAAAGAAGCTGAGGCAGCTAAACCAGCTAAGCCTAAGCAACCGGACTCCTCTTCAAGTTCTGAGGACGATGAAGTTTTGCAGCCGCCCCCGGTTGCACGAGTTTCAAAGTTCAAGCCTCCGAAACCACCCAACTTCAAAGGCATGCGGGACTATCAAGTTTTGAAGGACTGGGTCTACGATATGGAAAACTATTTCATAGCGGCAGACATAGATGATCGTACGAAAGTTGCGTGCGTGCAATCCTTTCTTACCGATCATGCCAAAACTTGGTGGCGCCAAGTGTGTGCTGAAAAAGGGCAGACTAGAAGTTGGACCAAGATGCGGTCTCGTATCCGTAAGGAATACTTGCCGGATGATCTTGGTCTGAGACTTCGCACAGAGTTGCGGCGGTTAAAGCAGTGAGGGGATCTCATGCATTATGTTAATGCATTTGCTCAGAAGCGCATTATGATTGCAAATATGAGTGATGAAGATGCTCAGAGTTATTTTCTAGAGGGTTTAAGTTCATTTTCTCGCAATGAGATCTTGAAGTTTAAGCCGAAGACGTTCTGGAGTGTAAGGAGGTAGTGCAGCAAGTTGCCTTTAGCCATTCACTCATAGAACAATATCAGCAGCCACATGCTGGTAACTCGAATAAGAATAGGAATTCTGGGAATAAACAAGGTGATCAGAAATAGAGGGTGGAAGGCAGATTCCGCTCTGGAGGCTCACAAGCAACGGTTAACAAAGGTGGTGGTGGTTGGAGACCACCAACTTCTTCTGGTCCTAGGCCCTCTGTTCCTCCTCCTGGTGGGTACAAGCAGCAGCAACCTACAAAACCTGCGCCTAGTGGAACGGGTAGTGTGGGTCATTGCTTCCATTGTGGAGAGTCGGGACATAGGTCCTCGGAATGTCCCAATAAGCATAAGACAAGGTCTTATGTTAATATCATGAGGGAAGATGGTGGTGGTGAAACTAAAGGGGTTGACGAGTTGGTCAATGCAAACTATGAGGAAGAAGAGGTGAGTAACTCTAGTTGCTTTCCTCAAGCTTTTCTTGCAATCAATGCAAACACTAATCTGTTGATGTATTTGGTAAGCTTTGTTTGTGGACACCGAATCTGAGTGATGATTGACACGGGAGCTACGCACAACGTGATATCTGAAGACTTAGTTAAGTTGTTAGGATTGAATGCTGAGAAAATGTTGCCTATGCACTTCCGGGTTGCGGAAGGTGGGCAAATAGCCAGAAAGTTTGTGAGTGATGTTCCAAATAAAGATATCCAAGTGGAAAGAAAGAGTGGACTTGGTAGTGTTGAAGATACCAGATTTTCAGATGGTGTTTGGTATGGACTTCTTCAACAAATATATAAAAGGGATTTATGGTGTTGGACAAAGTCGTATCATTTTGAAGTCCGAAGGACGTCCCGATGTGTCCTTCTAGTTGCAAAAGCATTCCTCAAAGGATTGGGATGCAAAATTCCTGACTGCGAGGGCCACTCAAAAAGCAGCTAAGAAGGGATGTCGGACCTAGTGGGTTCAAGTGATGGAAGCTGAGGGTGTTGGTGACTCAGTTCGAATTGGTGACGGGGTTGATCTTGTACCAAAGAGGATATTGGAGTTGTTGGCGCGGAATCAGAATATCTTCTCGAAGGATTTGCCGCTAAGGTTACCTCTTAACCGTGAGGTTGATCATCGAATTGAGGTTATTCTGGGTTCTAAACCACCTACGAAAGCTCCATATCGGTTGAACATCAAGGAGATGCCTGAACTCAAGAAGCAACTCACGGAGCTTTTTGACAAAGGTCATATCCAACCAAGCAAGTCACTTTATGGAGTGTTGGTCCTTTTCATTATGAAAAAAGATGGAACCATGAGGATGTTTATTGACTATCGGGCACTCAACAAGATCACGGTCAAGAACAATTATCTTTTGCCTCGCATTAATGATTTGTTTGACCAACTCTTAAAGGCTAAGTATTTTACGCGACTTGATTTGCAGTCTGGGTATCATTAGATATGGGTGGCAGATCAGGATGTGGAGAAGACAGCCTTTAAGACTCGGTACGGATCTTATGAGTTCCTTGTCATGCCGTTCGGGTTATGCAATGCTCCAGCAACATTCAGCACTATGATGGATAGAATATTTGGAGATTATTTGGATGCATTTGTTGTCCTGTATATCGACGATGTTCTAGTCTTTAGTGAAACGTTGGAGGATCATTTGAAACACTTGGAGCTGGTGTTTCAGAAGTTGTGCGAACACAAACTGTATGCTAAGGAAAGTAAATGTGCTTTTGGTCAATTGCGCATAAACTTTCTCGGACATATAGTTGGTGGTGGCGTGATTGAAGTCGATCCAAAGAAGATGGAAGCCGTGAAGTCTTGGGAAGTCCCGACCATTGTATCAAATGTTCGTTCCTTTCTTGGTTTGATTGGATACTATCGCAAGTTTGTCCGCAATTTTGTAAGAATTGCTCTTCCGTTGACTGAGTTGACGAAGAGTAGTATTCCATTTCACTGGACACTAGCTTGTCAGCGTGCTTTTGTACGGTTGAAGGAAATCTTGACTACAATTCTTGTTCTTAGGATCCCAGATCTTGATAAACCCTTCGAAGTGCATTGTGATGCTTCTAGCTATGCTATTGGTGCCGTGTTGCAACAAAATTGTGACAAAACGGTTGGTGTTACGCTAAGGCGACATGGTTGTCCCGTTGCGTTCTATTCCAAGAAATTGGATGAAACTCAACAAAGATGGCCAACGCATGAGAAAGAGATGTTTGCTATAGTGTCGGCCCTGGAACACTGGAGACACTACTTGGGTGGACTTACCAAGGTTTATACGGATAATAACACACTAAACTACTTTGCTACGCAGCCTAAGCTTACACCGAAGCAAGCTCGTTGGCAAGAGAAGCTTGCTAGATATAATATTGAAATTATATATAAACCTGGTAAAGACAATATTGTTCCAGATGCGTTCAGTCATCAAGCTCAATTTCGGGCAATATCGGCAATCAGTTCAGACTAGTTGGAGGACGTTCGGGCTTCATATGGAAGTGATCCATTGGCGAAGGCAATCCTATGCTATGCGGGGTTGTTGAGGCCGAGCCCTGGTAGCGAAGTAGGAAAGTTTCTAGTCGCACTAATGCAAAGCTTCACTTCTTAGTTCGGGATGGGCTTATATTCTATAAGCAAGAAAGATTGTATCTTCCCTCTAAGGATCTTCAATAGTTATTTTTGCGGGAACATCATGATGTTCCAGTAGCAGGACATGGTGGACAATGAAAGACTCTGGCTTCGTTGAAAAAGGGATTTTTTTGGTCTAGTATGGAAGGTGATGTAGCGGACTATATCTGTTCCTGCCCTATATGCCAGCAATGTAAGCGCAGAGCTGAGCAGCAGGCTAGAAAGTTGCAATGCATTCTAGCACTGGCATGGCCATTTCAGAGTGTGACACTTGATTTCATCACTTGCTTGTTGAAATCTAAGGGTTATGATACTTTGATGGTGGTTGTGGATTGGTTGTCGAAGATTGCACATTTCATTCCAACTGTGGGAACAGTAAATGCAAAACAAGCAGCAAAGCTCTTTTTCCATGAAGTAGTGCGGGTTTGTGGTCTTCCTGAATAGATGATCTCGGATAGAGATTCGAGGTTTACATGGAAGTTTTGGGGCACACTGTTCCAGTTGTTCGGTACCAAGTGAAGTTTAGTACGGCTTATCATCCTCAAACTGATGGGTAGACCGAACGCGTGAATGCTCAAATTGAGGATTATCTACGGTACTATGTCGCGACGGACCAATGCAACTGAGTTGAACATTTGGATACAGCAGAAATATGTTATAACAACACATTTCACAGCGCTATAGGCTGTTCTCCATGGGAGATGCTGCAAGGAAATGCTCATGGGGTTCCTCAACAGATCATTGTACTGAAACCAATGACCGAAGTGTTGGTCCCAGCCATTGAAACTTATGCGGAGCAGCTACGCCAAGGTTGGTCTAGAGCTACTGAGGCGATGGGCAAAGCTCAGGATAGGTATCAACGTGATAAGGATCAGCATTTTCGGGATGTATCCTATCAAGTGGGAGATCAGGTGTGGTTATCTTCCCAAAACTTGAACATTAAGGGTTCTTTGTCTTGGAAGCTCTTGCCGAGATATATTGGACCCTATCGGGTGCTAAAACACATTGGTGATGTATCCTATCGGTTGGATTTGCCTGCGGAGATGTCCAATGTTCATAATGTATTTCATGCCAATCTATTGGCTCCTTACACTATGGATGTTGCACGTCAAAGGGAGATTTGTCCGCCACCAGACGTTGTGGATGGTGAACCAGAATACGAAGTGGAAACTATCTTGGATTCCCAATTCCAGAGACGGGATCGTATGAAGGAATATCTAGTTAAATGGAAAAGTTACCCAACTTGTGAATCAACTTAGGAGCCTCTTAGTAATCTTAGACACGCTCGTGAGCTTGTCATAGAGTATAAGAACAGTAATAAAGACTAATTCTTGTAAAAACCTTGTAATAAATCTTGCAAATCAATAAAGTAATATATTTCTATCAATCAAAGTGTCGTTTCTTTCATTCATTCGTACTTGGGTCAGTTTTGGCAAGCTGACTTCAACACTTCGGTGCATGGGTCCAATCCATAACCATGGGGATAACTATTATAGACTGATTACAAGTCCCCGCCTCTCTCTCGATGACTCATTTTCGAAAAGGGGCGTGGTCGTGTAAACAATTTAATCTGCCAGTTTATAATAGTTGTCTAAATCTTCCCGACGAGGTTGATTTCTTGCTTAGGGGTAGTTGGGCCTCTGGCCTTCTCCCTATGTCCCTACGGGCAGGGATGTATCATTCCTTTGTAAGCCGAGTGGTACTTAGAGCAGCAAGGGTGGCTAACTCCATTAGTCATTTCCTTGTCGGTGATGGCCGGAGGGTGTCTGAGTCTTAACGTCTTTGGACGTAGAGGAGAGGTCGTTCCATAACTCATTTAAGTCGGTGTGTTTCCCACATAGTGTGCTTCCGTTAACTTTCGGAGTTGTTTCCTTGACGGTTTGCTAGACTCGGGTATGCATCGATGAGGACGTCGATCTTCTTCAAGGGGGGGAGAGTGTCGCAAATGTGACTTTGGGTATCGAAAGATATTTGTCGACCAGTCCTTACGGACACTCTTTCTTTACTGCCATGACGGCAGGAGATCGGTCCAGTTGGATCCCTTTAGTAGCCCCTCTTGTGCTAGTGGAGTTAACTGGGCATTTCGAGTGTACTTAGACCGGACGAGCATAAGGACAGAATTCCTTCGTGCTATTAGCTAAGCATAGTTAGCCTAGTAAGGAGTTCTCGTCTCGTTATGTCTTGCACTGGCTAGTGACAAGAACCCTCGCGTATTGAGACTAGTCCCTCAATATCGCCGGATGATAGCTTACCATGTCTGCCAAACACCCTCGCTATCATGCCCTTTGTGTTAGTCTTATTTCGGTCCCAAATGCTATTTATAGAAAGTGTCTAGATTTGCTCATTTGGCATATCTACGGAATGTAGAGGTCAGCCTGAACACAATGGTGTTCATCCTGAGTCCAAATTCGCAATCTAGCACCATTCCATATTTAGTAAGTTTCGAGCTTGTCCCAGAGATTAACTCCTGGTACTAAGGGAGGCTTGGGGTGAAAGCCCAAAGCGTGTGTTCCTCAAAGGGAGGGGGGCTGTGGGGGGTTCCAAATGTATAATAAGGATAGTGGTTGGAATGTATGTCCGACCACCTAAGACATTAGTTTGGCTCCTGCTAGACTGTGTCGCTCCTTGTTCTACGTCTGGCTTGGGTCTAAGTCCAAGCTCCACGTTGCTCTAGTCGGTGGGGTACCCTCCTCGCGTTAGGCCACCAATATGCCAAAATTGTGCCAGACTCCGTCTGACACCATTTTGTGTGTAAGTGCTGGATACGGGGAGCTGGTGCTCGTGGGATTGTACCGGACCCTCGTTCGTAGCGCAACGGGCCTAGAGTTTGGCTCCAAATTCAAATGCGCTACAGAAACTAAAGTGATGGAAACAAAGGTAAAAACAAAGGGATAGAGAGGAACAAAAGTGAGAGGACTAAAGGAAATATCAAAAAGTATGAAACAAAGGGGAGAAGCCTCAAAGATACATTTAGCATAATTGCATTGCAAGGTCAAAAGCTTGACTCAACACCACCCACAATGACTATAACTTAAACTCAAGATTGCCCACAAACACAACTAAGTCCACCTCATCCTATACACATACGTGTATATGGCCGTTGCCATATATAATGAAAATTGGCTCTACCACATGATGCAAGTGTAGACAGCAATGTATGACAACAGGCTGAGTAATAGAAGATAAATTCGAGTCTATATCAACCAATATAGAGAGAAAAATAAAAGACCTCTTATTATAAAAACGAGTTTAAAAAATAAATATTGAATGAACTGGTGCCAAATGAACCCTTTGATAATACTCCCAAAAAAAATGGAGGGATCATTGATTTATTTTTGCAAGGACCCTTTACTACTCTTGCAACTCCTCAATTTCTGAAAGCATCTTGGTGTCTAGACCTTCTACTTTAACAACACTTAATAGGATGCTGTTGATGCCCAGGAAATGGAGGTTATCAATCTGGAAAATGCTGACAACGCTAATAAGTGTGACAAACTTCATCACATGCCCAGTAGCAAACATCATAGCCATGACCACGTCCTTGCTCTTGTCCTTGAACTCGGGTAGCAGCAACGTCAACCTCTATTAAAACAAGACCACCTTTCATAGAAAGTGGAGCTAAAGGATGTGTAACAAAAAGTGAAAGAGGTAGCATATCATAATTGTGCTAAGTAAAAAAATATTATTAAAGGTGGCTAGAGCAAGTGCATGCACAAATCTTACAAAATCTTGATAATATGTTAGCCATAACATTCCCAACTTGATCCACTCTGACATATTAGACTTCACATAAAGCAAGATGCTTCGAAAATGAATGTTAAATTGCATTATAGACTCAAATGGCCTTTAACAAAGATGATGCAATTATTGGAAGGCATCATTACAATTGTTGACTGTAGCATATGTGATCATGGGATGAGATTTGAATATATTGTCATCCTGAATCTTTGGAACCTTGGGAATAAATAGGGATAAAATAACCATTAAGGGCTCTTTTATCAAGCAATTGCCCCTTTTCCAATTGGCTTAAGGGTTTAAATGTAGTGCATGTAATCATGGAATGAGATTTGGATATATTGTCATTGTGGATCAGTAGGTTTAATGCGGAAATGGAGGTATAGGTTCCCCTTGGCTTAGTAAGGGTTATTAGTCAATAGTCAATGAAGACATTAATATTTCTGAAGAGGGGAACCTTGGGGGATAAATAGGGATAAAATAACTATTAAGGGCTCTTTCATTAAATAATTGCCCTTTTTTTAGTTGGCTTAAGGGGAGAGAGATAAAATGCACTACATAAGCATATCCAAATATGCATTTAAAGACATTTGGGAGAACACTTCAATCCTCATAAGTGGTTGCACTTAAACTATTGTGCCATTGTAATGCCATCTCTTGGAGACACATAGGAAATTTATGCAAAAGCCAAGCATCATCCCAAGAATGATATATAACAATTACTATGAAGTGATTGAACCAATAGTACATATCATCCCCAAGATTCCCATGAAAGAACTCTAGCTGGACTCAAGGATTAGTAACAAAAGCAAAAAAAGTTGTACCATATGGCATGAATGCTATTATCAATTGAGTTTGATTATTCAATTTGTAACCATATAGAATTGAACAATTGCACCAATTATTGCTCCAGAGTTAAAGGAGGAGGAGGTTGTGGCTCTACTATGAAGATGAATGAGAAGAAGGAGAAAAATTATAAGAAAAAGGAGATCTAGATAATGCAAAAAATTAAATTTAAACTAAAATCCCAAATCTTAACACTCTTTAGGGATGATCAAAATTGCCCTTCATCTCCACCAATGTGAGTGCATGGAAAATGAAAATGAAATACAAAAATGTGCATATTAATTAACCTAAAAACTTTAGTTTATATATAAAAGTGAGGGGTCCAGATTGAAACTAATATGATGGTTACCAAAATTTTATTACACTAATATTAGTATACAGCATCATTAGAATATTTTAAAAATTATTGGAATTAATATTGTCATTTAAAGTTGTATATGTTATATTTATTAGAAAAACCTTTATCTCAAATATTTTTACTGATGAGCATGCTCTTAACAGCTGACCTAATATTGCATAATAGTACCATTTAAACATTGTAATTCCATATTTGGTTGATGCTTAACACTAACATACTAGCATATTCATTTATAAGATTCAGTGAAACATTTACCATTTACAAACATAATTTCAAGCAAAGAAAAACTGATGGCATAAAAATTTCAATGCTGCTATGGCGCACCATGGCACCCTAGCGCCTAGATAAAGTAGACATTGAAAGCTTTGATCTATCCACACCCTTGCTTCAAGCGAAAATTGCTCACATCGGATGCCCTCATAACCTTTAGAAAGAGCCTCTAATGTAATGTAATGTGAATCTATGGGTGGTGTTTTGTATTTTCCTTCGGTCTTCGAATGGACGGCTGCGTGGCGCCAGATGGACAGAACAGCCTCCACGTCATTGGTACATATTGCTTTTCTTCCTTTTGTAAAAGCATTTTTCTCGTGCGAGCCGGAGAGTCCATAGCGAGCGTTCCCACGTATCGTACTCACCCTAGTCTAGGTCATCTCTTTCTCACGGAGCTTTTGGCGCTCGCCAAGCGGCGCCGCGGGGCGAGGGTATCGTGATTCGCAGCAAGAATGCGCCTCTAGCGAGCAGCCGGCGATCGATCGATCGATTTCGGGTCCGGCCGGGCGCGGGAGAAGCGATTATGGTGATGCGCAAGGTCGGCAAGTATGAGATCGGTCGGACGATCGGCGAAGGTACGTTTGCCAAGGTGAAATTCGCGCAGAACACCGAGACGGGCGAGAGCGTGGCCATGAAAGTCCTCAACAAGGAGACGATCCTCAAGCACAAGATGGTCGATCAGGTGCGTGCCTCGCGAGAAATCCCAAGAGCGCGAGTGGTTTTTCGTGCTAGGGAATGTAGGTAGCCTTGTTTTTAGTTCGTCCTCTTTTTTGTTTTGTTACTTGTGGTAATGTTCTTCACAGCTAAGATTTCCCAAAAATTTTGGCTGCTCTGCAGATTAAAAGAGAGATTTCCATCATGAAACTCGTACGACACCCAAATGTTGTGCGGCTTCACGAGGTAGAACTTGGTGATTTTTTTTTTCCTCCGTAATCCACTAGGTTCTTTTCCAGGTGCTTGCCAGTCGAACGAAAATCTACATCATCCTAGAGTTTGTAACCGGTGGAGAGTTGTTTGACAAAATTGTAAGTTCTAGACATTATGAATACGGCATTGAATTTTTTTGTTTGTCACATCCAGGTCGATCAAGGGCGGCTCACTGAGATCGAATCACGCAAGTATTTTCAGCAGCTGATTGATGCCGTAGACTACTGTCACAGCAAAGGTGTTTATCATCGTGATTTGAAGGCAAGTTTATCAACTCGTGCTTTTCTAGTTTTTGACTTTACGCTGGTTCTTTTCTTTTCTTTTTCTGTCACAGCCTGAGAATCTCTTGCTTGATTCACAAGGGAATTTGAAAATATCAGATTTTGGTTTGAGTGCTTTGCCACAACAGGTAAACACGTTTTCTTCCTCATCAATTACATGCTCATGGTTTTAGACCTTCAGGAAGATGGGCTTCTTCATACAACTTGTGGAACTCCAAACTATGTTGCTCCAGAGGTCACATATATACATCAGAGCTGGGTAGCTTGTTACTCATTTTCATGCCTGCAGGTCCTTGATAACAATGGCTATGATGGAGCAGCAGCTGATATATGGTCGTGCGGTGTTATTCTGTACGTCCTGATGGCTGGTTTTTTACCTTTTGACGAAGTGGATCTTGTCACGCTCTATCGGAAGGTAGCTGTTTCCAACTAAGAATATTTCCCCTTGACGCTTGTCTGTCTTTTACGTGCTACAGATTCATGAAGCAGAGTTCCTTTGTCCATCGTGGTTTTCACCTGGTGCGAGGTCCTTGATCTCAAGAATCCTCGATCCTAATCCTCAGACAGTACTGTCTTACTCATCTTTTAAGTTGCTGAGTCTACTCAGCCGCTAAGTTTCAGTCGTCTGGGTCTAAGCAGTTATTTGATCGAATGCTGATGGTTCTGAACTCTTGCAGCGGATTCAAATGTTTGGCATCCGAAAGGACGATTGGTTCAAGAGGAACTACGTACCTGTGAGGCTCGCAGATGATGAAGACGGGACTTTGGACGACATTGAAGCAGTTTTTGATGACTCTGAAGTAAGTCTTATCTTAGACTAGTACAATACTACAGCATCGTGTTTTCAATCCTTTTGTTTTCCAGGACCAATTTGTGAAGGAACAGAGAGACATTAACGAAGGTCCTTCGATGATGAATGCCTTCGAGCTTATTACGCTTTCACAAGGCCTCAACCTGTCTGCTCTTTTCGACAGAAGACAAGTGCGTAGTACATTACATCAAATTGTTCTCAACTCTGGCTCTTACTGTTTGCAGGACCTTGTCAAGCGTCAAACAAGATTCATCTCTAAATGCCCGGCCAAAGAGTTGCTAGCGAGAATGGAGGATACGGCGAAATCCATGGGCTACAAAGTGTATAAGCGTGGGTACAAGGTGCTGTGATCTCTGCTAACACGTTTTGGACGAGCATCTAACTTTCCCTGACTTCGTCTCTTAGATGAGATTTGAGGGGCTTACTGCGGGTAGAACGGGGCAACTTGCAGTGGCGGTCGAGGTAAAATTCTCATTAACCACCTTTTGTCCGCTCAGCAGGACTTTCTGTGAACAGGTTTTTGAAGTCGCCCCATCACTGTATATGGTCGAAGTTCGAAAAGCTGTGGGTGATACTTTGGAGTATCATAAGGTAAAGAAATTCTTCTCTCTTTTTTTCATCTTGCAAAGACACGGAATTGGCATTTGCTTTGGTGGCAGTTTTACAAATCGTTTTGTACAAATTTACGCGATACAGTCTGGAAATCCGCTGGTGATGCCAACGAGCAATCTTCGCAGTTGCTGAGAGGAGCCAGTTCCGGAGTTTTATAACAGATATAAAGAGTTTGTAGTGAAGCTGGTCTGTATAACTTCTTTTTCTTTCTGTTGTTATATATACGGCTGAGATTCTAGCAGATTGCGCGGGTGAGATTGGCGCTGATGTGGCGCTTATCCAGACGAGAGAAAGGTGTTGCTGGCCAGTGTGCGCTTGCCACGCGTCGGGGCCAATCTCTCTGGAAGAAGTTCTACTCTCCAAAGTTTTTTGAGTTTGTCGCAGAACTATAGTGCCATGGCCGCTGCTACTACCAGTGCTGCTGCCACATTGTCCACTCCAGTCGCTGGCCTCGGTGGATCTTCACTCAAAGCAGTGAAGAGATCTTCATCCTCGAGAGTTCATCTTACTTCAGGTACTGGTCCTCTCTTCGAGTTATAAGCACTGAGCTTTTCTTTTATGTGTAGCATTCGTCCACAATGCCAATGCCTCCCCGAATGCTCTTCGACTGAAGCCCTGCATGTCTCGTGTTACATGGTAATTTGTGATTTCTCGTAGAACTCTTATCCTCTTCCTTGGGACAGCTTTCGTGGAGACTGGTTGCGTACCGATCTCTCAGTGATTGGATTTGGATTGATCGGGTGGCTAGCACCATCGAGCATCCCAGCCATCAACGGCGATAGCCTGACTGGCCTGTTTTTCGGTAGCATTGGTCCCGAGCTTGCTCACTGGCCTACAGGCCCAGCTCTAACCTCGCCATTCTGGTAAGTAAAGAACTTTCTCTTTTCTCCTTTTTTCCTTTGTTGCAAATGGATGAATTTGCTTCGTTTGCTTACCCAGGTTGTGGATGATCTTGTGGCATCTGGGACTATTCATCACGCTCACTTTCGGCCAGATTGGATTCAAGGGAAGAGCCGATGGCTACTGGTAAGAACTTTTGTGTGTTTCATAGCAGCATACCAGGCAGCCTGTACGAAAAAACCTCAAAGAACGCAAAGCTGGTGAATGATTCAAGCTCTTGTATAGAAGCGCTCTGGGTTGGTTTCCTTTGCATTTTCCATGGTTAGCGCTTGCTTTTTGGCTTTGAACAGCGAGGCTTGCATGAGTAGAAAGCATTTCTCGTGCTTCCGTTATTTATAATTTAGACATTACTTTTGAAACACCAGAACAAGCAAAAACCATACAAATAAATTTCTTATCAAATTCACTAGCTTTCCTTCTGGTTCAAACTTCAATTCAGACAAGGAGTTTGGTCTTCAAGAAGATAAGTCGAAGTTTCAAAGATCGTTTTAGACCCAGCTAGAGTTCTTGAAGTTCGTAGGAATTTCCTTTCCACCATTTATTGACTTAAGGTTGGTTTGTTTTTTATTGGTTGCTTGGACCTCTCTGCAGCTTTGAAATTCAGACAAAGGTCAGTGACCAAACCAAGGAGAAAAAGAAGGCTGATTGTTTTCCTGGCTTTTACTTTTTCTCGTTTGTATCTTAGAAACTTCGGAATTGTAGAAACCTACAAAAGAAAATTAAAAAGAAAAGATTTCTTCGATTGTGAATCCTCATGCCATTTTCTCTCTCTCTCCTCTCTTTCTTTTCATAACTTACATAAAAGCGCCTCCCCAAATCCACAGGAAGCTCGCCTCCCCATAATTCAACCCCGTACAAAGACCGAGTACTGAAGCTCGTGTAAAGTATGATACTCTTCCCGGGGAACAGGGGCCATTGTTTTGCTCTACTTTTTTTTTTTTTTTCCAATCCACTCTTTTCTTTTCTCGGTGTTTTGATCTTTACAGGGGGCGGCAGGGAGCACAGAGAGCAGCATTTTTTCTGTGCAAGCTACCAACTTGGGGTCAGAGAAGAAAAAAGAGCTCCAGTCTAACGGATCACCACCGGGAAAAGCTATGGCGCCAGAGATTGTAGAGACTGCGAACTTACTAAAACCTTTTCTCTCTTCTCCGGCTTTTCAGAACCTGTTGACGCTGTCTCGATGGGCGTGGTAGAAGGAATGAGGACGTTCTTGAGGGAAATCCTCTCCAGCGCCGTCAATCTCCAGCTCCGTCTCCTCCCAATCGTCCCATCCCATCCATTCTTGCTGCTGCTGGCGATTCAAATCTCCTGGAAACCAAAGATGTTTTAATTCCCGAGCAACAGCCAAAATAAATCAAACCAAATCCCCCAAAAGAGCAAGAACTCACTCGCAAAGCCTGTGATCATGGCAGACGTGGTTTCCTCCTGTATCATCACCCTTGCGCCCAACGAGGACATTTGAGCAAAGACGAGCACTAGGAAGAACAAAAAAGGACAAGCTTTAGAACTGCTGTTTCTTCCAACAAGAGCTGAGCAGAATTACACAAGAACCAAACAGCCAAAATGAGGCAAAAGAGAGCTTACGCAGCAGCGAAAGGAGCAAAGATTTGATAGAGCCGGCCATTGTCGAGAGTAGAATTGGACGGGCCCAACACGGCAGCGAGCGAGCGAGCGAGAGAGAGAGAGAGAGAAAGAGAGCGAGAGACCGTCTCTTTTCTGGTAGCCTGTTTTGAAATTTAAAAACAGAGAGCGAACTGTTTGTGAGCGATATATGGTGGGAGAAATTACTTAAATTGTCCACTAACCTCGGTTGCTAACTCCTCCCCAAACATTATGGCCCCTCGCACGATCCCGGGGATCACATCAGGGCCGTCCGTCCAGCCCGTGCATGGCAAGCCCATGGCACGTCATACTTCCCCCCGAGGCATGATTCTCATGAAATTATGAGGATTCTGGCAAAGCACGACAAGTCAACTAATGAGTGAGAGAGCTGCTCTAAAAACGCAAAAAAAACACGACTAATAAAACTTGGATCGCTCTAGTCGTGCCTGGACACTGATAAGTTTGCTTACGTCTTCCTTGTCCATGATGACAGTGTGCTGAGGGAGACGATTTTCTCTCTTCGAGCAGCGCAAGTCCAAAATGGAGCGGCAGCAGGCTTTGACGATCTCGCAGGGGCACTGTTTTGGAGCTGAAAGGCTCAAAATACTGGGATACCAAGGACTATGAGCTATGAAAAACACCATCAACAAAGTTTTAGCTCACCCACCTTGAGCGGACATGAAACAGCTACAGGATTGAAATCCCACCCTCTACTCCAGTCCACGTCGACAGCTTGTAGATCTGATCGGGACCAGCCGCCGGCTTAATCTGCCGTCAGGAATAAAATCTGTAATAAGAACAGCACAAAATACTTTACTTACGATACTGAAAGAGCCAAGATGGCGTCATCCTTGGCTTGGCTTCGCTGGATTTTCGTCGAAGAAACTCCTTTGCTACTGCTGTGAGCAAAGCCGCACCTAACGGCAAAGACTCCTCGTCCACAGTGAAGTGAGGAGTGTGATTTGGATGCACGGAGCCCAGTGTCTCGTTCCGGATTCCCAAGTAGATGTAAGCACCAGGAACTTGTTGGAGATAGAAGGCAAAGTCTTCTCCTTTCATGGAAGCCTCTGCCACGAATACGTTACTTCCCCCCAACATGTCGGACGCAACGTCCCGGACAAGCTGGTAGGCTTCTTCATCGATCACGGTCGCGGGATAGGATGGTTCCATAAAACTGACTTGGGCCGAGCATCTGTAAACTTCGGCTTGTGCAATGATAACCTGGGGAAAATGATTTGAGAAAGCAGCTGGAAAAATCCAGTACCTGTTCGATCCTTTGCTTAAGCTTCATGAAGTTTTCGTCGGTGAATGCTCGTAAAGTCCCACCGATTACGACGTGATCGGGTATGACGTTAAAACTGCTACCAGAGTGGAACTTTGTCACAGAGACAACCTGTGATAGGCTTTGTAAGTACCTAAACAAATCCTAACAAAACAGAGACCGAGAGAAACAAACCTGTGAGTCTAAAGGATGAAATTCTCGAGAGACCAGCTGCTGCAAGCTCATGACTGTCGCGGACGCTGCCAAGATCGGGTCCACAGCGAGGTGGGGATCGGCAGCATGACCAGACTTTCCCGATATCACTGCCTCGAAAGATCCAGCAGCTGCTTTCAAAACGCCTGGCTTCGCAGCAATTGTGGAAGTCGCGTACTCGGTCGAGACATGGATCCCGAAAATGGCCTCGGCATCACCAAGAGCTCCTTCTTCGACCATCATTTTTCCACCACCACCACCTTCTTCAGCTGGTTGGAATATCAGCAGCACTGTCCCCTGGCCACATAAAGGGACACTCAGCTTCGAAACGAAGAAGATAAATAGAGGAAAATGCAAACGCAATACTTTAGCACGAAGGCAAAAAAGAAATCCAACTGAGAAAGCTTTCCAAGCAAATAAAAGAGAAGAAAAAAAAAACCTGGAGCTGTTCTTGATGTAGTGTAAGAAGCTTTGCAGCACCTAAGAGCATCGCTACGTGCGCATCGTGTCCACAGGCGTGCATTCTTCCAGGAACTCTGCTCTTGTGCTCCCATTCCATCGCTTCCTACCAAGAACATCACGAAAAAACTCCAGCAAACGCTCTACAGAGATTTAAACTGCGATTACCTGGATAGGCAGCGCATCCATGTCCGCGCGAAGAGCTACAAATGGCCGATCGCCACTCCCCACGGAAGCGACGACGCCGCTGCTCGCGACGGGCCAGCGGTAGGCGACGCCCATGGCATTGAGCTCCGACCTCACCAGCGCGCTCGTCTCGACCAGATCAAACCCTAGCTCCGGATTCTCGTGAATCCTCCGGCGAACGCCCTTGATCCAGTCCTGGGACAACTCTACATTCTCAGCAGCGTCGCTTGCGCTCGCCAAAAGCACCACCAAAAACCACAAGAAATATGACATTCCCAAAACCCTAATGTTATCAACTTCTTTCCAAATGGTTGTAGCAGGAGAAGAACTTGATGAAGACGGCTGTTTTTGATGATTCTGAAGTAAGTCCTGTGTTAATACAATTGTATTTTCATTCCTTTTGTACGTTTTTGAGCTCTTTTCGACAGATCGATAGATATTGGCCCCAGGGAAGAAATCCGATGAGATGCCGTTTTAGGCGGCTGCTGGATCATCCATCCTAAGCATCGAAGCTCAGGCCCAGATAGACTCAGCAAACTTAAAAGATTGAGCACTGAAAACCAGAAGGGAGAAATTATGGATCTTGGATTTCACACCTCAAGACGTTCATATCATAAAACCTTTAACTTATTTATATATAACCTAAATACATGTTCAAATGATTCTTGGATTTAGTGCATTATCTACTTATATTTATATTTGTGTTTGAATTATACTAATCCATCAATTTATTCGAGATGCCCTCATCTGGGCTTTTAAATATTCTAAAATATTAAATGGCGGAAACAGTGCAATGTGTTTTTATGGAAAACACCCTCAGTTACAAGCTTTCTTCAGAAATCATATTGATTAATCCGTGTTGGCTTTCAGTGTTCACCTCTTATGAAGGTCTGATAATTTTCTTTTTGAAAGGGAATCTATGTTTTATTTTTTACCACTCCGAAGCTGCTGTGATGGCTTTCAGGAAAGCTCAGTTCCTAAAGTTAGATTTACGATCCTATCAAGGTATGAAAAACCACCAAGCTTCATGTATCTGTTATCGAAGAACAAAGAAGCTCTATGTGCTGCCTGCGAAGCCTAAAGAAGCTGTAGTAAGTTCCATTACAACTTTACTTTACGACAGATTTTTACCTGCTTATAACACTACAGGTATTTTGATGTTAAAAACGCACCGCTCTATTTAGGAATGTCTTTTTGTTTTCTGATCTTTAAATTTCTTTGAGACTGCTCTTGCAGCAACCGATGATAGCGGCAGCGCTTGGGGGATTTGTGTACGAATTGATTGGGCTCGTCATAGCAATTTGCACCATTTTTTCATATTCTATTCAAACAATTGGTATAACATTCATTGAGTTTAAGGGCGGCCATTAGATTGAGGAACATCCTAGAATATACTTTATAATTCTGAAGCAATTAGCGTCATTCGAATCCGCCATTATAAAAAGCACTTATAACGTTTCGGAACTACATAGGCTTCCAGGACAGCATCCTCCAAATCCACACCATACTGCAGACAGAGCAAGATCATGAGACTGGAGAAAAAGCAAGGAAGACTGACCAGCTTCGCCTGCAGGAGCTCCATTCGCTTACAGACCTCAACATAATTGGGTATTCGCTCCATCATATACCTGGACCAACAGAGAAAGGAATGAGTTAGAGAGGGTAATTCGATGGTGTTTCCTTACATGTTTTCCGCTGCTGCAACAAGAATCTGGTCTTCCGGCCCAGAACGTAGGGCCGAGTATGACAAGTCAGGGAGGGCCTTGTACACCGGCAGCCGGGTGTTGATCATCCAGCAGTAACCGTGGTACATGCATGTCTGCACAAGGCGTTAACTACATATCACTGGAACGAGAAACTGCTTACTATCAAAGCATGGTCGTGGGGACTGATGGACTCTGGTGGCCTTGCAGTCAAGAGCAAGCTGGTAAAAGGGCTAGTGTTGATCGCCTGGATCAACTGGGAGAGGGCGTGCACGTCGTCGATGCACGTACCGGTTGGCGGCGGGTACGCATGGCAGTACTCGGGGAGCCCCTTCCACCGGAAGACGTAGCCACTTACCTTGTACTCGTGGAGCACATCTCGCAGCAGTCGCAGGAGAACTCGGTCCTTCTTCTTCCTGTAGAGCCGCGTGATGCAGCGCACCGTCTGGCTGCATCGGGAGGGCTGCTCGTAGTGGAAGTAGGCCGAGCCCATGATCCGGTCTAGGATTGGAATGGCTGGGGATGCTTCGAATTCCTCCAGCTGGGAAGATTGTAAGACGCGAAGAGAAAGCAATGAGATGTAGCGAAGATCCTCGTCAGTGACACCGTTTGTGGGATCTAGCCGGAGGTAGAGTTCGCGCTCTTGAAGGCTGTCAAAGAGACGACCACAGTAGAGAAGCTGGATGAGACGGCCCAGCTTGCCCAGTCCGCCCCAGTCGAAGAGAAAGTTGGTCTGGCACCTGGACACTAGATAGGCTTCCTCGCGCTCATGCTCCCACGACTCGGCAAGATCTCTAACCAATTTGCTCTTACCGGCCAGCTCCCTGCGGTGCGCCATAGCCAAGTCCCTCTGCCACAGCACCTTCCTCAGTCTCTCCATTTACCCTAATCCTTGCCACGAGACACGTATTTATTCTCGTTTCAGTTGAGAATATACTTTATATACTGCTCTTTTAACATACCTTTTCTCAAAGGCTCGCCAAGGTTTTGGATTAGTTATTGATGATGGAAGCTTAGATTGAAGAATGCCTCTGTGGAACACCTTTGGCCACAAAGTCATTTTCTTTAGACTTTGATGCCACTGGCTTTGGTTTCTCTTGCTCGTTTTCCTCGTCAACTCCTCGCAATGCAACATCCTATTTGTCCCACTCGTCCCAAAGTCCATGGCGCTCACTTTTAAACTACAAAACGTGAGAGTCCGAGGAGAAAGCATTGGAGAGCAGCACAAAAGCCTGTCCAAGCTCCTCGTCCATTTCCACAAGCCTCTGTGCGGCAAAAGCCGCTTTTTCCAGATCGATGCTACCTCTGGATGATCCCAGCAGCGCCTTCCAAGCCACAGCATCCGCTTCTCCCTCCACCACTTCCCGAGCAAAATCCACGCGCCCTGCTCGTCCTAGAAGATCAGCCATGCACAGGAAGTGCTCCAAGCTCGGCCGCGAGGAGTGATCCAACACCAAGATCTGGAACAAGAGCTTACCCCGCTGGAGAAGCCCGGCATGGTTGCAGGCCACGAGAGCACACACGAAAGTGGTCGAGTCCGGGGTCACACCCTCCAGCTCCATTTCCAGCAGCAACTCCAGGCTCTGGCTTGAGTCTCCGGTGTGAGCCAGCGCCGCGAGGATTGTGTTCCAGAGCACGGACGATGCGCCAAAACCAGCTCGGAATGCGTGAAAAACTTCTCTCGCGGTCCCGACGCTCCCACACTTGGCGTACATGTTCACCAGCGAGCTGCAAAGGAACGCGTCAGCTTGCATCATCTTTCTCTCGATCCGGAGCTCATGAAAGATCTTACCGGATGACAAATCTCCCAGCAAAGAACACGCACCGAGAAGCGTCGACAGAGTTGTGGAGTCGGGATCCATCTTCATATCTCATACAGCTCCAGCGCTTCTTTCCCTTGACCGCTCTGGACATACCGAGCATCGTGTTCCATGCCACCAAGTCTCGCCGCTCCATTCGATCAAACACGCCCCTGGCAGAAGCACAGTCATCAAAGCTAGTATACATCTTCACCAAAGCAGTCTCCAAAACAAGGCCAGAGTTCTCGAGCTTACTTGCAAGAATTCGCTGGTGGATCGCCTTTCCTTGCTCCAAAGTCAAGCACGCAGCTAGAACAGTGGAGTATGTCACTCTGTTGGGCGGAACGTTCATCGCATGGTAGATCTCCAGTGCCTCGCGGCTATGCCCGTGTTGTGCATATCCACCAATCATGGCAGTATGTACCACGACGCTCTTCTGTGCGATGCCATCAAAAACTCGTCGAGCATCGGCCACTGCCCCGCACTTCACGTAGAAGTTCACAACAGCTACTTGCAGAGCTTGATCTTCCTTGTCGAATCCACAGCAAATAGCTCGCGAATGGATCATCTTTCCGGTTTTCAAGTCCCTAGAGCTCGAGCAGGCACCAAGAACCGTGGTGAGAGTCCTGTGATTCGGCTCTTGCCCCTCCAAGTCGATGGAATGGTATGCCCCGAGAGCTTCCCTGACAAGCCCGTGCTGGGCATACCCAGCGATCATAGCGTTCCACGGAGCGCCACCTTTGTCTCCTCCAAGAAAGCTCTGGCGATCTCCACACGGCCAAGCCTCGAGTAGAAGCTTACGATCGAGGTTTGCGCCATTGCCTCAAAGAAAATCGCAGGAAACTCCGCCAGAGTTCTCGCGTGGATTGATTGCCCCAGCTCCAGATCGTCGCAAGACCCGAGAACGCTGGAAAACGAGATCTGATTCGGCTCAATGCCGGTAGAGATCATCTCGTTGTAAGCATGAGCGGCTTCTCTCGAATGCCCGTTGCGGGCATATGCGGTGATCATCGCGTTCCAGGATACCAGGCTCTTCTCCGGAATGGATTGGAACACGGACCTCGCGAGATCGACCCTCCCGTGTCTGCCATACATCGCCACGAGAGAATTTTGGAGCATGAGATCAAATTCCAGCTCCGAGGAAGAGATATGGCGATGGATTGCGGTACCTTGAGCCGTGTTCGTGCAAGCTCCAAGAACTCGAACAAACGTGTGCCGGTCGGGCCTCTCTCCCTCGAGTGCCATTCGCCGAAAGAGATACAGCGATTCGTCCCCTCGTCCATTGCCCGCGTATGCGCCGATGACGAAATTCCAGCACAGAGCGCTCTTCCGGGGCAGTGATTCAAACAGGGATCGAGCTCGATCGACGCTGCCGCACTTGGCGTAGAGCTGGATGAGCAGCGCTCCGAGATCTGGATCCGTGCCGAATCCGGCCGCCGCAATGCAAGAGTGGAGAGAGATCGCGTCGGGGAGATTGGCGGCGCACTGCCGAATCGCCCGGGCGTAGGCGTGGATCAGTGGCATAAACCCTAACGGATATTCCCCTTTGAAATCTACTTGCCGTTTAAATCTGGGTAGAAACGTTTATCTGAGTATATGCTAATGAAGCTCTCTCTCTCTCTCTCTCAATTTAGCGATTTGAAAAAATGGGCGGGAAATGAGAGTGACTCTTGAAGTGGGAAATGAGAGTGACTCCCAGAGGTAAAATCCTAAAATCATACAGAGTTTGCTGCTATAT
This sequence comes from Selaginella moellendorffii, assembly GCF_000143415.4. Taxonomy (NCBI): domain Eukaryota; kingdom Viridiplantae; phylum Streptophyta; class Lycopodiopsida; order Selaginellales; family Selaginellaceae; genus Selaginella; species Selaginella moellendorffii. Next base: position 1,289,301 of record NW_003314290.1, on the reverse strand, counting down.
TCTTACAAAGGAGAACGCGTTTGGTGGTCGAGCCAGCAGAGTCAAAGAGAGCTTCAACACAGGCTAGAACTGATTTCCAGACCTGTCACACCTGTGGAGGAGGAGATTTCAGTCAGGTGCTGTGCATTTTCGAGTAGAGAAACAGCTCGGCTCTTCAACCAGCTGCAACTGAAGGTACTTCATGCTTTTGGTTTGCAAGATTTGTAATCAAACTCGAGAACCAGGCGGGTTATAATCTTAGAGAAAGGAAAAGCATGAACGTTCAGGGCATGAGCTTCCTCTGGCGGATCAAGTTCATCCACTGAACTATGCGTGCACGCTCATGGTCACTGTCTGCTCGCAGTTGTTCACGGATTGATCGATTTCGGTAGCATTTCTTTGCGAGGCCGAGCCCGTTGCTGGGGGGTTTGGAGGATCTGGAGTGTTACTAGCGAGATTTAGGCGGAATTCTCGACGATCAAGAGGCAGAGATCACATAATTCCAGTGGCAGTGGAAATTTGCGCAAGTATATGTTGATTCGAACATCCTGGCCACACCGGCGAGAAACTGGCCAAGCACTCTCGCGGGGCGATACCAATCGCGCTGGGATGCATGGCCAGCTTCCTATATGAAAAACACTTTGAACTAGAAAGAAATCTTTTCTTAGAATAGGTTTTTTGTTAAATTGATTGTAGCAAAGTGAATCCTGGTCACTCGTGATTCTCAAAGCGCGCGAGTCATGTTTCCAAGGATGGATTGACGGGTTCGATTTTTGGTGCGATATTTTCTTTTCTTGCTCGTTCATTTTCTTAGCCGGGCTTGAATACCTTTCATGTGTGATATTTCATTACTCTCTTGACCGTCACCTAGGGCAAGCTCGTAACCACCATTTTTCTCTGCCAGTTTCTCACCAAGTTACAGTGCTGTTTTCCAGGAACGCTTCCGATAACAGGCCAGTTTCAAGACGATGATCTCCAAGAGTTCCCGATGGATCTAGACGAGGACAACAGTGCCAGCGAGAAAAGCAAGGAGGTTCCTTGCGCAACAACTCTAAAACGCAGCCCCGAGCTCTCGGGAATGAGGGCAGTTGTTATGGCTCTTCGCTAATTTGCACAACCCGTAAGCTCTATCAATCTCTTTGGCTTTGCCAGGATGTAAGCTTGAATGCTTGTAAGTTTCCAAGAAAAGAAGAAAAAACTGAAGTTTGCACAAGAATTGGCCATCACGAAGAAACAGGTAAGATTGTTAGCCATTGAATATTTCTTTTTTGTTTGTCATTTTTCTTCAGCAATAGCAGAGCTAGACTGCTCGAGAGAAACAATTAAGCAATGAAACATGCTTGTGCCACTGAGCCTGAGTTCTCTGCCGTCGGTTGCGTGTCGGATGCCGTTGATGCCTGCGTCAGGATTGGTGTTTCTCGCTTGAAAAGCTCCGCAATCGCGACGAGAGGACGACGCATCCATAGCAATCGAAGCAATGATTCTGACGAGCAGAACTGGAGATTTCGAGCCTCATTTCGTTCTTGGCTTTCTTGGACGGGCAGGCCTCTCTGTCTGTCTCTCTCTCCCCCCGATTTGTTTGTTCCAGGATGCAAGCGGCTCACCGACAATGCATAAGCAATTCAGCAATTTAATGATTATTTTTCTTGAAATAAAGCTACACAATTGGGTTATAGAACAAATATTATATTAATAATTTGCTGCGTTGCATGGTTTAATGATAGTATTAAATAATCCAATTGATCAAAAATTATAAACAAATGAAAGAATAAACAAGAATATACTAGGAAGTTCTTAAGAACGTTTATAAATTAAAAATACAAAATTGAATAACAACCATTAGATGGTAGAATATTTTAAATTATCCAAGTATATTCTAGATATATTCACTGTTTTCTTAAGCAAACCAACAATCTATTTAATCTTTTATTTATAATTTTAGTAAAAAGAAAATAAATCATATTTAAAATCTAGAAAGTAAATGGTAATAGATATACCTATATGCTTGAATATTTGGGATATTCTACCATTATTCTTGTGTTTATCATTTATAAACACTTTTAAACACCCTAATCAATTCTAGCTTATTTTAAACCATCACCCTATTTTTCCTTGTGAGATTTGGAACTTGTGCTGTCTCTGTAATGTTAATTTAGTATACAAATACAATAGTCAACAATCAATCAAAAATACAAAATGAAGTGAATGAAAAAAAACAGTCAAAAACACACTTTGAAGCATTTATAGAATCCCAAATAAATAAAATTTCTGGGACATTAAAAACTTGATAATCTAGCTAAGAAGGTAATAGTTATTTTCTTTATCTAATGTTTTTATGACATTATTAAAAACAATAGTTTTGAGATGGAAAACAAAAAAGAAAAAGCAAGATTTGAAGTTTACATTGTGTAATCTTGAATAAAATTGTTACTTTTAACTTTTTTTAATATTTAGAACCCTGCTTACCATGTATAGCAAATCTTTATAAATAAGAAATATTTAATTAATAATTGTGAGTGCATGGAATATGGAAAGGGAATACAGAAATGTGCATATCAATTAGCCCAAAAACCCTAGCTTATATACAGGAGCGAGTGGTCCGGATTGAAACCAATCCGACGGCTACCAAAATCCACTACGCTAATATTAGTATACGGCATCGTAGCCGTACACTTGGCCCTCACATCATCCCTTCCTCTCGGAATAATGGAAGGCCGTCAGGGTTCTCTTGTAGATGGGCCGGGATCTGGAGGAACGTCAGGAGGAGGCATTGGTGGATCTGTAGATGGTATTAACTGCTCCTGATCCCTTTGTATGAAGCGTTTTAACCGCTGCACATGCACAATCTCCGGAGGATCGGCCTGCTAAACGTCATGCCGAACCTCATAAACTTGTGGTCCAACTTGCCGCAACACCCGATACGGTCCTTTCCACTGCGCAAGGAGCCCCTTAGATGAACCACGTACCGTAAGATGGGGAAAACGGACTAACACCAAATCATCCACTTTGTACTCCGCAGGTGGACGATGATGGGAATTGTAACGCCGTTGTTGTCCCACTTGTACGCGGCTTAAGTGTTCAGCAGACTCTGCTCGGACAAGTGGAAGAATGCTTGTCAAATATTGATCCCATGACCTAGCATCAGGAGCTCGTGGCAATCGCGAAGGTAAACCCAGCTCTGTTGGTAATATTGGATCATGACCATATAGAAGTTTATATGGTGAAGCACCAACAGAACTCTGCACCCCTGTGACATAGGCATACCGAAGAGACGGCAAATAACCATCCCAATCCAAATGTTGAAAGTTCACATACTTCGCAATCATCCCTTTGAATGTCCGAACGAGCCGTTCCACCAGACCGTCTGATTGTGGATGATAAGCACTCGTAAAAGTGTGGCGTATCCCCAACCGAGATGTCAAAACATGAAATACCTCAGCCATAAATGCAGGACCATTATCCGAAAGAATCCGCTCTGGACAAGAATGCTGGAACACCACTCGATTGAGGAGGAAGTATCCAACAGCAGTTGCAAAAGCACTAGCAAGAGCACCAACTTCCACCCAACGAGTCAAGTAGTCAGAAGCAATAATAACATACTCATTGGCAGCAGTCGATCGCGGAAAAGGTCCCATAAGATCAAACGCCACCAACTCAAACGGACGAGAAACTGCAATTGACTCCAACCGTCCTTCCGCAGCACAAGGGGGAGTATTACGAGTTTGGCACCAAACGCAGCTACACACATACCGGATAATATCACGTCGCATCTCTGGCCAATAGAAAGATCTGCGCAGCTTCTCGGTGACACGACGGTGTCCCATATGCCCACCTAGAATAGGAGAATCATGGTAGGCATGGAGAAACCGCGGAATAAACACCAAAGGCACCACCAGCCGTAAATGATCAGCAGGATCCGTCCCCACAAAATAAAGAAGGCCATCTTCAAGGCGATATTGAGAATGTAAATGCCGAAAAGGTAAGTCATCAGCAAGTGATGCAGGATTCTTAAACCCATCTCAAAGCCTTCGAATCCACGGCTCAATCTTTTGAGCCTCGCGAACCTCATCAAGAGAAGGTAGATCTTGCTCTATGCCCTGTGGACACTGAACGTCAAGGACAGCAACCGCCAACGGCACATAATCCTCATCTAGAAAATCCACAGATGCTGGAACAACAGGTTCGTCAGAAACATGAGAAGTGAGTGGAGAAGGAAGAGGAGCTCGAGAAAGGGCATCAGCATCAGCCATAGAACTCCCTAGGCGATGAACAACATCGAAATCATATATCTGAAGCTTCAAAGCCCATCGAGCCGTACGACCAACCAGGTTCTTCCGCTTCAATAATGAAGTAACAGCAGCATGGTCACCTTCAAGTAACGTCCGAGAACCATGTAGATATGCATGAAGTTTCTCGAAACCCCAGACTGCTGCTAAACACTCCTTCTCCGTCGTGGAGTAGTTCATCTCCGCTGGTTGTAATGTACGGCTGATGTATGCAATGGGATGGCGCTGACCAGGCACACTCGAGCTCTCTTGCATCAACACACCTCCAAGACCAATGTCAGAAGCATCCACGCGCAAAATAAAAGGTCGAGTGTAGTCAGGATATGCCAAAACCGGAGGAGTCGTCAATAGCTCTTTGAGATTCACGAACGCCCGCTCACAATTGGGAGACCAGATGAAAGATGACGTTGATGACTTCAGCAACGCTCGCAATGGTGTAGTGCGATCGGAAAGATGATCCACAAAACGACCGAGATATTGCACCTTACCCAAAAAACGCTGCACATCATTCACACACTTTGGAGTAGGGAACTTTAGAACAGCCACAAGTTTGTCAGGATCAACTTGCAAACCCTCACGAGAAATACGGTACCCAAGATAAGTTGTATCCTTGGACCCAAACATGCACTTCGACCGCTTCAGCTTTAAACCAACGTCGTGTAGCCGATCCAACACTTTACAAACATCACGAACATGCTCCTCCCACGTCCCCTCCGAATGGATCAAGACATCATCAATGAAGTCAGCCGTCACCTCCGGCATATCGCAAAGAACCTCGTACATCTAAGGGACGGCATTGCAGTGGTACAATGGATTGAGCGCAGCTACTCGTGGCGATTGGAGTGTTCTTCCGGACGTCTTCAAACGCGCCTTCGGACACGCCGACGATTGTGATGATGCCTTCCAACAATTGCATCGTCTTCGCCAAGGGCCATCTGAGTTGGTGATGCAATTTGGCGTTCGTTTCCGAAGTCTTTTGCTTCGTGCGGAGCCAAATATGTCGGAGCGGATCAAGCTAGGAATGTTGTGGCCAGCACTTCGTCAAGATCTTGTCGGACTTGTGCATGCACTTGCTCCTGCCACTCTTGACGATGCTCTTCGCTTGGCACAATGTTATGCAGTCTTAGGAATATCTTCTTCAGCCATTGGTACTTGCCAATACCCAGAAGCAAGATCTAGCTTGGTGAACCAACGACTTCGCCCCAGACGATCCAAGAGATCAGCAGTGTGAGGAAGAGGGTACACGTCCGGGATCGTCACTTCATTTAACGGACGATAGTCGATGCAGAAACAAATACTCCCATCAGGCTTCGTCATAAGATGAGGTTCACATGCCCAAGGACTCCGCGACTTCCGAATAACACCCTTCTCCAACATCTCCTTGACGTTTGCACGTAAAATCTTGATCTCCTTGGGTGACCGACGACGAACAGGAACCTTGATTGGACGAGCATCCCCGGTTGGAATGGGATGACGTGTGGCAATCTTGGCCCCAGACGATAGGTCAAACTCAAAGAGATCAGAATACTCCTTCATGAGCTGGTCAACAGCTGCAACACAAAGATCATCGGAGGGATCGGAAAAAGGAAGAGCAGAACAAGATGAAAACACAAGAGGAAATAGTGGGGGAACAAAAGTAATGGAAGCAGAGGTAGAAGTAGAGGGACGAAGAGGTACGGAAGTGAGAGGAATGGATGAAACATAAGGAAGTATGAGATAAGGGGGAGAAGCCTCAAAGTCACACTTGGCATGATTGTGCTGCAACCAATCCATACCAAGAATGAGGTCAAAAGCTTGACTCGGATGTGGGGAACTCACGCAAACGTCGAGCATCATCCCAAGAATGATATGTGGCAATCACCGTGAAGTGATCGAACCAATGGTACACATCATCCCCAGGATTCCCACGAAAGAACTCCGGTCGAACGCGAGGATTGGCACCAAAAGCAGGAGGAGTTGTACCATGTGCCGTGAACGCCGCCATCAACTGAGTTTGGTTGTTCAATTGCAAGCGCATAGCATCAAGCAATTGAACCAACTGCTGCTCTAGAGTCAAAGGAGGAGATTGCGGATCAGCCATGAAAATGAATGAAAAAGAAAGAGCAAAAGAAGAGAAATGACAAAAAGCTGGAAAGAAATGGTAGATCTAGACAATGCAAAAAGCTAGATCTAAACCAAAATCCTGAAAGGAAAGAACAAAAGAAAGGAAATGGAAAAAGCTAGATCTAGACAATGCAAAAGCTAGATCTAAATCGAAATCCCAAATCCAAGCACTCCCCAGGGACAATCAAAGGTGCCCCTCAACCACCTCCACCAATGTGAGTGCATGGAATATGGAAAGGGAATATAGAAATGTGCATATCAATTAGCCCAAAAACCCTAGCTTATATACAGGAGCGAGTGGTCCGGATTGAAACCAATCCGACGGCTACCAAAATCCACTACGCTAATATTAGTATACGGCATCGTAGCCGTACACTTGGCCCTCACATAATATATTTAGTCTTCGTGTTTATATGTTAAATATAAATTTATATTATAAACATATTTGAAACAGCAATCTTTCTATAACTTTGTAAATTTATATATGTTAACAAAATACAAAAATTTATAATATACTTATTCTGGGAGCCAATTGTAAATCCCCAAATTCAATATCTTGAAGGCTAGTATGAAAGATACTATCGTTTCATACTCCAGAACAAGCTCTATTGTACCAGATACCTCCTCCAATGATGCTTCCAAGCTCAATCCTACATAGTACTCAAATAGCAGGCCTATGGCTGGCTTCTGTACTAGGCAAGGATTCAAAGCCCATGAACGGTTTGGGGCAATGTCATGGGGACACCAGCAGCCAGACCTCTTGGAACGTACTGCGGTGCCCTAACATGTAAAGAAAATTGACTTTTCCAATTTGTCTGAAGAGCGAAAATCCAAGGTTTTCAACAGTTATCACAGCCGGGTCTTTCAGCTTTGGTCCAAAAGTACACCTAGCACAAGCACGTGTCCCATATTCTTATCCCACTTATGCTGGATAGAAAAGGACGACTACAGGTGACTGGTAAATCCACTTGTCCAGCGATCCATTCGTCATGTGCTTAGACGAGGAGCCTGTTTGATCCCTCGGAGCTTTACCAGGTTCCAGTGATGGAGACTTCCCAGCACCGAGTAACTGGAAGAAAAACAAAGCAAACTTGTGACTGCCACTAGTCTAGGCAGTTCCTCTCCAACTCGGTTTGGGGGAAGTCTCCACCATGATAACTCTTTGTGGGGAGCTTATAGTGCCTCGCCGCAAGCAGAAACAAGCTTGTACCCCAGGTTATAAGGTCATTACCAGCTTTTATACGTTTTATTCCATTAAAATCAAAACAGCAGGAAAAAAATATTTTATTTATTTTATTCTTATTTGTAAAACAGTTAATCATATTAATTATATAATATTTGGATTTAATATATAAATTTATAAAATACCCTTTAATCCCTTTCTTGATATTTTATCGCCTTATGAATGTAAGTTGCATACCATGAAGTGGTTTGAGAGTCACGCCCGACACAGGGCAGTGCTGATAATTTGGTGAGAGGCTTGCAGAAAACCTCCTAAGAATCATAGCGAGTGCGATTTTGGCCTCGATGAGAGCAAAAGTCTGCCCGATACAAACCCGCGGCCCGAAAGAAAAGGGCATGAAGGCATTGGGATGCTTGCACGCCTTGGAAGCTCCTCTCGCAAATCGCTCTGGGTTGAATTCGTGGGCATCGCCACCCCATTGCTCCTTGTCGTGGTGCATGGCCAGGATTGGAATGACGAGAACAATACCTTTGGGAATGCTGATCTTATCGCCCATGGTTGTGTCATTGAAGGTCCCTCGTTGAATGATTGGTATAGGAGGATAGAGTCGCAATGTTTCGTTTAAGATCATTCCAACCTGGAAAACAAAATCACAAGATCATTGAATTTACGATAAGTTTTGTTTGCTTACCAGCTTTAGCTTGTTTAGAGCCTCGGCATTGATCTCATCTTCTTTACAAACCTCAAGAACTTCTTTGCGGGCGCGGTCTTGCCATTCACGGTGTTGTGAAAGCAAATACATTGCCCAAGTTAAGAGGGTGGCCGTGGTTTCCTGCCCAGCAATGTAGAACGTCTTGCACTCTCCAACGAGTTTGTCATCTTTGAAAGCCGGGTTATCTTGGCTCTGCTCCAACATCAGACCCAGCAAGTCTCTCCCATACGAAGCTGATTTCCGCCGATCTTTGACGAGACCAAGCAATATTGCATCGAGCTCCTTTTGGACTTCCCATAGTTGGAGGTTTTCCCTCAGTGGATGCAACCTGAAAGATCCATAGTTTAATTATTACCAGTGATATATTACCTTCCAAAGGGCATCCATTGCATTGGTGAGAATGCAATCTTGGTCAAAAGCTCAGCTTGCAAGTTGAGAAGATGAAAAATCCTTCTGCCCTTCTCAAAGCTGCTTCCAAATGCAGTGTGGGAGATCACATCCGCAGCCAGGAAGGAGAACTCCTTTTCAACATCAATCTCAAATTCTCCATCGTTATCCCATCTGGACAGCACTTTAGAGGTGCAATCGACCATGGTTCCAGCCATGATATTCTGCAAATAATAATTAAAGTATGTTGAAAAGCAATTATTTTCCTGAATTTTACCTTGAGCTTTTCCAGATGAAAAGCTGGGCCGACCACTCTTCTGTGCTGAGCCCAGTGCTCACCATTTGAAGCAACGAGACCGTAACCAAGCAATTTGATAAGAGTGGCTTGGATCGAAGCAGACTTTCCAAATGACTGTGGATTCTTCGATAAAACCCATCTTACCACCTCAGGATCAGTGACAGTCATCCGTAGCTCATTCCCCCACCAGTACATGTACGGCATTTCTGGAATTTCGAAGAGAACAGAAAGAATTTAACCTAGCTATGTTCATAGTACCGTACCATATTTCTTGGAGAAGCTATGAATGTCTGGAAGAACGTGCGAAAGAATATCATGAGCTCCATCAAACTCGAGCGTGAATTTCCGCTTGGAGAACCTCCGCTTGAGCACCTCGTCCTTGTTTCCGCCCTTGAAGAGCTGAGGCGGGCCTAGAGAAGGACCCTTGATCCCCTGCTTCCTCAGAACAGCCTCTTTTCTACTTGGAGCGATCCAAAACTTCCAAAGCAAAGCATACACAATCACACCCACAAGTCCAGTTGCTAGAACTGGGATCACGAAAACCATATCTAGTTCCATAGCAATATTCAACTCTAGAAATTCTCTACTCTTAAATGTTAAGGTAACATGCTATTCCTGACATTTTGTTCAACCATTTTGCAAGAGTTCAAACCAACTGTTTTAAAAGCATGTAATAAAATATGAATTAAAATAAAAGTATTGCAAAAAGCTAAAATGTCTCATCCTTTGAAATCACATGAAATTCTTTTGCTAAAGGGGCTTGCAAATACTGGAAAATATCTAACTTAGAGAACCAAAAGAATTCTAGAAATTCTCTACTCTAGGTGTTTGAGGTTATGTGTCATTCCTATTTGCGTGCGTCTATACATGTTCCAAAAGATACCCATTTGTCATGTTCACGTGAATTAAAAATAAAAGTATAGTTAAAATTTCTCACAAGCTGAGTAAAAAGGTAGGCTATAAAAGAGATTTGATAAAATAAGGGCCAATATTCTCAACCGAAACAAGAATAAATAGGTGTCTCGTGCTAGGGTAAATGGAGAGAAAGATGCGGCTGTGGCAGAAGGACTTGGCTATGGCGCACCAGAGGGATCTGGCCAGAAAGAAAAAACTGGTTAGGGCTCTTGTCGAGTCGTGGAAGCCTATCTGGTGCTCTTCGATTGGGGCGGACTGGGCAAGCTGGGCCGTCTCATCCAGCTTCTCTACTGTGGTCGTCTCTTTGACAGCCTTCAAGAGCGCGAACTCTACGTCCGGCTCGATCCCACAAACGGTGTCACCGACGAGGATCTTCGCTACATCTCGTCGCTTTCTCTTCGGGTTTTACAATCCTCCCAGCTGGAGGAACTCGAAGCATCCCCAGCCATTCCAATCCTAGACCGGATCATGGACTCGGGCTACTTCCGCTAATGCAGCCAGATGGTGCGCTGCATCACGCGGCAGGAAGAGGAAGGACCGAGTTCTCCTGCGGCTGCTGCGAGATGTGCTCCACGAGTACAAGACAGGCGGCTACGTCTTCCAGTGACGGCGTGTCCCCGAGTTCTGTCATTCGTACCCGCCGCCAACCGGTACGTGCATGGACGACGTGCATGCCCTCTCCCAGTTGATCCAGGCGATCAACACTAGCCCTTTCACCAGCTTGCTCTTGACTGCAAGGCCCCCAGAGTCCATCAGCCCCCACGACCATGCTTTGATAGTAAGTAGTTTCTCGTTCTGGAATGACATGTAACACATATATTTCCCTGTGCAGACATGCATGTACCACGCTTACTGCTGGATGATCAACACCCGGCTGCCAGTATACAAGGCCCTCCCTGACTTGTCCTACTCGGCCCTACGTTCTGGGCCGAGAGACGATCTTGTTGCAGCAGCGGAAAACATGTAGGGAAAACACCATCGAATTACCCTCTCTAATTCTTTCCTTTCTCTGTGTCGGTCCAGGTATATGATGGAGCGAATACCCAATTATGTCGAGGTCTGTAAACGAAGGGACCTCCTGCGGGCGAAGCTGGTCAGTCTTCCTTGCTTTTTTCTACAGTCTCATGATCTTGCTCTTCTGCAGTATTGTATGAGGATGGATGGTGCTATCCTTGAGGCCTATGCAGTTCGGAAACGTTTTAAGTGCTTTTTATAACTAGAAACTCCCTAAGAGGAAAGAAATTGGGTATGTTTGAGCCCGAAAATTGCTTGAGCTTGGAGTAATAAAATGATTTAAGAGTTGCACCCAAAATGAAGTGTTCCTGGATGATCTCGAGTTTAAACTTCAAGTGTTATATAGGGCAATTTTTGTTTATGAGTTTCTTGGACTACGTTCTCGGCACCGGTGCAATCTCAGGAAGCTAGCAGGAGCTTCTTTTTCGTTTTTATCTTGCGATTTTTTATATACATATAGAATATTTTTAAAGATATTAAATCGTAATCATTGTCACAAGGTGTCGCTAATGGGTGTAAATCGGCCCTGCTTGTTAGTTTTCACCCACCAGGCAATCGCGGCGGAGACGAGCATCAATCCCACCGCGAAGACGAGCGAAAAGGTGCTGATGGATGTGGCAAGGATGGCCGATTCGGCTCTCTCGTTCTCGGCAGCCACGATTCTCAGAGGAGTCCACTCGCAGTTCATCGAGGAGTGCTGCATTGGACTCCATTCCACGTTGTTCACCGGGAACCAGAACGCTGAAGCGAATCTGTGGCTCTTTCCAATGCTAAACTGAGCATCCTGTTTGAAACAGTAAAAGAAAGAGAGAGAAAACGAGAAGCTGTGAGGAAAAGAGTGACTGATAATCGAGTAAGAACCTGTTGGAGGCGATCTGACGTTTGTAATGGTCTCGAGAACTCAAAAATGTAACTTCCAGCACTAGCTGTTGCTCCGTATGGACTATCCGCAGTTGTCAATCCTAATGCCACAGTCCAAAAAAATGATTTTTTCCTATGCGGTTTTCGCTATTACCATATTGGTTTTTGATGCTGGTATGGCTCCAAACTCCCTTCCAATCGTTTTGTGCACCACCGTTCGCTTTCGGTCCTGCAAACAAAGATACAAGAAAACTATAGAGAATTACAAGAGCGTGGGACTACCAAAACATTCACGAACCATTTGGACCGTAATAGCGGCAATGGCTCTTATAGTAAAAGTAAGCAAACGTTTTCTTGATTGTGGCTCAGCCCGGCTAGACCCCTTTGGCAGGGTGAAGAAGGGGCATTGCCTTTGATGACAAAATCACCATCCCCTAGAGGTCATTTATTGAACTTTTGTGCTGGATTTCGACCATTAAGCTCTACTTCCAACGTTGCCGCACAAAACACTGATGGTATGTGCCATCTTGACGAGTTTTTCTCTCCAGATATACTTCGCGAAACTTTCAGCAAGGCACTAAATGCTACAGACTTCCACTTCGAATCCAACACCGACACCCAGACTGGAAAGGCCGGTTGAGGAAACTTAGACAGCTAGTAATAAGTGTGTTTCCACTTCATCTGGAAAGCTACACAATAAGCTACACAATAAGCTACACAACAGAACCTTTCTCATGCGAAGTTTATGTCTATACAAGGAAAATATTATTTTGCCACAAGATGGAGTCCAGCAAGCCAGGTAATGGATAGAACGATGGCATCTAAGAGTTCATTGCTGACTTTTGGGGTTTTGAAAATAACCTTGATGTGGAGAAACCGCGCAAGTCGCCTACTAAATTTCCGACTGCCATCGACGAGATCTTCCGGTGCTTGCAAATGCCGCTTGTGAAGAACCATGGTTCAGTAGCAAAACTTCTGAGATGATAACATATCGTGGCTTTGATCAATCTTCACTTCGTATTCACAAAGAGATCAATTTCGGCCATGGAGAGGATCGATGGCTGGCAGATAATTTGGTATAGGAGGATCTATCTCAATAAAACATCATTAATTTTTTTCTAGAATTTAGTACCATATATATAGCTTTGATCCAATTTGATAACAAAGCTCATAAGGAACATCCTCTATGTATTGTGTGACCTCTAGACTGCTATAAGTTATAAATAGCACCTATAACGTTTCGGAAGTGCATAGGCTTCAAGGATAGCATCCTCCAGACTGGAGAAAAAGTAAGGAAGACTAACCAGCTTCGCCTGCAGGAGCTCCATTCGCTTACAGACCTCAACATAATTGGGTATTCGTTCCATCATATACCTGGACCAACAGAGAAAGGAATGAGTTAGAGAGGGTAATTCGATGGTGTTTCCTTACATGTTTTCCGCTGCTGCAACAAGAATCTGGTCTTCCGGCCCAGAACGTAGGGCCGAGTATGACAAGTCAGGGAGGGCCTTGTACACCGGCAGCCGGGTGTTGATCATCCAGCAGTAGCCGTGGTACATGCATGTCTGCACAAGGCGTTAACTACATATCACTGGAACGAGAAACTGCTTACTATCAAAGCATGGTCGTGGGGACTGATGGACTCTGGTGGCCTTGCAGTCAAGAGCAAGCTGGTAAAAGGGCTAGTGTTGATCGCGTGGATCAACTGGGAGAGGGCATGCACGTCGTCGATGCACGTACCGGTTGGCGCCGGGTACGCACCCCTTCCACCGGAAGACGTAGCCACTTACCTTGTACTCGTGGAGCACATCTCGCAGCAGTCGCAGGAGAACTCGGTCCTTCGTCTTCCTGTAGAACCGCGTTCCAATCCTAGACCGGATCATGGGCTCGGCCTACTTCCACTACGAGCAGCCCTCCCGATGCAGCCAGACGGGGCGCTGCATCATGGCTGGGGATGCTTCGAGTTCCTCCAGCTGGGAGGATTGTAAAACCCGAAGAGAAAGCGACGAGATGTAGGGAAGGTCCTCGTCGGTGACACCGTTTGTGGGAACTAGCCGGAGGTAGAGTTCGCGCTCTTGAAGGTTGAGAATATACTTTATATACTGCTTTTTTAACTTACCTTTTCTCAAAGGCTCGCCAAGGTTTTGGATTAGTTATTGATGATGGAAGCTTAGATTGAAGAACGCCTCTGTGGAACACCTTTGGCCACAAAGTCATTTTCTTTAGACTTTGATGCCACTGGCTTTGGTTTCTCTTGCTCATTTTCCTCGTCAACTCCTCGCAATGCAACATCCTATTTGTCCCACTCGTCCATGGCGCTCACTTTTAAACTACAAAACGTGAGAGTCCGAGGAGAAAGCATTGGAGAGCAGCACAAAAGCCTGTCCAAGCTCCTCGTCCATTTCCACAAGCCTCTGTGCGGCAAAAGCCGCTTTTTCCAGATCGATGCTACCTCTGGATGATCCCAGCAGCGCCTTCCAAGCCACAGCATCCGCCTCAAACGGCATTCCCTCCACCACTTCCCGAGCAAAATCCACGCGCCCTGCTCGTCCCAGAAGATCAGCCATGCACAGGAAGTGCTCCAAGCTCGGCCGCGAGGAGTGATCCAACACCAAGATCTGGAACAAGAGCTTACCCCGCTGGAGAAGCCCGGCATGGTTGCAGGCCACGAGAGCACACACGAAAGTGGTCGAGTCCGGGGTCACACCCTCCAGCTCCATTTCCAGCAGCAACTCCAGGCTCTGGCTTGAGTCTCCGGTGTGAGCCAGCGCCGCGAGGATTGTGTTCCAGAGCACGGACGATGCGCCAAAACCAGCTCGGAATGCGTGAAAAACTTCTCTCGCGGTCCCGACGCTCCCACACTTGGCGTACATGTTCACCAGCGAGCTGCAGAGGAACGCGTCAGCTTGCATCATCTTTCTCTCGATCAGGAGCTCATGAAAGATCTTACCGGATGACAAATCTCCCAGCAAAGAACACGCACCGAGAAGCGTCGACAGAGTTGTGGAGTCGGGATCCATCTTCATATCTTCATACAGCTCCAGCGCTTCTTTCCCTCGACCGCTCTGGACATATCCCCCGAGCATCGTGTTCCATGCCACCAAGTCTCGCCGCTCCATTCGATCAAAAACGCCCCTGGCAGAAGCACAGTCGTCAAAGCTAGCATACATCTTCACCAAAGCAGTCTCCAAAACAAGGCCAGTGTTCTCGAGCTTACTTGCAAGAATTCGCTGGTGGATCGCCTTTCCTTGCTCCAAAGTCGAGCACGCAGCTAGAACAGTGGAGTATGTCACTCTGTTGGGCGGAACGTTCATCGCATGGTAGATCTCCAGTGCCTCGAGGCTATGCCCGTGTTGTGCATATCCACCAATCATGGCAGTATGCACCACGACGCTCTTCTGCGCGATGCCATCAAAAACTCGTCGAGCATCGGCCACTGCCCCGCATTTCCCATAGAAGTTCACAACAGCGACTTGGAGAACTTGATCTTCCTTGTCGAATCCACAGCAAACAGCTCGCGAATGGATCATCTTTCCGATTTTCAAGTCCCTGGAGCTCGAGCAGGCACCAAGAACCGTGGTGAGAGTCCTGTGATTCGGCTCTAGCCCCTCCAAGTCAATGGAATGGTATGCCCCGAGAGCTTCCCTGACAAGCCCGTGCTGGGCATACCCAGCGATCATAGCGTTCCACGGAGCCACACTCGCCACCTTTGTCTCCTCCAAGAAAGCTCTGGCGATCTCCACACGACCAAGCCTCGAGTAGAAGCTTACGATCGAGGTTTGCGCCATTGCCTCGAAGAAAATCGCAGGAAACTCCGCTAGAGTTCTCGTGTGGATTGATCGCCCCAGCTCCAGATCGTCGCAGGACCCGAGACCGCTGGAAAACGAGATCTCATTCGGCTCAATGCCGGTAAAGATCATCTCGTTGTAAGCATGAGCGGCTTCTCTCGAATGCCCGTTCCGGGCATATGCGGTGAGCATCGCGTTCCAGGATACCAGGCTCTTCTCCGGAATGGATTGGAACACGGATCTCGCGAGATCGACCCTCCCGTATCTACCATACAACGCCACGAGAGAATTTTGGAGCATGAGATCAAATTCCAGCCCCGAGGAAGAGATATGGCGATGGATTGCGGTACCTTGAGCCGTGTTCGTGCAAGCTCCAAGAACTCGAACAAACGTGTGCCGGTCGGGCCTCTCTCCCTCGAGTGCCATTCGCCGAAAGAGATACAGCGATTCTTCCCCTCGTCCATTGCCCGCGTACGCGCCGATGACGAAATTCCAGCACAGAGAGCTCTTCCGGGGCAGCGATTCAAACAGGGATCGAGCTCGATCGACGCTGCCGCACTTGCCGTAGAGCTGGATGAGCAGCGCTCCGAGATCTGGATCCGTGCCGAATCCGGCCGCCGCAATGCAAGAGTGGAGAGAGATCGCGTCGGGGAGATTGGCGGCGCACTGCCGAATCGTGCGGGCGTAGGCGTGGATCAGTGGCATAAACCCTAACGGATATTCCTGTTTGAATCTACTTGCCGTTTAAATCTGGGTAAAAACGTTTATCTTTGAGTATCTCTCTCTCTCTCTCTCTCTCAATTTAGCGATTTGAAAAAATGGGCGGGAAATGAGAGTGACTCCACAGTGACTCCCGGAGGTAAAATCCTAAAATCATAAAGCGTTTGCTGCTATATTTTTATAAAGGAAAACGCGTTTGGTGGTCGAGCCAGCAGAACCAAAGAGAGCTTCGACACGATTTCCAGACCTGTCACACCTGTGGAGGAGGAGATTTCAGTCAGGTGCTGTGCATTTTCGAGTAGAGAAACAGCTCGGCTCTTTTAAACCAGCTGCAACTGAAGGCTTTTGGTTTGCAAAATTTGTAATCAAACTCGAGAACCAAGCGAATCGTTTCATACTCCAGAACAAGCTCTATTGTACCAGATACCTCCTCCAATGATGCTTCCAAGCTCAATCCTACATGAAACGAGAGTTAAAGTGAGTACTCAAATAGCAATGCCCATGGCTGGCTTCTTTCGTAGGCAAGGATTCAAAGCCCACGAACGGTTTGGGGCAAAGACCTCTTGGAACGTACTGCGATGCCCTAACATGTAAAGAAAATTGACTTTTCCAATTTGTCTGAAGAGCGAAAATCCAAGGTTTTCAACAGCCGGTCTTCCCAGCTTTGGTCCAAAAGTACACCTAGCACAAGCACGTGTCCCATATTCTTATCCCATTTATGCTGGATAGAAAAGGACGACTACAGGTGACTGGTAAATCCACTTGTCCAGCGATCCATTCGTCATGTGCTTAGACGAGGAGCCTGTTTGATCCCTCGGAGCAAAACCCAAGCAGCTTTACCAGGTTCCAGTGATGGAGACTTCCCAGCACCGAGTAACTGGAAGAAAAACAAAGCAAACTTGTGACTGCCACTAGTCTAGGCAGTTCCTCTCCAACTCGGTTTGGGGGAAGTCTCCACCACGATAACTCCACCACGAAAAGCTGGTAATGACCTTATAACCTGGGGTACAAGCTTGCCTGGTGAGGCACTATAAGCTCCCATTAAAATCAAAACAGCAGAGCAAAATTTATTTATTTTATTTTATTCTTATTTGTAAAACAGTTAATCATATTAGTTATATAATATTTGTATTTATATGAATTTATAAAATACCCTTTAATCCCTTTATTGATATTTTATCGCCTTGTGAATGTAAGTTGCATACCATGAAGTGGTTTGAGAGTCACGCCCGACACAGGGCAGTGCTGATAATTTGGTGAGAGGCTTGCAGAAAACCTCCTAAGAATCATAGCGAGTGCAATTTTGGCCTCGATGAGAGCAAAAGTCTGCCCGATACAAACCCGCGGCCCGAAAGAAAAGGGCATGAAAGCGTTGGGATGCTTGCACGCCTTGGAAGCTCCTCTCGCAAATCGCTCTGGGTTGAATTCGTGGGCATCGCCACCCCATTGCTCCTTGTCGTGGTGCATGGCCAGGATTGGAATGACGAGAACAATACCTTTGGGAATGCTGATCTTATCGCCCATGGTTGTGTCATTGAAGGTCCCTCGCTGGATGATTGGTAAAGGAGGATAGAGTCGCAATGTTTCGTTTAAGATCATTCCAACCTGGAAAACAAAATCACAAGATCATTGAATTTACGATAAGTTTTGTTTGCTTACCAGCTTTAGCTTGTTTAGATCCTCGGCATTGATCTCATCCTCTTTACAAACCTCAAGAACTTCTTTGCGGGCGCGGTCTTGCCATTCACGGTGTTGTGAAAGCAAATACATTGCCCAAGTTAAGAGAGTGGCCGTGGTTTCCTGCCCGGCAATGTAGAACGTCTTGCACTCTCCAACGAGTTTGTCATCTTTGAAAGCCGGGTTATCTTTGCTCTGCTCCAACATCAGACCCAGCAAGTCTCTCCCATACGAAGCTGATTTCCGCCGATCTTTGACGAGACCAAGCAATATTGCATCGAGCTCCTTTTGGACTTCCCATAGTTGGAGGTTTTCCCTCAGTGGATGCAACCTGAAAGATCACATAGTTTAATTATTACTAGTGATATATTACCTTCCAAAGGGCATCCATTGCATTGGTGAGAATGCAATCTTGGTCAAAAGCTCAGCTTGCAAGTTGAGAAGATGAAAAATCCTTCTGCCCTTCTCAAAGCTGCTTCCAAATGCAGTGTGGGAGATCACATCCGCAGCCAGGAAGGAGAACTCCTTTTCAACATCAATCTCAAATTCTCCATCGTTATCCCATCTGGACAGCACTTTAGAGGTGCAATCGACCATGGTTCCAGCCATGATATTCTGCAATTAATATGTTAAAAAGTATATAATTATTTTCCTGAAGTTTTACCTTGAGCTTTTCCAGCTGAAAAGCTGG
The DNA here is from genome assembly GCF_000143415.4 of Selaginella moellendorffii. NCBI lineage: Eukaryota > Viridiplantae > Streptophyta > Lycopodiopsida > Selaginellales > Selaginellaceae > Selaginella > Selaginella moellendorffii. The sequence goes on along the minus strand of NW_003314290.1, from coordinate 1,270,687 downwards.
GCCGACCACTCTTCTGTGCTGAGCCCAGCGCTCACCATTTGAAGCAACGAGACCGTAACCAAGCAATTTGACAAGAGTGGCTTGGATCGAGGCAGACTTTCCAAATGACTGTGGATTCTTCGATAAAACCCATCTTACCACCTCAGGATCAGTGACAGTCATCCGTAGCTCATTCCCCCACCAGTACATGTACGGCATTCCTGGATTTCCAAAGAGAAAAGAAAGAATTTAACTTAGCTATGTTCATAGTACCGTACCATATTTCTTGGAGAAGCTATGAATGTCTGGAAGAACGTGCGAAAGAATATCATGAGTTCCATCAAACTCGAGCGTGAATTTCCGCTTGGAGAACCTCTGCTTGAGCACCTCGTCCTTGTTTCCGCCCTTGAAGAGCTGAAGAGGGCCTAGAGAAGGACCCTTGATCCCCTGCTTCCTCAGAGCAGCCTCTTTTCTACTTGGAGCGATCCAAAACTTCCACAGCAAAGCATACACAATCACGCCCACAAGTCCAGTCGCTAGAAGCTGGATCACGAGAACCATGTCTAGCTCCATAGCAATATTCAAATCTAGAAATTCTCTACTCTAGGTGTTTGAGTCAATTAAAGTTACGTGGCCATACGTCAAGACATCTGTCCCAAGATATGTTGGGGCAGAAATATAGGTGCAAAAAGTTAAAATGTCTCATCCTTTGAGGTCATATGAAATTCTTGTGTTAAAGGGGACTTGCAAATACTGAAAAACATCCAACTTACAAAATAAGAGAAACAAAAGAATTCTCTACTCTAGGTGTTTGAGGTTACGTGTCATCCCTATTTGCGTGAGGCCATACACCTGTCCCAAAAGATACCCATTTGTCATGTTCATGTGAATTAGGTGCCAAAAGTTAAAATTTCTCACAAGCTGAGTAAAAAGGTAGGCTATAAAGGGGATTAGATAAAATAAGGGCAAGTACCGGAACAAGAATAAAATTTCTCACAAGCTGAGTAAAAAGGTAGGCTATAAATGGGATTTGATAAAATAAGGGCAAGTACCGAAACAAGAATAAATAGGTGTCTCGTGTTAGGGTAAATGGAGAGAAAGATGCGGCAGAAGGACTTGGCTATGGTCCACCAGAGGGAGCTGGGCGGTAAGAAAAAATTGGTTAGGGCTCTTGTCGAGTCGTGGAAGCATGAGGACGAGGAAGCCTATCTGGTGTCCAGGTGCCAGACCAACTTTCTCTTCGATTGGGGCGGACTGGGCAAGCTGGGCCGTCTCATCCAGCTTCTCTACTGTGGTCGTCTCTTTGACAGCCTTCAAGAGCGCGAACTCTACGTTCGGCTCGATCCCACAAACGGTGTCACCGACGAGGATCTTCGCTACATCTCGTCGCTTTCTCTTCGGGTTTTACAATCCTCCCAGCTGGAGGAACTCGAAGCATCCCCAGCCATTCCAATCCTAGACCGGATCATGGACTCGGCCTACTTCCACTACGAGCAGCCCTCCCGATGCAGCCAGACGGTGCGCTGCATCACGCGGCTCTACAAAAAGACGAAGGACCGAGTTCTCCTGCGGCTGCTGCGAGATGTGCTCCACGAGTACAAAACAGGCGGCTACGTCTTCCAGTGGAGGCGGGTCCCCGAGTTCTGTCATTCGTACCCGCCGCCAACCGGTACGTGCATTGACGACGTGCATGCCCTCTCCCAGTTGATCCAGGCGATCAACACTAGCCCTTTCACCAGCTTGCTCTTGACTGCAAGGCCCCCAGAGTCCATCAGCCCCCACGACCATGCTTTGATAGTAAGTAGTTTCTCGTTCTGGAATGACATGTAACACATATATTTCCCTGTGCAGACATGCATGTACCACGCTTACTGCTGGATGATCAACACCCGGCTGCCAGTATACAAGGCCCTCCCTGACTTGTCCTACTCGGCCCTACGTTCTGGGCCGAGAGACGATCTTGTTGCAGCAGCGGAAAACATGTAGGGAAAACACCATCGAATTACCCTCTCTAATTCTTTCCTTTCTCTGTGTCGGTCCAGGTATATGATGGAGCGAATACCCAATTATGTCGAGGTTTGTAAACGAAGGGACCTCCTGCGGGCGAAGCTGGTCAGTCTTCCTTGCTTTTTTCTACAGTCTCATGATCTTGCTCTTCTGCAGTATGGTATGAGGATGGATGGCGCTATTCTTGAGGCCTATGCAGTTCGGAAACGTTTTAAGTGCTATTTATAACTAGAAACTCCCTAAGAGGAAAGAAATTGGGTATGTTTGAGCCCGAAAATTGCTTGAGCTTGGAGTAATAAAATGATTTTAAGAGTTGCACCCAAAATGAAGTGTTCCTGGATGATCTCGAGTTTAAGCTTCAAGTGTTATATAGGGCAATTTTTGTTTATGGATTTCTTGGACTACGTTCTCGGCTCCAGTGCAATCTCAGGAAGCTAGCAGGAGCTTCTTCTTCGTTTTTATCTTGCGATTTTTTCTATACATATGGAATTTAAAGATATTAAATCATAATCATTGTCACAAGGTGTCGCTAATGGGTGTAAATCGGCCCTGCTTGTTAGTTTTCACCCACCAGGCAATCGCGGCGGAGACGAGCATCGATCCCACCGCGAAGACGAGCGAAAAGGTGCTGATGGATGTGGCAAGGATGGCCGATTCGGCTCTCTCGTTCTCGGCAGCCACGATTCTCAGAGGAGTCCACTCGCAGTTCATCGAGAAGTGCTGCATTGGACTCCATTCCACGTTGTTCACCGGGAACCAGAACGCTGAAGCGAATCTGTGGCTCTTTCCAATGCTAAACTGAGCATCCTGTTTGAAACAGTAAGAGAGACAGAGAGAGAAAAAGAAGCTGTGAGGAAAAGAGCGACTGATAATCGAGTGAGGACCTGTTGGAGGCGATCTGACGTTTGTAACGGTCTCGAGAACTCGAAAATGTAGCTTCCAGCGCTAGCTGATGCTCCGTATGGACTATCCGCAGTTGTCAATCCTAATGCCACAGTCCAAAAGAATGATTTTTTCCTACGCGGTTTTCGCTATTACCATATTGGTTTTCGATGCTGGTATGGCTCCAAACTCCCTTCCAATCGTTTTGTGCACCACCGTTCGCTTCCGGTCCTGCAAACAAAGATACAAGAAAACTATAGAGAATTACAAGAGCGTGGGACTACCAAAACATTCACGAACCATTTGGACCGATGCCATCGTAATAGCGGCAATGAGGATTCCAAGCGTAGAGATCGTGAAGGCTTCCAGTGCTACGAGAAAGTACTTAAGTCTCGGCAAGAAAAAAAGGGAAAGAAACAAGACGAGTACCTGTCCCGGCCAGTTCCATTGAGATTGTCCGCAAGGTTTGCGCCATAGCTCCGACCAGGGACGGCATCGCTAATGGAGAAATGCATTATATCCACTTCGTGACCTCCACAGCTTTGTTTCGAGCAATTCAAGCTCTCTGAGCAACCTCCCATCTGCAGATGATCATAGAAGTGAAGTGAAGCAAAAAGAGAGATGGTTTTCTCGACTGACATCGACGTAAGTCGCGTCATCACCGATGGGAAACATGAGAGCTACCGAAGGACTTGCGCGTTTTACACTGTAGAAAGGAAAGAAAAGAGATTCACATGATAGAAACGAAGAAGAAGAAGAAAATAAAAGAGCGCTGACCTCTGCTTGTACTGATAGCTCCCTGGGATTTTCAGAAGAAAGAAGAGATCGCGACCATCGTGAGCAGCCTGTGTGGCCTCCACGATGAAATTCCAGTCCAATTTGCCAATCACTCGTTTACCTTGACGGTCATCTTGCCTGGATAAGGATCGCCCGACGCTGGATCCAACGCCGGGTACAGCGAGAACTGGATCCCTTCCACCGCATCCCAATCGGCGGCAGCTCCATCCACAGTGATCTTCCCGGGAATGTATTCCGCGGAGACGACTGCCAGATTCGACGCCGGGCCGCGGCATTGCGCTGCATTCTCCTTGTGATCGCCATGAGCCCTAGCAGAGGAGAGGAGAGAAGCTCCGAGAAAGAGGGCGAGGAAGAGCGCCATAGTCAAATATCAAAATTAGGGATGCCAGATGCTTTAAAAATAGCTCATCTTTAGCCGTCCTCTTTTAGGGTTCTTCGTTTAGGGTTCTTCTTTCTTGCGCCGTGATGAGCTTCTTGCTCCAATCTGACACCTCTTGTAGGAGGGCGCCCTTGAGGCGCTCGTTGAACGGTAGCTTTCTCTGAGCGCGCGCTCTCTCTCTCTTCTTGTTCTCGGCGATCTCTAGATTTCCTGTGCTGGGATGAACTAAACAAGAATTTTTTGTCAAGCTCAACAGTCTGAACCCACAGCGTGTTGAGAAATTCTAGTTCTGAGCACTCTGGTTAGAAACCTCGCAGATTGCGATGAAATCCAGGGGCTCGATCGATACTTTCTAGCTCGATTTGGGGCATAAGTGAAGCCGATGAAACCCATCCAGGCCGTCCGATCAAACCATCAACAAATTCAGGCTAAACCTAAATTATTAATTTGAATGGCCTTGCAGCTGCAAGGCCACTGCCTTGGCGGCGAAGAATCGAGCACCGGCAGCTCCAAATCCGCTGGTTCTGGAAGCGCAGGGGGCAGACGCAGGCGCAGGCGCGGCAGCGAGGATCAAACCTTCAAGGTGCTGCAAACGATCGCTCGATCAGGTTTGCGCGATGATGCAGCAATAAGCTCCCAATCCCCCAACTCGGCATCCTTGGTTTTGGACCGCACATCAAAGTTTCCTTTCGAGGATAAGCTTGAAGACTTTTGAGGTCCCTCACTTCCATGAATTTTTCACCAAAGATCTCTTTGTTCTTTATTAGGGCAGAATTATAATATACTTTATTATTATTATTAGGGTAGCTTCGAATCCTTCGAGATGAAGTGGAAACACACTTACTACTAGACGAGACGTAGCGCATGAGGAGCTTTGAGAGCTTTGCCGCTATCAATCGCTTCTCTCGCTCTCTCGATCTCGGCAAATGGGTCGCTGGCTCCACCATGGCAGTGTTGAAGACAATGCGATCGTAAGCAGCGCCTATGACACCCCTCAGAGCTGTCAGGCCGTGCTCAATGTTGTTCTCTAGCTGCCTCTGAAGCACAGCAAGCTATTGAAGTTAGTTATCACAAGAGAAACAATCGAAGTTGAAGTTATTTGAAGTGAAAGTCTGTAGCATTTAGAGTTTTGCTGAAAGTTTCACGAAGTATACCCGGAGAGAACTCACAATGCCCTGATCACTATAGATAAATTATTACCATCAATGTTTTTGTGCAGCAACGTTGGAGGTGGAGCTTTGGTGGACGAAATCCAGCACAAAAGTTCAATGGATGACCTCTGATGGTGGCATCAGGAGATGGTGATTTTGTCGTCAAAGACAATGCCCCTTCTTCACCCTGCCAAACGGGTCTAACCGGGCTGAGCCACGATCAAGAAAACGTTTTGCTTACTTTTACTATAAGACCAGCATCAACTCCTCTCTTAAGCATAAGCATCAACAAAGGTTTTTCGTATCCCTGGTGATAAAAACCTGTGACAATTGCTTCCCGGCCAAATGTCTGCCTTGAAAGGATGAAAACTATGAAAACCAAAGCAATACCTTCACATACCGCTAGACCTTCTTAGTGGTGGCCACGGTTGGTCTCTTTTTTATGTGCTCCCTAATGTCCAGAAGAGAATACCTGCCATCATTGAGGACTATCAGCAACTAAGACCGATTTCATGTTTTTAAGGACTTTCATGCTTCTGGTTGACTAACGTAAGAAATATCCTGCACAAACCATTGCCTAAGTACTGCGATGATCAGAATGCTGGAGAGGAGTTGCTGCTGCTCTTATAGTAAAAGTAAGCAAACGTTTTCTTGATTGTGGCTCAGCCCGGCTAGACCCGTTTGGCAGGGTGAAGAAGGGTCATTGCCTTTGATGACAAAATCACCATCCCCTAGAGGTCATTTATTGAACTTTTGTGCTGGATTTCGACCATTGATGGAGAGGAGGACAAATATCAAAATTAGGGATGCCAGATGCTTTAAAAATAGCTCATCTTTAGCCGTCCTCTTTTAGGGTTCCTCGTTTAGGGTTCTTCTTTCTTGCTCGTGATGAGCTTCTTGCTCCAATCTGACACCTCTTGTAGGAGGGCGCCCTTGAGGCGCTCGTTGAACGGTAGCTTTCTCTGAGCGCGCGCTCTCTCTCTTCTTGTTCTCGGCGATTTCTAGATTTCCTAACTAAACAAGAATTTTTTGTCAAGCTCAACAGTCTGAATCCACAGCGTGTTGAGAAATTCTAGTTCTGAGCGCTCTGGTTAGAAATGGGATATTGCGATCGATGAGCTCGATTTATTCTATTTCGGGCATTTTCCGATCAAACCCAGACTGGCCGTCCGATCAAACCATCCAGGCCGTCCACTCAAACCATCAAAAAATTCAGGCTAAACATAAATTATTAATTTGACTTCATCCAGGCCGTCCGATTACCGCCAGGCCAAGGGAGCCCTAAACCTTTGTCAATGGCTTGTTGTACAGCGGGTGGGCTGCGCCTCCTCGCGCATTCTTCCTCCCCTTCTTCTCCCGGCGATTCACCAGCTAGGCTCTCCTGCAAGGCGGTGGAGCAGCGGCATTCCACTGCCTTGGCGGCAAAGAATCGAGCACCGGCAGCTCCAAATCCGCTGGTTCTGGAAGCGCAGGGGCGCGTGTGCACGGGGCAGACGCAGACGCGGCCGCTGGGCGAGGATCAAGCCTTCAAGGTGCTGCAAACGATCGCTCGATCAGGTTTGCGCGAAATATTTCCCGGGCAAAGCGAAAATTTTCCCATTTCTTTGCAGCCAGGGAAGAGATTCCCGACGATGAGCGCGTCTCGGGAGCGCAGCTGGGGGCGTTCTTCGCCGCGATGGCGATCCGATCGGCCTCGTTTCCTCGCGACACGCAGTGGAGCGAGGGAGAGCGCAAGGCCATGCGGCAGTTTTGGCCGCAGCTCGTCCAGGTCTTGCCCCCCGACGTGCTCTTCGTGGCCGATCCCGACGGTACTCTGATGGAGGATGTGCTACACTCTGGCTTGAGCTTTGTCGGCCGAGGCCCCGTGGAGATGCGCCTCGTTGGTGCTCTCCGGGAGATGCTACGCGGCGACCATCTTGGCTTTGAAGAGATCGTCGGCATCTTGAGAGACTTGCTCCCACTTGGGGAAGATGGCGATGGATCGAAAGTCAGTGATGTGTTGGTGGCAGCGTTCTTGATTGCTCTGCGAATGAATGGGGAGACAGACCGGGAGCTCAAAGCGTTTTGCATGGCATTCGACGACGAGCTTGGTAAAGTTCCTCTTCTTGGTTTTTCTTCTTTGACGTTTCATTCTTCCAGGCGAGCTTCCTGTTGCGAACGTGAGCTCTTTGACTCACTATGGCGAGCCGTATGATGGGAATACCAGGTTCTTCCGGAGCACCCTGTTCGTGGCCGCCGTGCGAGCGAGCTATGGTGAGTGTTGTCTGCTCCATGGTGTCGATCGCATGCCTCCTAAGGTAGGAGTGCTCTACTTCTACTGGCATTCTGACGAACTTTGTTACAGTGGGGAGTGACGGAAGAACAGATGCTCAACAAGTTGGGCGCTGCTACAACGCTGTCCCCTGCAGAAGCCGCAAGTCTTCTTGAGGTGCGTCCTCATAGCATTCTGATCGACGCACTACTTAGGCATGGTTTGTGCAGGATGTTGGTTTTGCTTACGTTAGTCAACGAGAAGCACGAAAGTCCTTGTAAGGTTGGACATGAAATCGTCTTAGTTGCTGATAGTTCTCAATGATGGCAGGTATTCTCTTCTGGCCATTAGGGAGCACATAAAAAAGAGACCAACCGTGGCCACCACTGAGAAGGTCCAGCGGTACGTGAAGGTATTGCTTTGGTTTCCATATTTTTTATCCTTTTCAGCAAAAGCATGGCAGGCATCTGGCCGGGAAGCAATTGTCACAGGTTTTTATCACCAGGGATACGAAGAACCTTTGTTGATGCTTATGCGCAGGAGAGGAGTTGATGCTGGTCTTATAGTAAAAGTAAGCAAAACGTTTTCTTGATCGTGGCTCAGCCCAGCTACACCCGTTTGGCAGGGTGAAGAAGGGGCATTGTCTTTGACGACAAAATCACCATCTCCTGATGCCACCATCAGAGGTCATCCATTGAACTTTTGTGCTGGATTTCGTCCACCAAGCTCTACCTCCAACGTTACTGCACAAAACATTGATGGTAATATTTTATCTATAGTGATGTGGCATTGTGAGTTCTCTCCAGGTATACTTCGTGAAACTTTCAGCAAAACTCTAAACGCTACAGACTTTCACTTTGAATCAACACTGACACCCAGACTGGAAAGGCCGGTAAGCATTGTGATAACTAACTTCAATAACTTGCTGTGTTCCAGAGGCAGCTAGAGAACAACATTGAGCACGGCTTGACAGCTCTGAGGGGTGTCAAAGGCGCGGCTTACGATCGCATTGTCTTCAACGCTGCCATGGTAGACAACCTTCTGGGATGCAGCGGAGTCAGCGACCCATTCGCCGCGATCGAGAGAGCGAGAGAAGCGATTGATAGCGGCAAAGCTCTCAAGCTCCTCATGCGCTACGTCTCGTCTAGTAGTAAGTGTGTTTCCACTTCATCTCGAAGGATTCCAGAGCATTAAGCTAGATTGGAACTTTAACTATTATTCCCCTATTATAATAATAATAATAATAATAATAATAATAATAAAGTATATTATAATTCCGCCCTAATAAAGAACAAGGAGAAGAAAAGATGGAGTCAGGTAATGGATGGGATGGATGCATCTTTGGTGAAGAATTCATGGATGTGAGGGAGGAAACAAAGAAAGACTTTGAGGATGCCGAGTTGGGGGATTGGGAGCTTATTGCTGACTTTTGGGGTTTTGAGGATAAGCTTGAGGTGGAGAAACCGCGTGAGACGCTTAAAGAGTGGCTCCTCTCAATCGTGCTTCGTTATAACATCATGTCTTCACTTTTTGATCGGGAGGAGCTTCGCCAAGCACAAGAAAGCGCAAAAAAGATAGAAACAGCAAATGCCAATAACGAGAATCGCTCACTTGAAAATCCTGACCGCCATCGCCGAGATCTTCCTCTGCTTGCAAATGCCGCCTGTGAAGAACCATGCTTCACGACGCGTAGCAGCAAAACTTTCGAGAAGACAGGGGTAATGATCCCCTCGTATCGCGGCGGTGTCGATCAATCTGTACTCCCTCATTCACGAAGAGATCGACTGAAAGAGGAGAGGAGAGATGCTAAGTTGAAGGAGGCGGTGATGAACTTTTCCACGGCGTGGATGAAAACAATCCCTCCTCCCAGACAGGTGGCGGAGTTTGAGCTCACGGATTCATGCAAGCTGGTGATCCAGGGCGGAGATATCACGCGCTGGTTCAAGGATGGCCATAGCGATGCAATCGTCAATGCCGCTAACGAGCTCATGCTTGGTGGAGGCGGCGTAGATGGAGGTAAGCTTCGTTCTTTTCTTTCTGGGACTGGATTCTTGATCTCTTTCTCTTATATCATGGTCTTTTGGATTTCTTTTCTTGGTCATAGATTCTCTTTGTCCATAAATCCATGAAGACACCTATAGCTCTTTCACCTATAGTTCTTTCACCTATAGCTCGAAAAGCTTGAGAATTATGTGGGGATCCTTGCGAAGTGTTGTTCTTCCAGAATTTCTCTTATCCTTTCTTTTGCTTTGCAGCGATCCATGACGCGGCGGGACCAGATCTTTACAAAGCCTGCAAAACATTGCCTCTGGTGGCACCAAGAACACGCTGCCCTGTGGGACAAGCTAGAGAAACGCCGTAAGTTTCAATCTCTTCTTGGACAAAAGTTTTCTCTTTCGATCGCTCGCAGTGCCTTTCGATTGCCTGTCCGGCGGATCATCCACACGGTTGGGCCGACGTATCACAGATCTACCAGGATGAAAGCAGCAGCTTTGCTGCGAGACGCATACTGGTATGTAACATCTCTTAAGTAGAATCTTTTGCTTTTTTGCCTGACCAGTTGCTCTTAACAGCAACTCACTCGAGCTTGCGAGAGAGAAAGGCGTCAAATGCATTGCATTTCCAGCCATCTCGTGTGGAATTTACGGGTAAAAGCTGAACATTAGTTTCTCGCTTTTCTTCGCTTTATAATCTTTCTTTGCTAAAGCTATGCTCCTTTTTTTTGGCAGATACCCTGTGTATGAAGGTGCTGAGATTGCTTTGAGAACAGTATCTGAAAATGCTGCTGGGTTTGAAGAAGTACATAACAAATATATGAATGTTTGTATGACCTTTAACTCTCTATTTTTTTTGCTGTGTGTAGGTACACTTCGTCCTGATGGACAAGAATGCAAGGCAAGCATGGTTAAAGTCAGCCCAGAGAAATTTGGATCCAAGATAACAAATGGGATAAAAAAGAAAAGATACCAAGACCAAATTTGAAAAATTCAATTAATGAAGAGGGAAGGTGAAACCTTTTCCTTGGATGTCAAGGAGAGATGCGAGTTTCTCTTTGGAGACATGGCATGCAGGTGATGGATTTAGAACTGTGGCATGAACTTGCAGATGCAGATTTCGGAGTAGCATCGTTTCACTACATGGGTCGTAGACATACTGGCAAGCTGTGGAAGATTTGGAAGCACCATTGTACTACACCAACAGAAAAGATGGCCTGAAGTACATTTCAGGAACCCCGGGCTACGGGAAAACTGTTAGCCTTATCACCACGGTTACTTACCTTTATCTTCGGAGTGTGAAAGCCATGGAGGAAATGCAGCGGAGAGGTATTTAGCACAGTACATGTTGCATTCTTGTTCTTGCTAAACTGGGTCAGTCCAGTGACACGGCGGATGGATTGAAAGCTAAGACGGTGGTGATGCAGCTGGAAAGAGTGAGAGAGAATGGTAATAACTTGAGTTCGTGCTGCATGGGCTGATTGATGGCTGTGTTGCGTTTGCAGGGATCCTGATTCATATAATGTTTCAAACCATCGCTTCTTACTGCTCTCGGGTGAAAGCTTTGCTTGGAATTCTCGTGAAACGCTGTTTGCATTTTTTGGCCTACATCAAGGACCCTGAGGCTCCTGCGATGCTTCAAGACTTGAATTCTGAAAGAAAATACGATCTGAACCGATTTTATATTTGAGGAGCGAGACTGCACATAATTCTTTATGATGGAAAGTGCTTGATGATGAAGACACGGACACCAATGAGACGAGAAATGCCAAGAGATCTGCTTTCACGTTTCTTCTGTTACTCCAGAAAAGGAACGTGAAGCTCATCTTCTGTGCATCTGCCGGAAGCAAATTGAGGAAGCTGGTACTGAAAGAATTGGCGAGGTATTACTTCGCGGCTGGAGGATTTTATGTGAGTAAATTCGTTTTCATTCACTCTCTGATCACTTCAACTTCCAAAAGAAGGAAGTATGCAAGTTCATCTCTCGGGTAACTGGAGGAACCAACGAGGAGGAGCTCCGTAAGCGTGCAAGATCTATGTATCAAAAAACAGGCTGGGTGCCAAGGGTGGTTGCTCAATTCATTCTGGACAAGCAAGCCTTTAGAGGCACAATAGACTTGCTCCACCACTACATATGGAAGAGCAGAAGCACGCGCTGGCGAGCTCACTGCTATAGCAGGAAGAGCCATTGCGCCACTCTCGGATGCAGTGGATAGCGGGTGCTTCTTTCGAGGACGACATGGAAAGGCACAGTGTCTGGTTCCTTATTTGCATTCACGGGCTCTGAGTTTCATTGCAAAGTGCAGTGTTTGTTGGGGAGGAATCTGAAGATCAAGAGGCAGAGGAGGACCCAATGGATTCTGACTAGATGACTAGCAAAACGTCAATGATAGTCAAAATAAGTCTCTTTCAATGCAAGTCAAACAAAAGTCAATGAATCCAATGCAATGACGACGTCAAACAAAAGTAAAAAAAGTCAAATGAAAGGTTAGTCAAATTCAAGTCATTTTCAAAAACCCATTTCCTGCCGTCAAGCTTTGTTCCTTAATTTTGTCTTTGTTTATCCCTTGAGGCCCAGAGCAAACGAGAGCTTTGGGCGTGCGTTCTTCTTCCCCAAGATCTTCATTTGCTCCTCTCGCTCCAGCTCCTCTTCCAGCTTTCTCCTCCGCATTATCTCGTCCTTTTGCCGCTGGATCGCCTCCAGCTCTCGGTACCGCTCCTCCTCTTTTCGAGCTCGCTCTTCCGCCTCTCGCTTCTGTGCTTCCTCCACTTTCCTCTTGTTCTCCTCCAGCATCCGATCCAAATCTTCCTTGTCTTTGCGCTCTTGCTCCTGGAAAAGAAGAAAACTTTAGAGGAAGGAAGAAAAACGAGAGGAGACAATCACCTCTTTCGTTCGCGTAGCTCTCAAGGCGGCCTCTCGCTCCCTCGCCAGCTGCGCGTTCACGTCCTCGATCATCTTCTTGCGGCCTTCGTCGATCCTCATCTGTATTTCCTTTTGGATTTCGTCCGAGTCCAGCACCTCCTGGACCCGTTTCCGGATGGCCTCGTCCACTCTCCGAGTGGTTTCCTCCTCAATGAGCTTGAGCTCGGCCTCTTGCTGTCTCCTAGTAATATAGAACCATTAGGATGTTTCACGCAAAGCCAGGCAACTCCAAATGCGATTTAACTAGTATGCAGAGACGCGTTTTCCAGCCATTCGAAGAGAGACCGATGCTGGAAAAACGCACAAGATCACCACAGCACCTCTTGTAGAAACCAACCAAACCGGTGTGAAGAGCACCGAAGTGTCCTGCGCTGCCGGATCACCGTGCCTAGAAGAGTTGAGCTCCACTGTACAAAACCATGATTAACAAACCGGGGGGGTCCTCAAAGATCTCAATGGCTGCTCTCTTTCTCGAGAACCTGGACGCTTACCGCTCACTGCCCTCCACAGCAGTGACTTGGGATTCAGTAGCTACTAACAGGCGACGAAGAATTCTTCATAGTACTGAGAGCCAGAGGCAAACACACCAACCTTTTCTTTTCGAGGTCTTCTTCTCTGTCTCTGTCTCTGTCTCGTCTGGATTTGTTAAGGCCGGGGCTACGAGATCTATAGCTCGGTGAGCGAGAGCGGCTTCGGCTTATAGCACGTCGCTTGGATCTTCTGGGAGATGGTGTTCTACAAGACAAAAGAGTGTTAGAAATCCAGTACTTTCCATTCTTCGCAGTAGTGGAAGTTTACTCGCAAACGTCCACCGGGTTTTCGTGTAAAAGACGAGTTCTTTAGTCACAAAGACCAGCCCCAAACGATTCATTCAAAGAGGACAGCTTCTCAAATCGCTCGACCCGAAAGAAAATCCCCGAAGAAATCGATACCTGTGTGGAGAGCGCCTGCTGTTGCGCCGAGCGGGCGGCGATCGACGCTTCCGGCCCGATGGAGGCGGCGATGGCGACGAGGATCTACTCAAGCGCGGCATCCCACAAGCCCTAGAAAACGGGGAAATTAGGGTTCTCTTCTCTCCTTTTTTCTTTTCTCCTTTTTTTTTTCAAAAAAAACACTAGGGTAGGGTTTTGGGCGCCATCAGTGGAGCTGCAGTGCGATGCTGCCGCCCCAGCTGCGGTGATTGTGAGTACTCCCAGATCGATTCTTTTCGATACCTCTGCTGCATTTTTTGGTATTGAGATTTCGATCGCTCGCTCGCGCTTCTGTCCCTCGATCGACGCTGGAATCGTGGGATTGGGCGCCAATGCAGGTCCGCCACGAGCGCGCATTGAGATAGAATGATGTGGTGGTGCTTTGACCATGCATTAGCTTACCTCTATCATCTCTCGGCTTGCTTCATGGGCTGCTGTGTGTCCAAGGAAGAAAAGCTTCAGTATGACGTCGAAGACTTTAAATCGATCGCCGAAGACTCTACATGTAGTATTTCTCGCTTCTGTTCTTCTTTTTCTTCCTTTTTCTTGTGTGTGATTCATTGTTGGAATTCGCTGATGGTCTTTCTTTTTTCTTCTCGCAGTCGGTGTCAGCGAGGTCGAGGCTTTATACGAGCTCTTCAAGAAGATAAGCAGCGCGGTTCTGGACGATGGACTTATCAACAAGGCGAGTTTCTTAGTTTTCTATTCGCTCTTTCCGCATTTTTCTCAATCATGTAAACTAAAAAACTAATCTTTGCAGGAGGAATTTAAGTTGGCGCTGTTTAAGAACAGTAGGAAAGAAAGTATGTTCGCCGACAGAGTAAGTGACACTCTAGTGTTTCCCCGTTTTTTTGTTTTTCTTTTTGTTTGTTTCTTCTTGACAGTCTACTGCTCATTTACAGGTGTTCGATTTATTTGATGTGAAGAGGAATGGTGCTCTTGACTTTGGGGAATTTGCGAGAGCGCTGTCGATATTCCATCCGAATGCGCCTGTGGATCAAAAGATAGACTGTGAGTAACTTAAGAGTTTATGTTCGTCAGCCGTTTTTATCGTTTTCCCTTGCTGTGAAGTTGCATTTCAGCTATATGATTTCCGACACGAAGGCTTTATCCAGCGATCGGAGGTGAAGCGAATGGTCGTGGCCACGCTAGCCGAGTCTGGTGTAAATTTATCCGACGAAGTCGTGGAGAACATTATCGATAAGGTATTCTCTCACGCGCGTATACATGCCTCAAATCTCGCATACTTTCTAAATTTTTTCATTGACAGACCTTCGAGGAGGCCGACACGAAGCACGACGGCAAAATCGACAAGGACGAGTGGAGGAGCCTCGTTCAGCACCATCCGTCGCTCTTGAAAAACATGAACCTCCCGTATCTGAAGTAAGCTTTAAGTTTCCGGCTAGCTGTGATTCCCAAACTTTTGGTTTGTTTTGTATACTCCAGGGACATCACCACTACTTTCCCGAGCTTTATATTCTACTCCCAAGTTGAGGACACATAAGTGAAGGTGATTCGATTCTTTTCCTTTAAACTTTTCCGTAGCTTTGCTTGCATTTTCTCTTTGGAGGAACTCCTTTAAAAGAGTTGTGTAGAAATCGCCTGTAACGTTTCATCGATTGACTTGTTTATGGCTTTCGCAGTCTTCCCGAATTAAATGAAGCACTATCTCCCATCTCTTCTCCAGGCCGAGTTTTTTTTCTATGCGGCAGCGTGCAAAACCAGGCAAGTATCGAATAGGGAGTGTTGACAACATTGTCGCGAAGAGCTACGAAAAATTCGTATTTTTATGCCCGCGGTCCCAATGCTTGAAAGGGACGCGAGGCACCGTTGGATGCTCTCATCTAATGACTCGTGTTTTATCCACGTCACAAAGGGCTTGGCCGTCCACGTGTCATGGGCATGCCCATGGGCTATTTCCATGCATCACGTAACGGAAAGCTCGCGCAATCACAGGCGTTGGATCCTTAAAGTTCTGGAACTGTTTGCCGTGCAGGCCTGCTCCTAGCCGTCGGATCCAGATTCCGACGGTCGTGTGGCGCATCCGCCGTCCAAACCTCGTAAAGGAAGGGCGGCAAACTATTCCGGGTCTTGAGTTTCTTTCTTTGATCATCCTATCAAGCGAGGAAGGGAGACTTCTCTCCTCCCCGTGGACAGGGAGAGAGAAGGGTGTGTGGCGCTAGGGTTTGTGGCGCGGGGGGATGGCTTCGTCGGCGGCAGCGTTTGTGGAAGGCGGCGTCCAGGACGCTTGCGAGGACGCTTGCAGTATCTGCTTGGAGAGCTTCGGCGATGCCGATCCGGCTGTGGTACGCCCCCCTCGAATTGTTTTGCTTGGATTGTCTAGGGTCCGATCTATGTCGCGAGCCATGGATTGATTGTGTCGTCAAAATTATGCGAATTCTTAGCTCCGCTTTGCAGATTACGTGTTGCAAGCATGAGTATCACCTCCAGTGCATTATAGAGTGGTAAGTTTTCTCCTTTTCCTTCGTTTATCTATCTTAGAGGTTTCTCGCAGGTCTCAAAGAAGTAAAGAATGCCCAATGTGTTGGCAAGCTCTCAGCTTAAAAGACCCAAACAGGTATAGTTTCTACTCTTTTGCTGTCACTTTAGAGCTTTCTCTTCTAACGAACTTCGTTTCCAGCCAAGAATTACTCGCTGCTGTGGAGCATGAAAGGGCAATTCGCCAGAGCAGGATAGGTGTTTTTCCACCCGAGGGCTACGAACTTCATCGGGTAAGCTAAATCAAAGCTTCAAAGCTTTTCATGCTTGTAACTTTTTTTCTTCTCTTACACAATCGCAGCTAGCAGCTTATGGTGATGATTCTGACTTCGAAGAACGTATGATGCGCCATCTTACGTTTGTGACGATGGGTAGAAGACAATTAGGAAGGAGGGATGGGAATGCAAATGCCGCCAGCGTTAGGCCTCCTTATGGTAATATGCCGCAACAGTTTGTGATCGTCCCAGCTCATGGGAATGCTCCCAGCAGCGGTGCTGTATCGGTGCCAGCCGGGAGCCTTTCTTTATCTCCATCGCCTCCGAGTGTTACTACTTCAGCCCTTCATGGCTCGCCTGTGACCCCTGACAGTGGCTCGTCATCGGTTGATTCAAGCAGCTTGAGGTGATAAATGCTTTTGCTCCTTTTCGCATGCTAAAAGTCCTTGCATTTCCTTTTACTTGATTTTACTTCTGGCAGGTCTCGAGGATCCCCACGCGTTTCTTTCACCGCTGCTTCCACTGCGGATAGCAACCGAAGATCTCCTGAAACTCACTCCTTCTCGGAGTCTTGGAAGTCAAGATGGGCTGCTGCGTCCTCTAGGTGAGCGTTTGAAAGTTTTATTTTTCTCGTTCTCTTACAAGCTTATCTTTGTTATGGTGTTGCAGGTATAAAGAATCTTTCACTAAAACAACAAAAAGCTTTAGGGACAAATTGAGGATGCGAAATGGTAGCACAATGGCTGATTTTGGTGCTCGTGCCAGGGAAGTGAGCGCCGGTATGGTCCGAGCTCTCGAACGCATCTCGGTCGAGAAAGAAGAGAACGAAGCGGGAGCGACCGCCTCTCTCGCTCACCCTGCCGATCCTTCTCGTCAATCAGCAAGCACGGCCGAGCACCAGGATCACGCTGCTACGATCGAGACGACAACTCCCAGCGCTGCTTTGATCGCTCGAGAAACTCCCGGCCACGAAAGCAGCGAGAACACTGTTGCCACCACCACCACCACCAACACCAGAGGTGCTGTACATAATACGACGACTGGTTCTAGCAAGATTGCTCCTCAGTCTCTCACAGACGAAGCGAGAGCTCCGTCCAAAGTAAGAAAATCTCTCCTTTGATCAAGAGTGTTCTAACGCGCGCCTTTGGTTTTTTTTTTTTAACTTATCTTTGCTAGAACATTGAGGAGAGCACTGTCCCTTCGCTCGAGGGCCAGCAAATCCACTTAGTTATGTCGACATGAGAGCGCCACACTCTAATAAGCAAAAGAGAAGATTTTAAACCCAGTGTTTTGGTGGTTCTTACTATGTAAATAATAACGAGAGTTTTGTTCGTAAGGTAAAAATATTCTAGGGTTCTAGGGTTTTTGCGTTGGATCGATCGCGATCGCGCATCGCGATGGCTGTGAGGCTCGCGCTGGGGCGCTGCCCGGGGAATCCCGAAATGCAGGAGGCATCCGGCTTGCCGTGGGGCGCGACGCTCACTCCATTCGCCGCCGAGGACGAGACGGGGCGGCCTTCGTTGCGGGTGAAATGCGCGGAGCCGCTGCCCCGCTGCGACAGCTGCTGGGGGTACATGAATTTCCTGTGCGAGGTGGATCAATCGGCGTGGTCGTGCGTGCTGTGCGGCGAGCGGAATTTCCTGTCGCGCGACGCGGCGGATCGGTTTGCCCGGGATGCCAAGGAGCTGAGGTCGTCCTTTGTGGATTTGGAGCTGGAAGGTATGGATCGCTGGATTCCTGGGAGAATTGCGAGTGTGATTTGAGTAGTGGAGTTTTCTTTGCAGAGGAGGGCAGCCAGGATCTTAACTTGAGACCAGTTTATGTGGCAGCAGTGGATCTATCAGGTGCACAATTTTTTATTTCTTTTTCATTCTAGAGCCATCTAAAGAGCTGATCTCACAGCGTCGGAGGAGTTCCTCGATCTTGTCAAAAACTCTTTGCTAGCTGCTCTTGAAGGTAACGATCCTCGCTACTAGTTAGTAGCAGTTCTTGGGTTGATGATCGGTTCTATTCCACAGCTATACGTGCTGGATCCTTGTTTGGTTTGGTAACGTACAGTCATAAGATTGGCCTCTATGATGTGCAGGGCGCTGTCCCTGTCGTCAAGCACGTCGTAATTCCCGCAGATATGGATGGGAAAATAGTTGTTGATTTGGAAGATGTCATGCCTTTGAAAGCTTTTCTTGCTCCGGTACTGTTTGTTTCCCCTCTTACCATTGTTTTCTAGTTTTGACGTCGAAGCGTTTTCTCGCAGGTGGAAACGAACAAAGAAAACATTGCTGCTGCTTTAGAGACTCTCCGGCCGACTAGCTCGTGGGAAAGAGCAACAGCTGCTGGGCAATCCGCCGAGGGAGTTCCCATTGGAGGCCGTGGATTTGGCGTTGCTATGGACGCTCTTTTGAGTTATCTAGGCACAGAGCACGGGTCTACTTATGCTTTTGGTGAGCTTCAAGTGTTCAAAAGCAAACATACTAATGGTGTTGCATCGCCAGCGAGGATATTTTCTTTCATATCTGGAGCGCCTGATTATGGAGCTGGTCAGCTAGACACGAAACGCTACGGAGAGCAGTATGCAAGCAAGGGAGAAGATGCCGACAAGATCCTCTTGGCAGAACAGACTCCCTTTTATCGAGAGCTGGTAAGCTGATAGCCGAGCCTCGTGTGCAGACGCTTATCAGTGACATTACAGGCAGCGACGGCTGTACAAGTGGGCATTTGCGTGGACATTTTCGCCATCACCAATGAGTACACAGATCTGGCCTCTTTGAAGTTTCTGAGTGTGGAGAGTGGTGGCTCGCTTTTTCTCTACTCCAACACCGAAGAATCAACTTTGCCCCAAGATTTGTATGTATTCGATTTTTGTCGTTGCATTCTTATTTGTCGGGTTCGTTTTTCAGATATCGAATGCTAAGCCGGCCTTGTGCCTATAGTGGAGTACTACGCATTAGAACTTCTCCAGAATTTAAAACCGTTCACTCAGTAAGTACAGTGCGCTGGATTCGCTGACTACTTACTTTGTACTCGTACAGTATGGCCACTTCTTTTCTGATCCTCAATATGAAAATGTCCAGCATATTATCTGTTGCGATCCTCATGCAACTTACGCTTATGATTTTGATTTTGGAAATTCTAGTGGGTTTCAAAGGTTTGTTACAAAAGCTTTTAATTCACATGACCCAAAATCCTGATGCTTTCAGATTTACGGACACTCCCATTATTCAGGTTGCTTTTCAGTATACGACGTTGGAGCCCGTGAGCGAGGAGCACGAGAGTACACCGAAGAGGTATACACTGTAAGTCCTTTCCTCACGAACTGAGTCGGTCTGTGTCAGGCAAAAATATACGACGAAGAGATGGCTGAGGCTACGCACTTTACGAATGGAGATCGCTCGGAACCACAAGGAGCTCTACGAGAGAGCTGACGCAGAAGCTATCTTCTGTATTTTAACTCATAAGGTGTGTTTTAGTTGACGGGCGTGAGGATCTCCAATGTGTTGTGTCTCGCAGACGATTCGCGCTTCTTTGGAGGATGGTGTCAAGGAAGGACGACTGCTACTACAAGACTGGCTGATTATACTTGTTGCGCAATACAACGAGCTCCTTAAGCTAGCACAGTTCGGGCAGCCCACAACAGCAGTTCGGCTAGACGTTTCGTTTGCCAAATGTCCGTCGTTACAAGTACTTCCTAGGCTGGCTTTTGCTTTCCTCCGAAATCCAGTTTTGCGGCCTCATGAGGAAGGCGTCCATCCCGATTATCGAGTGTATCTGCAATTCCTTTTCAGGTACAATGTAAGATAGTTGACATCATTGTCTCACCCTTTTTCCTTTTTTATTGCAGTGCTCTCGAGCCAAGCTCTTTGGTACGAGTTGTTTATCCGCTTCTATCGTCCTACACTTCTCCTGATAAGCAAGCTTACCCAAGACACTCGCTCAGCCGTGCTGCACTGATAACCAGTGGAAGCCCGATCTTTTTCCTGGACGCTTACACGTTGCTTATTGTCTACTATGCGTCCACCGCAGACCCAGCGCTCTCATTCCCTCCACCTCACAAAAGTAAGTTTTTGTGCTTTCCAAGATTTAACTTTTAAAGATCTCGATGATTCTAGGCGCTCTCCGGGAATTAATAAACAAGCTCAAGCAAGAGCGAAGCGTGACACCTAAGCTCTACATGATCCGGGCTGGCTTCGACAACGTGGAACCGTTTGAAAGGCATCTTATAGAGGAGCAAGACGTCAATGGGGCTCCCACCGGGACAGGCTTCGTATCTTTCCTGGACGAGATTGCGAGGAGCGTCTTGGAGCACATGAAATAGTCGTCCAATCTCTCTCAGGTAGGTTACACAGTTTCGTCTCGCTCTTCCCGTTTCTCGAGGTAGTGAGGTTTTGGTTCCAGGTGTCTATTATATTCGTGGACATGATGGTACTTCTACTACCAGCCTCTCCTTGTGGTGCCAGCGAAAATATGCTCTCCGTCAGCAAGTGCATCACAGCTGTTCATCGAAGAGGAGAGAAAACGTGCGAGTCTTCGTGCTTTGGAGCCTTTGTCCCGTGAAGCCCAGGAGCATCGACAAGACAAAACCATCAAAAAAAGAGATCAACGAGGGCATTGCTTTGGCAAAGTCGCCGAGAATCAACGCTGTTTTTCCCACACGAAGAAGGACGAGTAACGAACGGGACGACGCCCCTTTCTCGTGATCTTGGAGGAAAGCCATTAAATTCTTGGGCGGTGTGTCAGGATCGTCCAGTCTGTTGGAAGATTTTTATTGCAAACATGGAGTGGTGAAAGTTTTTTTTTATTTTTCTTCCAAGAGCTCGCGAAGAACATCTATGTAAACTTCTATACTAAATGTTTCTCTACAAGCTAATTTATAGACTGACTTCTCTCGATCTTCGACTAACGAGGTAGTTCGATCGTCTTCGATCGTCTGTTTTTTACAGTGGCTCTCGCTTTGCTGCGACGCGCCGGACCTCCTCGTGGCTCCTGCGCGGATCCAGCAGCTCCAGCAGGTTCCCCATGGATCCCTGCCGCCGGCTGCTCTCGCGCAGCGACGCCGCCGGCGCGAGATCCGTGGCGCTGGCGCTCTTGGCGATCACGCTCTTGCTCTTGGCGCTCTTGGCCAGCACTACCTTGTTTGATCCCGCGGGAGGAGAGTGCCCGCACTGCCCAGTCTGCGCGTGGAGCGCGCAATTGCACTGCCAGTGGTAGTGCTTCTTCCCCGGCGCGCTGTCGGACCCCAGGAAGAACTGCGCCACCACTGCCGGATCGATCGAATCCATTCTAGCGTCCTTGGATGGGATCTAAGCCCAGAAACCCAGCCGCATTGATCGAGTCTTCCTCCCAAGAAACTTGGAGCGCGCGCGCCTTCTTCGTCTTCCTTCCCCCCTCTTCTCTCGCAAATGGAGCTCAAGCCAACGGCGCGATGGGGCTTTTTATATCCGCGCCGTCCAAACCTCGGTATCTTCGCGATCAACGAGCACCACTCTTTCTCCCTTGTTTGTCTGTGTTCTTCCCAAGGCTATAGCCCACACTGTGGACAAAGACCCTTTATTTCCTAAATATCAAACAGGTCATACCCGATGCCGCTACGCATTCCAGAAAGATCACCGACTAGTCATATTTCTTTCGCTGCCCTGATTGTTCTTGGCCAGATTGTTCTTTGTCAATGGATCTGGTAACCTACCAATGAGACTCTTGTAACAGCGCACCGCGGCGGTGGGTCTTTGCAGCGTGAAGTGTCTCGAGAGACAGTGACACCATCGCTAATCATCGTACAAGCTTTAAAAGTGTACTCTTTCTTGCCATCTCTGCAAGGCGATAATCCAGTTAGAGTCAATCTAAGCTTGAATTGAAGCAAGCCATCGTACCTGTAACCGATCGGACAAAACTTGTATCGCCTTTTCTCCTGCTTGTCGTGCTCATTTGGCTGTTAGTTGTGGCCTTACGTCGTCCCTGCCGGCGCTAAACAGGGACGCGTACTGCCCGCCTCGGGCTATGAGTGACGAGTGCGTTCCTTCCTCCACCAGCTTGCCACCGTCAAGGAGGAAAATTCTCGCGGCCTTTTGGACCGTCTCCAGCCTGTGAGCTATGATGAACACCTGCGTCAAACTTTTGCTGAGCACTCGAATGAGATATCACGATGAAAAACTTACGGTCCGGCCAATCATCAGCTGTTCCAACGCTTCCCTCACAAGCTTTTCGGACCGGTTGTCCAGCGCTGATGTTGCCTCGTCAAGGATGAGGATCGACGGCCCATGATATATTGCTCGCGCTATAGCTATTCTGCATATCCGCTGCTTAGAAAATGTAAAAGAAGGAAACAAGCATGGCATACCTCTGGCGCTGGCCTCCACTTAAGCTTGAGCCCCGCTCGCCGAGATTAGTTTCGTAACCATCTGGTAATCTCCTGATAAACTCGTCGGCGTTGGCCATCGTCGCAGCGCGTTCCACTCTTTTCATGTCGATGTCGTTCGGCATCACCCCATAAGCTATGTTTTCCATCACAGTTCCCGTAAAGAGTGCCTGCCCCATAAAAAGATCATTAATCTGTTACACAGTGGTTCAACAAGATCTTACAGTTTCTTGTGGAACAATCGCGACTTGTTGCCGCAAGCTTTCCAAAGAAACACCTTGTATATTTTCCCCATCAATTAGAATATTTCCTGTTACGTCAAAAGTTTACTGCGAAATCCTTCATACGCACCACTCATACCTTGCGTAGGCTCGTACAAACGCAGCAGCAACTTTGCCAGTGTGGTCTTTCCACCGCCAGATGGTCCAACGAGAGCAACAGTTTCACCAGCACACACGTGAAAATTAATGTTCTGCAGAACCCGTGGTGATGTAGCCCCATAACTAAAACATACGTTGTCAAACACGACATCGCCGATCACATTCTTCAAGTGCCTACGAGATGCCTCTTCGTCAAGAATCTGCACCAAAACACCGTAAGTGACGCTGCTTAGATTGACAGGAACTTGCCTTTGGAAACGACGCAGTCAAGTCAAACAATCGCTCCACTGCCGGCTCTCCTTGTTTCATCTCATTGTACGCTTTTCCAATTTGCTGCATTCACCACTTCTAGATTTTGATAAAACAAAACACAGTCAAAGAACAAATCTACCTGGATAGGCTCAATAAGCAGCACCAGAGATGTGATGAAGGACACCATGCCAGTCCCGTCGAAGTTGCCTTTAGAGATAACCCATGCTCCCAGAGCGAATAGAACAACTCCAGTTGCTGCGTAAGCCCCAGTGATAATCTCTGGAATAAAAGCCTTCATCTTCTTCTTCATGAGATGAGCCTGCCGATCAATAACAGCAAGCCTCTTAAACCGTTCGTCTTCGTAAGATTCCGCCGCGCAAGCTTTGACGATTAGCATCGAAGGCAAAACCTGAAAAAACCGAGTATCCTCAGTCGCAGACAGCAGAGGCCGCAATTACAAACCTCATTAACGTAGGCTGACAATCTCGCGATGCTGTCTTGACCTCTTTTTGACAAGGCCCGAAGCTGTTCCCCTAGAATAGCAATAACCACAGACATACACGGCACTACCTGAAAAGAAATGCTCCATAAACAAGCGTCACAGACGATCCTCGGTAAAACTCTCGAAACTTACAGAGACTGTTGCGAAGGAAAGCACGGGACTTAGTGAAAGCATTCGACCAGCCATAGCTGCAAGCTGTAAGAAACACGGGACAACCATCTAGAAGACAAAACCAAGATGAGCGAACGACAACAAAAAAAAAAAACAGTGCTACCTTTAAGAACGCATAGATAGTCTCTCCAGTAGCATCCGCCTCGGCCGTGATCCGGTAAGCAATGTCACCTTTGGCAGCTCCACTCTGCCCTTCAAAGTAGCTCATATCTTTTCTCAGCACCGTCTCAAAGACATGGCACCTGACGTCGCAAGTCAGGCCAAGAGCAACCTCCCAGAGCAAAGCCTGCTGCCAGTACTGTGCCAGTGACTTTGCGCTGATAAGGAAGATCGCCATGGCGGCCTTTCGGCGAACACTGACCAAATCCCCCGCGGCCAAAAGGCTCGAGAGCTGGCCGACCTGGGGAACGAAAGCGTAGAGCGCCGACACCGACACCGCGGCGCAGGCCCAGGCGCTGAGAATCCGTGGGATTTGCGGCCGGAGGAGGGGAAGAATCTTGGGGAGGGTCTTGCTCAAGGGCAAAAACTGGAGCAATGCTATGGCATCCAAGCTGAAATTCTCCTTCGGCGGGGACGATAATCCAGGCGCTGCTGGGATCGGAGACGAGGATGCTGCCGCAGGGATGAGGAAGCTGATCGGATTCCCTCTGCCCCTGCGCCTCCTCCTCCACGTCCTCCGGGTTTCTAGAGACAGACCTGGAGCGGCGCTGCCGACCTTCCTGTATTGCGATGGCAATGGAGAGACGAGATCGAGATGAAGGGCGCAGCCGCCAATGGAGGAGGGAAGAGCGGCGAACGCTGTGCTGCCCATACAGAGCGTGCCACCAAGAACCCTAAACCTTTCACACCCTAGAGAAAACTGCCAGTTAACATTTCTTTGCAAAAAGAGAGCATTATACTCAAAACGACAGTGGCAGTTGAACGAAAGAGATCCAATGGCCAACTTTTAATTAATGGGATTTGAGAGCGGCAAATTCAGGGATTTCAACACTTTTTTAGAAGATTTCTAGCCTACTACAATTAAGGGACTGGTTAATAGTGACAGCATTATTTTTAAAAAGAATTCTCAATACAAAGAAAGAAAAGGGGAGGAATAAATCATTTGGAGATGAAATATATATGTTAAAAGTTTTATAAAGACTAAAATAACACAAAAAATGCACAACTATTATAATCACAAAAGCCCAATGCTACTTTTTTGAGCCTCTTATCTCCCAATTGATTCCATCACAAGACTTGAAGCCACTTGTTACAATCTATGGTGCATGAAATTCACCATAGAGCACTCCATTTTTAATGTGACTATGGTGCCAAAGTAGTGTTCAATTGCAACATAATTCAAACTCATAGCTCCAAATGAAATGTGAACACCCTTTAACTCAAGGCCGAAGTGTGTTACTTTATCTTCCATACAAGACAAAGTGTGTTAGCTCATTTTCAAAAAAAATTTATCCTTGCCATAGGGATTAAAGAAAAGTATTGGAGAATAGATACATAGATCCTCTACTTGTGTAACATCAAATCATCTCTATTTGCCATTAACTTCAATCATGGCAACAATGCCACTAGATTTAAAAATCCTCCCATCTAAATAGTCATTATAGCAAAACACCATGTATGGTTGTTCCAAGAGAGTTTAAAACCTAGGAACTCTTTCAAGTTTTAATTGCTCTTATCAAGAGGATTTCATGTGTATATTCTTCTTTTTCTCATTGTTATGCACTTGGAATCTAGCTCTAATATCTTGTCACTCTTAATTAAAATCTCTAATAGAATCTTTGACAAGTTCATGGGGAAAGTCCACCCTCACTATTTAGTGAATAGTTATGATGGTTGTGCCATATTTTAGGAATCATTACCTCATTTTTCATCACATCTAGACTTATTATGTAAATGTAGAGAGAAAATTATAGGGAGTCTCTCCTTTTCAAAGGAAATAATTCCTCTATGTGAATAAAGTTTCATACAATTAGAAAGAGTATAATAGTTCATTAAGTTATAGAAATCTTACATCTTATGTAATGAGGTTAATACATGACCATATGCTTGTTTCATCAATGTGTTATATTGAAAGTCATTTATTGAGTAGTCCTCTAATACATCAACACTTATTAAATCCATTTGGGATTAAATTTAGTCCATCCATTCTTATATATAAGTAGGGGTTTAAACCCCAATTAATACCTATTTTCATATCTTGAGCACTCACATTGGTGGAGGAAAGATTATAATTTATCCCTGAAAGATTTTTAGTAATGCTTTGTTCTAGTGTTGGGATTGTGTTTTTTTTTTATTCCTTTCTTATATATATATAGAGGTAAATTCCTACTCCTAAATTTGAAATTGTACATATTGGATATCTTCTTCCTCTTATAAAGCATCCACAAACAAAGGTATTGATTGTCAAACTCCAATATAGGAATAAATAGTCTATACAATGAAAGAAGTGGTAGATTTAGTGTAGAAATAAAAATGTTGATTCCCTTTGGTGAGAATATTAACATCTTTAAAAGGGTGAGTGTAGTGCATGTGATCATGGGATAAGATTTAGATATATTATCACCATGGATCTTTAGAATTTTGGGGATAAATGGGGATAAAATAACCACTAAGGCTTCTTTTATCAAGCAATTGCCTCTTTTTTAGTTAATTTAAAGGGAAAGAGATAGAATGTGCTATATATTTAAGGAATGAGCACAAAGTGATTAATAAATAAGCTTTTAAAGAGGGACACAAGAAATATCAACACATGGTAAGCATTGTGATATGAAAATGTCAAGACAAAGCCTAAAAAGGAGTTTAAAAAGGAGTTTAAGATGAGTCCAAGAAGGAGTTTAAAACAAAGTCCAAAATGAAGACAAAAAACAAAACCAAGACCCAGACCTAAACACAAATTACAATCCAAGTTCAAGTCTAAGGGTGAAAGCCCAAAGTGATCTTAAACCCTAGGGGTTTAGTAAGTCCCTGTAGGATAACAGGGGGAAGACTCTAGTAAAATGAATTTGGCTAAAGAAGGTTAGTGTGATTGAAAAATATTATATCCACATGATGGATGATGATATAAATATTAGAGAGTCCAAGGCTAGAGTGAATATAAATGGATACGTGAGGTAATTTGGTGAAGTGTTCAAAAACTAGCTTTACCTCCCTATGTCACTTACAGGCAGAGATATATCACTCTTTTGTAAGCTAGGTGGCACCCAGAGTAACAAGAGTGGCTAACTTTGTTAGTCATTTCCTTGTCAGTAACAGCCGGAAGATGTCTGAGTTAGTAGCACATTTACGTTAAATAAAGAAGTTACCCTAACTCATTCACATTGGTGCATTTTTCATATAGTGTGAGCACTATGAACTTTTTCTAGAGTTATTTTCTTGGTGGTGGTCTAAATTAGAGTTTGTATCGGCAAGGATGTCAATCTTTCATAAGGGGGGGAGAGTGTCATGAATGTGATTATGGGTATTGAAAATTACTTGTCGGCTAATCCTTTTGGATATTCTTCCTTTACTGCCACGATTGCATGAGGTCGATATTGCTAGTTCACTTTCAACCCCTATTGTTTAAGTGTTAGTAAATTAGGTTTAACATCTGTATTTAGCCAAATGAATATAAAGTAGGAACTCCTATATGTTTTTGCTAAGCACACTTAGCCTAGCTCTTAGTTCTCTTTTGATCTATATTGCATTAGCTTGACAAGAACCTTTGCATATTGAGACTAGTTCCGCAATATCACTAGATGATATGTTACTGTGTCTGTTAAACACCTTTACTATTATGCACCTTATATTAGTTCTATTCGGTTTTAATTACTATTTATAGAAAGTGTCTAAATTTGTTAATTAAGCATATTTACAGAATGTAGAGATTGTTCTGAACACAATGGTGTTAGTCCTGTATCCAAATTTGCAATCTATCACCATTCCATATTTAGTAAGTTTCGAGTTAGTCCCAACTCTTGGTACTAAAGATGACTAAGGGTGAAAGCCCAAAGCATGCATTTCTCAAAAGGGAGAACACACGTTGTAGGGGGTTCCAAATACATAATAGATATAGTGGGTAGGTTGGGCATGGTTGATGAACTTGAGGTATAGTTTAGCTTTTGCTTGTATGCCGATCTTTATTTTGCGTCTGGTTTAGCTCTAAACCCAAGTTTCACACCATCCTAGTTAGTGGAATACCCATATCTTGGCATTAGGCCACTAGTAAGTAGAAATAACATTAGGCCACTAGTATGTAGAAATAGCATTAGACTTCATTTGGCTCCAATTTATGTGCTAGTTCTGGCATTGGTGTAATGAACATGAATTTGGAGCCAAACTTCAAGCCTAGTGTAGCGCATGTGATCATGGGATGAGATTTAGATATACTGTCACTGTGGATCCTTGGAACTTTGGGGGATAAATAGGGATAAAATAGCCACTAAAGGCTCTCTCATCATGCAATTACCCCTTTTCCAGTTGGCTTAGAGAGATAGGGTACGTTACATCTGTTGTGTTGCGAAACAAGGGTCTAATACAATCCCACGAGCATCAGCTCTATGTATCTAGCACTTGCACGCAAAATAGTGTTAGATGGTGTTTGGCACAATTTTGGCATACTAACCCCACCAACTAGAGCTTGGGTTTAAACCCAAATCGAACATAGAATAAAGAGTGACACAGCCCAGCGGGAGCCAAACTAATGTCTTAGATGGTTGGATATACATTCCAACCACTATCCTTGGTATACATTTAGAGGCCCCTCCCCCCCTTTGAGGAACACACACTTTGGGCTTTCACCCCAAGCCTCCCTTAGTACCAGGAGTTAGTCTCTGGGATAAGTTCAAAACTTATTAAATATGGAATATTATACGTATTTATTTATATGGATAAATGAGGATAAAATAGCCACTAAGGGCTCTTTCATCAAGCAATTGCCCTTTTTCCAGTTGGCTTAAGGGGAAAGAAATAGGATGTGCTACACCTATTGCGCTGCGAAATGAGGGTTTGGTACAATCCCATGAGCACCAGCTCTGAAAATTCTAATGAGCCATTTCACCAAATCATAGATGATAAATAATTCCAAAGTGTGATGTATCCTCAGTTGAGATATTAAAATATAAAATACCTTAACTATAATATAAGATCATTGTCCTAGAGAATCTACTATAGAAAAAATGTTGAAATACCACTTGATTGAGAAGGAAGTATTTAATAACAGTAAATGCATTAGCAAAAGCACTAACTTTCACCTAACAAAGTCAAGTAGCCAAGAAATAGTCAACCATAGAAAAAGCCCTATCATGATAGAGTGATTATTATATTTATTGATGATATTTTGATCCATTTGAAGGGAATATGGGGGGAACATGTTTGTGAGTTTGGGGTTTTGAGAAACTCCATATATATTGACATGGTTTTGGAATATTGTTTGAAAAATATTATGCTATAGTCACTTCATTATTGAAGTGTTATAGAGTCAATTGCAATTTTCCATTTATTTAAGTTAAGTAGCATTTGATTTACATTGAAAAGTTGTTTAAGCATTGTTTAAATAAAAGGGTATCACCAAGAACTTATACAAACTAAATGATATATGAAAAAAACTCTTAGAGATATCCTTTATACCCATTGGCACTAAAATCCAACTAGCTAAACTTTGACAAGTTAAATTTTATATGATAGAGAGCCACTCTAACATCTTAAGAATTAATGCAAATGGATTCAATTAGAAATAATAACTTTATTCTGACTACAATAGTCAACAACCAAATGAAAAGACATATCCTTAAAAAAGACAAATGCACCATTTGAAGACTAAAAATGCTATATAAAACCTTTAGAAAGATTTTCTTTGATATGTATATAAAATATTTAACTCTATTGGTGAAAGATTATAAATAAAACCAAATGATGGTCATTTCCCCTTTATAAAATCAATAGAGCAATCATAAAGTTGATGTAGTGGCAAGATGTCAACTTTTCTCTTTAAAAAATATTCTTGAAATCAACTTACTTGGAAGAAAAAGTGAATTTAATCCCAATAAATAAAGTTAACATTACATGAATAACAATTGTATGTGAAACATAAATCCTTAAGTCCCAAAGTGGAGCCAGATCTAAATCATGTGGTAGTGGCTAAAATGGAAGTTTAACAAATATAACATATTTGGACCAAAAATTCTAACTTGGAAAATCAAGAATGGGAGTGTAACTCCCAAAGAATTGTTTGAGGAATGAGCATGAACCGATTAAAAAGCAAGTCTCTAAAAAGGGACAAAAGAATAACTGACATATAATAAGTATCATAACATATAGAAGTGTCAACACTGAATCCAAGAGAGAGTCCGAGAGTAAGTCCGAGAGTAAGTCCCAGACCAAATTCGAGACTGAGTCCAAAACTAAATCCAAGGTTGAGTTTGAGATTGAATCCAAGACTGAGTTTAAGAACAAGTCCCAAACTAAGTTCTAGACCAAGCTTAAGACTAAGTTTAAAACCGAATCCAAAATTGTGCCCAAGACTAAATTCGAGATTGAGTCCAAGTTCGAGTCCAAATCCAAAGGTGAAAGCCCAAAGTGATCAAACTCTAAAGGTTTGGTAAGTCATTATAGAATAATAGGGGGAAGACTCCAAAGGAATCAATGTGGGTAGGGAAGGTTAATGTAACTAAAGACTTATGCCGGTGTTAATAAACACTACTATAGACAAAGAAGGACTTAGTGGGATCAAAAAAGGATATTAGAGGATAGTGTTTCCTTATATCTTAGGGCATTCTAAAGATGCTAAAGAGTAGTTATAGGGTGATTACTCATGGATAATAGTTTAGTCTTTGAGGGATGAGATCATAATACAAATGGTATTAAATTTTCATTAAAATAATGAGTATAGATATGGCTTTAGAGTAAGTGGTTAGTATGTCAGTGATACCTTTGGGTGTTTAAAGTGGGATTAGACATATGGAGTATTGGACAAAGTGCAAATGTAGGGTGGCTTGAAGCTTCTCTTTAATTGGAAGGAGGACTTATAAAAGTTGTGAGTGAGATTTCTCCAAGTGATCATTGGTGTGGTTAAGTGATTAAAGTAAAATAAAAAATGTAATACTTATATTGTGAAGACACAATCAAAATCCTAACAAGTAGCATCTTAAAACTTATATAAAGAAATGTGAGAATTGTAGATTGAATAAACAAAAAAAGAGAAAGATTAATTTCACATCACTTCCAATCTACTATAGAGTTTATATGTCAAACTAAGAAAGATTGAGGATGATAAAAGTCTTTGGGATAGAAATAATATTGCTACAAACTTAGCAAAATTTGAAATTAATCCTAAATTTTGTCACCTCTATAATGAGTCTAGAGAAGATTTGTCAACTTAGCATAAGTTGGATTTTGAGTTGGTTGAAGGAGAATGCCATGAGAAAATGTAAACTCTTAATGAATAAAGTTTGCCTTGATATCACTTGTGAAGTGTTGAATAGAGGGATTGAAATCTTGAAAAATACAATCACTCTTTCTAAAAAGAGTGAAAAATAAAAAAAGAGGCATCTTAATAAGAAGAGATTTAATCAGGCCTATACAAAAAGTTAGAGTGGAATATTTGCTAAATTGCATAGCAATTCAAAACTTGTCTTAATTAAGGAAGCCATAGAACTCAAACCATGTATTATCAAACTTTTTTGGCATACCAATCTTTGGCTTTAAACCAAAAAGTTGTTGTTAGTGCTCAATAATTTACTGAAGTTGGTGAATGAAGTACTATAATGGATTTCTCCAACACTTCATATGACTTATACAGAGTATAGAAATTTGATATTGGAGTTAAAGAAGAGGATTTATTTTTATTAGAGTGTTCAAATTTTTAGGAGCTTGTTGTCGAGAGAAGATAAGACAATGAAATTACTAATAAAATACTAAAATAATAGAGAATAAAAAATAAATTTGTGGAACACTATGAATATAGTCTTTAAAAGTCTACTTTTATATAGGTTTTAGAAATTAATTTGATTCAACCCTAAGCTAATTTAGAAATTTAATTTTGGTATACTAATCTCATATGCCCATTTATGTGTATAGTTCAAATTCTATGAGATGAGGTTTGGGGTTCAATTTCTAATACTTTTTAGTCAATAGATAGTAAATACATTAATAATAAAAGAGTTAAAGTAAACAAATTAATTATTTAAAATATTAGGTTGAATATGAGATTTTAATATATTATCACCACATCTTGGAATCTTTGGAGAATTGATGGGAATAAAAAATAGTCAATAAAGCTCAGTAATTTTTCCAATTGACTTGAGAGGAGAGAGATTATAAAATGCACTATATTAAGCAAGTTGTATTTTTATTGATTTGTAGCTATTAAAATTGTAATATGCCTTTTTATATTGAAATTGTATTTTCATGGGTATTTAGGAATCTCTTGTAGGACTATAGTATAGGTAGATAATCAATTCACCTCACATGAAATAGTTAGTTTCTATAATGGTAAGATTGATAGATTCATTTTTTAAATTTAGTTCCTTTTTGGCTTAATGAGGCTGTTTGTTAATGAGGATATTAACATCAATAAATTTTTACTATAGCATTTACAAATGCTTAGCTGCTACACTGATTAAGAACTATAATTAGCATATTACATGGGCAGAGTAATACATATATATACATACATATATTTACAGACTTTACAATACTAAATACATAAAAAATTTATTTAAAATAAAAATTATATAAGTTTCTAATTTAGGATTTTAGGAAAATATTATACTATAAATGTATCTACAAATTATATACACAAATCATTAAAGTGGGACTTCATACTAATATTTTTTGCTAGCAACACAAATGGATGCTTGAGCATTGACTAAATCTCCCAGATATACAAAATTTAGGGTTTATTACCAGAGCAACTCTTTGCCTACATACACACAATTAAATCAGAGAGAAGAATTAAAAGTGGTGTATACTCACAGTCTAATATCCATCTCTTGGGCCATGGATGCAATGGATGTGATGTCAAGAATTTTAAAAATCAGAGAACTAAAGAACTTACGTTTGTGAAGTAGAACCATGTCACTAAGCCAAGCGTTTGAGATCTTGGATGTCTTGACGTGCTGGGAGAGACTTGGCAAATTGGAAGATTTGCATTTTCTTCGAGGCACAAACCCTCTTGGATGTCTTTAGTATCAGAAGAGAATGTCATGGGAACATTGAAATGAAAAATCCTTTTCTTTTTCTTAAGTTTAAGTTTTACAGAAGTTGATCGATCAAACAGTGGCTACATGCCGCAATGGATTCCATTGGACCTTTGGGGCAGTGGTTCTAGGTGCGTCACTGAAGCTCAGGAACTGAGCTGGTGCCTCCCGTCCCACATTAGTGTGCACTACCACCTTGTTGCCGCCCTTAACTTTGTTGACGGGCTCACACTCAATCTTCATTGTCATACTTGTCTCTAATTGCTTGGTCACCTTGGATTTGACCTTCCTCCTCATGGGAATCTTGGCCTTGACCTCTCTCCTCATGGGCTTCTTGCTCGTGATCTTGCGAGTGGCTTCTACTTTTGCCGGATTAGGAACACTATTTGGTGGATTGAGTTTGATCTTGACGATGATCGGACCCCTAGAGCAAGCCTTAGGGTCCTCTTGCTCCCCCTTGATTTCCTTGTCTTGGAGCTGTTGGTCCATTTTGGTCCTCTTGATCATAGCCTTCCCACCTTTGGCTTCTTCGTTCTCGTCGCGTCCTCTCTTCTTGAGAGTTACCTCCCTATCTTTCTTCTGACCCTCGTCCCTCATGAGTATATCGTTATCGATGATGAGCTCCCTCTCAATCCGCATCCCACTGTGCGCTTTGCTCACAAAACTATCCATGCCCCTTTTGCGCAAACCCTGATTTGTGTTAATGCTAAAAGGGTTTTTATAGTACAACCAAAATAACATAAACCGATAAATAATACGGTTTATTGATCAAAGGCCGAGGAGAGTTTTCACGTTGATGGGATAGCTTTCGTTGATGTTTCCAGACCATAGCTTGTCTGCGATGAGCTTGTAAGTGGAGCCTGTGGGATACTACTGTGCAGCGTCCTCGCACACTGAAACGTTTGGCAAGCAAGGGACGGAGCCATTGTAGTTGTCAAGGCCACAACAGGCAATGTCATTGTAGAGAAATCCTTGAAAAGTTGAGAGTGAGATATCGAAATACAAAAAAGCTGGAGTAAATTTTCATGTACCATATTGCAAGTACTTCCCAGAGAACATTGTAAAGGCTGTTGTATATGAGATCGAGGCGAATGGATTACAAGGAAGTTTTAGCGGATAAAGCAGACCGGGGGGCCAAAGTTGTAGTGTTATCAGGGAGGAGGAGACAGGGTAAAACTTGTGCTTTGGCAGCGGAAATGCTACGTCTTCGGTTTGAGAAGAGTGGTGTGAAGGACAGGGTGGTATTCTATCATTCAGGGGAGCAGGACTTTCCTTCAAGAAGCCGAGATAGTTTTGTTACTGTCTTTTATGGGGATTGACGAGTTTCCGAACATACATCAAGATAAGATCTGGTTATGGCCTATAAGCTGATTGTGGAAGATGGAACCGTGGCATTCTCGGTTCTCGAGAGAAATAGACGTGCGCGATAAAGGCGCACAGTTATCAGGCTTACTCTCTCGGGCTAAACTTCCAGATCCAAGCATGGAGGTTGTATTGGGAATGCATTACATCAGTCGGAGTGCTGGAGCCATGAAATCGCGGCAAGAGTTATGGGATCCTGAAGCTTTCATCCGGAAGTTCCTAGTATGCGGCTACAACTTTGCTGATTATGCAGGGGGCCGCACGTTCCAGGATACACTATACCATGTTGTGGACGAGGTTTCAGGTCCATCAGGAAGCAAACTGGTCGGAGTTAGAAGGATTGTAGCCAATCATTCCCTTACCGAGGCTGTGGATGACTATACTCTGGGTGAGCTGCAGTCAGCAAACATTCTCAGGTCAAGTCCCAATTCCAAGAGGTGTGACTTTCTGGATCCGCAGTTGTTGCTATGCGCCGATCTACGTGGTCAAGTGGTTCCCAATGTAACTGAGCAACAGGTGACAATGACAGAGGGCTATCTGTTTCAAGTCATGAGAACCTTCTGCTCCCTCAACTATCTGCCGAAATAGAAGCCGTGCTGAATATGAAGGTGGACGAGTGCCAAGGCTATGTACTAGGGCAATGTTATTCCGGACGTTGAGTGCGAGGTTGATGCTCTGATGGCCTGTGGGGAGTGGGCAGTGGTGTGTAGTATGCAGCGGAGAGACGGCCTCGATGTTAAACTGGAAATAGCCTGGGAGAGTTGCGTTTCAGCAACGGGGAAAATGAATGCTTCCCCGAAATCCGTTGTGGTTGACGGAAAGCCGCATGCTGGTGCGGTGTTGATGGAGGCGAAGCAGATCCTTTACGTGGCTTTATCTGTGATCGAGGGGGAGCCTGCCATCTCCTGGGGGGACGTGTTCTTCAAGGAGAAGCCTGTCACCGGGCTCAAACTGAAACTGTGGGACCTGGTCAAGGACATCGAGCCTGAAGTTATAATCAAGGGTCTGAGGAATCGCAGGTCATTTCAGATGAGTTTTGATCTCCTGGGGAGATCAAATTATTATTAATACATGTTTAAGATCATTAGCACCCAACTAAAAGCATAAGAATCTCGCAGTGAAGAGGTGAAGTGACGTTTTGCATTTGGATGTGAAGCATCCATCAGAAGTACAATCAACAGTTTTCTCCTTCACCTTTAGCACTTTCTTATTAAACGGTTTGGGAAAAACTCACGAGACGTAAATACATTTTAGCTACGCACCTGTTCAAGCATCAGGCCTGGAAATCTAGTAAGCCTGAAATGAGCGAAAAGGAAGAACAGCCATGGAGCAAAAGTGAGCTCCTGTTGCTGATGATCCCAAACATATATGTGTAAGTGTCACTCACTCAGTATGGCCGATAGCGCCTCGAGCTGCTGCCACCAGAGCCCGCGTTGTTACTGCTACTTCTATACGACGATGATAGTACACCCCGGCCAAATTGTGATCCCTGTTGTTGGATCCCAGGTTGTTGCCTACGCAGCACAGGAAATCTTAGCTCTAAGCGCGAAACTTGAAACAAGCTACTTACAGAACATAGCCAAGCCGGCCATCTGGAAGTTGGATTGGAACCATTGTCATACCAGCGGGAGGAGGCCCGCGTCCATAGATCAAAGGCTGGAAAGCGAGGAGAAACTTGTGAGAAAGAACAGAAAGAAGAAGCGTGTGATCACCTGGTTGTATCTGTTTTGTCCATAGCCGCCTCCAGTTCCTATGTTGTTGTAGATGTCAACTGGATAGCTGTAGGCGGCTGTTCTGGGTTGCAACTGAGAGAGAATTCCCAGTCTCTGAGGAGCTAGAGGCTGGTCCATCCCCTTCTTCTCGACAGGAGGCTTTGCGAGAGACGATTCTAGAACACGACCTGGTAGTTCCAAGTTAAGAAAACTTTAGCCTGCAAGAAAGGAAACATATAATAAGGCTGAGCATACCTTCTAGCTCGTATTTCTCTGTCTTCTCTATCGCCTTTAGCGCGTCATTGCGGTCCGCAAAATGGACAAATCCAAAATCTCTCTTGGGCTGGCCGGGCTTCGATTGAGGCAGCACCACCTTGGTGATCTCACCGTGATGCTCGAACAAGCCTCTCAATTGCTCCTCGGTCACAGCCTCAGGCAGGTTGCGAACGTAGACGACTTTGATCTGCGAGGACATGAAAGAAAAATAAAATCAGTCTTTGCGCCGCTATCAGCATTTAGCGTTCACCTGTGAGGTGGCAGCAGGTTCCGCCCCTGTACGGGGATCCGCCCAGCTCACCGTGGGTACGTTGTTTCCAAGACGAAACGACGACCTCGACATTAATTTTCTGGCGTGATCGGCACACGCATGGTTGTAGTACTCGACAAAGGCAAAACCTCGATTCTTGCCAGGATTACGAGGGTCCTGCATTTAATGAAACACGTTGCTACACTAAATGTGGCATAGTTGCGTACCTTCAAAAGCTCGACACCCTCAACGCCAGGGCCCTCTTCCGCCAAGATCTTTTCCAGTTCAGGAGTATCCCAAGACTTGGGTATGTTACCAATGAACAGTCTGTGCTTTGCCTGTGAATGAGAAAACCGTAGCTTCCTTCCCTGAAACACAACCAAATCACACAAAGTTCTCACGAATTAACGTCGAACACTCACCTTCAACTCCGAATTGGCCAATGTTTCTATGGCCTTTTCGGCGGTCTCGCGATTAGTATACGTGACAAACGCATAGCCTTTATTGTTTCCAGTCTCCTTATCCTTGAGAATCCGGACCTGATAATAAAAATGTCATAAAACAGTTCATATTTGAATCCATGTACCTCGAAAATTTCACCGCACGGACTGCACAGCTCACGGAGATCATCCTCGTTCGTGTCACGGGTGACACCTCCGATAAAAACTTCGGAGCCATGGGGAGGACGTGAGAGGAGGCTCTTGGTCTCCTCGTCGTCGTCAACCTTCATATCCCTGTGCGTTTCTTCCGGCTTCTTCTCCACTTCGTCCTCTGGAATCGTCACATCAACGCTCTCTCCCAGATCAGCGCTTGCATTCTCTCCATTTTGCAGCCCATTTTCGTGATCTGTGGTATAGGCCTCATCTTCGCCACCCTCGTCTTCGTTCATGTCCAAGTCGAGACCTTCCTGGTCGGCCTTCTCTTCCTCAACAATGCCGTCGGTCTCGTCATCTATAACATCCTCTGGCTCAACGTCCCCGTCTATGTCAATTCTCTCGTCGTCGTGGACCTCTGGCGACGCTGAGGCGTCCGACATGTCCACTCCCGCTCCTCGGCAGTAGCAGTAAGCAGCTCCTCACCTAAAAGCTTGTAGTGGAGCTGTGGACAAGGAATAGAAGGGAGCATCCGCAGACGAAGGGCATCAAGAGGAGTAAAAACTGGACAAGAGAAAGGGCTGGAGAGAGAGAAATTTGCTGTTAAGGCCATTTGAGAGCAATGAAAATGTAAAAGAAGAATGAAAGAAAGAGCTTCAAGGCCGTTCTAGACAGTGAACAGTGAACAGTAGGCTTTGGCCTTCAAGCATTCATGAAAAAAACTAAAGTTCGTTTTTTTGCGATGAAATCGAGATCAAAGACACGGGCACAAACCACCAATCAGCACCTTCACAGTTAAGTTATGGACCAAATAAACCATTCCACCAAAATGCGCAAAAAACGAAAACAAAATGCTGGTAACCAAACCTACGCGTGAATTTCAGCTACGCCGATAGATTTCTAGTCTTACCACGCCCCCCGCGCGCAGCAAAACCCTTCCTAGGAATGGCCAGGCAGAGCATGCAGGAGGAAAGAAAATGCGAGCAAAAGAGGCACGGAGGAGCTGAATTGAGAGGCCGCGAGGTACCTGAGAATGCGAATTCGGGGATGGAATGAGCGAATTCGCCGCGAGATTGCTGCGCCAAAAGCCCCTCCTCCCCAGCCAAACCCTAGAAGACGACGCTGAGAAGGAACCCTAGAGCGTGGTCATAATAAGTGGCCCAATCCAGAAAATTGAGACATGGCCCAAACTAGTACAAAGCATGTGTGAAAACGTGGAAAGATGGCCAATGAGATTTTATTTGGCCCACCTAAAAGACGGGGGAGCATGGCGTGGACTTTGCGGATTAATTAGGTTCCGGATTAAATTACCAGCGTAAAGACTAACCAGCTATACATTGTACGGTGATGATTGCCCGGAAAAAAAGAAAAAGAGGCAGAAATTATAAAAAAAGAAAGAGAGAACGAAATCCACCAAAATGCAGCGAAAATTAGGTCAATGTTTCGTAGCCGTCCAAAAGAGGCCAGCCCAGCGCTGCTATAGCTATGGCGCGGGCGATCTCTCCGCCCGCGGCCAAGAAAAACGCTCGCCGGCTGCGTTGGTGTGCCCTTGAGCCGTGAGCGATCGCTCCACCCTTGGGCGTACTTAGCTACGATTAGAGGACACACCCCTTAGGTCTTCTCCCTCTTCTGTTCCTCTCTCTCTCTCTCTCTTCCCTCCTCTCTCTCTTACATGCTTTCCTCGCTGGATCCAAGGGAGCTTAGGGCTTTTGTGTGTTTCTAGGTTTTTGAGAGAGCCGGGGGGAGACGACGACGATCTGGTCCAGCGATGGCTGGATCTCGCTGGTGAGAGCTCGGATTGGTGCGCCGGCCCGCGATGATGGCGGTTGCAGACAATGCAGGGATGGATGGATCGGTAGGACTGGGACTGGGAGCCGCGACCGGGTCTTCTCCACAGGGCGGCGGCCCCGGCGGCACGACTAGCAGCTTTGGCGGCATGGATTCATCCCCGGAGCAGCTGTACGAGGTAAGATTTCGACCCGATTTCGCTCGATTTCTCTCGCTCTCGATTCCTTCCGCTGGCTCGGGCGCTCTCTACCGTCGCTCATCGGCTTGTCTGTCCAGGTCGGCCAGTCGCAGCGATCCAACGGCTTGCTAGGCGAGGAGGATGATGAGAATTCCGGCCGGAGTAACGCTAGTAATGACAGTATGAGGGAGCTGGAAGATTTGCTCAAGAAGCTCAACCCCCTGGCCAAGGAGTTTGTTCCACCTTCTCGTGGAGACCCCGCGCTTTCCAAGGAGCTCCTATCCAAGCAAATTAACCATCAACAGCAGCAGCTGCAGCAGCAGCAACCACTGCAGCAACAACGCAAGGTGATCTAGAGGTTCTGCTTGAGACCAAGGCGTTCTTTGTCCTTGCTACTTTTTCTTTTTTTGCCGGATCTGATCGCAAACTTGGTTTATTCCTTGTGCAGCAAAACGGATACAACACAGGGAAGAAGAGATATAACAATAGGCAAAGCAAAGCGCAGCGAGAAGAGTGTATCCGGCGGACTGTCTATGTCTCAGATATTGATCAGCAGGTTGGTTTCCTTCTCTTCATCCTCGTTTTTTCTCTTCATGCATGTGGATCTTACGTTTGATGCTACCAGGTTACCGAGGAGCAATTGGCAGCATTGTTTATCAATTGTGGCCAGGTGATAATTGCGTACATGATAGTATTCTCGGTTTGTGGTTCTACTGATTTTGAATTGTTATTCTTCTTTTGCAACTCCAGGTTATTGACTGCCGTGTTTGCGGTGATCCCAATTCGGTTCTGAGATTTGCCTTTGTGGAATTCACAGATGAAGGTAAGACCGGTTGCTCCTGTTGTCCATTTTTCTTACATGTTGATGTTGATGACACACCATTGATCAGAGGGTGCTCGCCAAGCACTTAATCTCGCAGGAACTATGCTCGGATTTTATCCAGTTCGAGTTTTGCCCTCTAAGACGGCCATTGTTCCAGTGAACCCGACTTTTCTACCTCGGGTGAGCTACTTTTTGACTTTTACGCGGAGCTCTTTCTCACATATTTTGCTCGGGTGTTTGTTTTTTAACTTCCAGTCAGAGGATGAGCGGCAGATGTGCGCACGTACCATATACTGCACGAATATCGACAAGAAGGTGACTTTCGAGGTTGTGTCCAGCGTCGATCTATGACACGGAAGATTTTATTCCAGGTCTCCCAATCCGATGTGAAGCTATTTTTCGAGTCACTTTGTGGTGAGGTAAGAAGCATTTTCGAGTCTCTCTCCTTTCGTGTTTGCGCATTTTACGACTCTTTGGTTCTCTTCGTCCAGGTGTCGCGCTTGAGATTGCTGGGCGACTACCATCATTCTACTCGAATAGCGTTTGTTGAGTTCGCACTGGTGAGCGAATAGATTTGGTCCTTGGGAGCTCGTTGCTTACGGTCACAACCTCTTTCGCAGGCTGAGAGCGCTATGGCTGCGTTGAATTGCAGCGGTGCAATTCTTGGCTCGCTACCAATTCGGTAAAGACACTCGCTCGATCACCGATTGTTCTTTCTTACAAACTCCCGATACGTCTCTTACAGGGTGAGCCCGTCGAAGACCCCAGTCAGGCCTCGCTCACCTCGACCATCTTTGCGCTAAAGATCGGCGATTACCTGGAAGGTATAGCTTTCGAGCTTTTATTTTTGGTGATCTCTATCACAGGGCTCAGCGGTGCTTGTTTGCCTTTCTCCCAGGCTGGCACAACAGCACACTGTGCGTGTATCCTTCCCGACATTGGTGAGATTTTTTTTTTTCCGGTGGTGGGGGCTTCGGTGGAGAGAAAAGTAGGCCTTTTTGTTTCACATCTCATCCCTCCTTGAACATAGAACACACAGCGATTGTGAGACACTGATGAGATGAAACAAAGTGGCAAAGGAATCTTTGGGAATCTGGGAGAGTTGCAGGGAAAACCATTTTAATTTTGTTTTTGGTTCTTGGTGGGAATATTCTCTGGATCGCGAGTACCGGAATATTCGGGAGCGGGCATATTCTCTGGCAATTGGGTCCTACGTGGCACGTGAGGGGCCGACGTGGACGCCTGGTGATCGCTCTCTTGGCCAAAAAAGCCTGAGAGCTATGGAAAAAGAGAAGTTCTTCGCGTGAGTGGGGGCTACCTTTGGTAAAAGAAAAATTTTAGGGAAGGTATTAATGTACACAGCGGTGTGTAGCTTGTAGGACTGCGTCTTGGTTTCTTGGAGCGAAGAGAGGGGAAAATGCCGCTGGGATTCGATGCTTCGGCGGCCGATCCATCCGATACCGCGTCAAGAAATGGCGATGCGCA
Source organism: Selaginella moellendorffii (assembly GCF_000143415.4). Classification (NCBI taxonomy): domain Eukaryota; kingdom Viridiplantae; phylum Streptophyta; class Lycopodiopsida; order Selaginellales; family Selaginellaceae; genus Selaginella; species Selaginella moellendorffii. The sequence goes on along the minus strand of NW_003314290.1, from coordinate 1,229,344 downwards.
CCTGTGCGATCTCATCAGCGACATCGATTTCTCCAAGCTTGTGGCGCTCAAGCCCCGGCCGATCGAGACGCAGCGGTCGCTGGACGAGCGCACGCTCAGTGACCTAGTTTCGCCCGGCATTTCTCCTCTGCCGCCCTCGCGGCACGAGATCGGTGAGAATTTCTCCATGAATTTCTTCCGTTCGGCCTCCAACACGCCGCGGTCGCTGCTGGATCCCAATCCCGCGATGATCGATGCATGGGAGCAGCTCCGGCGATCTTTGGTGTATTTCCGCGACAAGCCGATCGGGACAATCGCTGCCAACGATCCGGTGGAGGAAAGCCTCAACTATAACCAGGTCGGTTCTTTCTCTTGCCTGTTCTTGCAAGATTTCGCATGCGCGATTGATATTACGGGCCGCATTCCAGGTTTTCGTGAGAGATTTCGTGCCCAGCGCCCTCGCTTTCATCATGAATGGCGAACCCGAGATTGCGAAGAACTTCCTGATGAAGACATTGCGGCTGCAAGCGTGGGAGAAGCGAATCGACTGCTTCACGCTCGGCGAGGGCGTAATGCCGGCGAGCTTCAAGGTATTGCATGATCCCAGCAGAACCGACACGATGATCGCCGACTTTGGCGAGAGCGCGATTGGGAGAGTCGCTCCCGTCGACTCGGGCTTCTGGTGGATCATTCTCCTCCGTGCCTATGTCAAGGCCACCGGCGATCACAACCTTTCCGACGATCCCGACTGCCAGCGAGGGATACGATTGATCCTCACCTTGTGCCTCTCGGAAGGATTCGACACCTTCCCGACTCTACTCTGTGCCGATGGCTGCTGCATGATCGATCGCCGGATGGTAAGGAGTTTCGATTGAGGTCTTTGTTCTGAGCTTGTGGCTTCTTGCAGGGAATCTACGGGTACCCGATTGAGATCCAGGCGCTGTTCTTTATGGCTCTCCGCTGCGCAAAGTTCTTGCTCAAGCCGGAAGCTGGCGGTAAAGAGTTCATCGAGAGGATTGACAAGAGGCTCCATGCCCTGCGATACCATCTCCGCTCGTACTTTTGGCTCGACTTCCAGCAGCTCAACAACATCTATCGCTACAAAACAGAGGAGTACTCGCACACAGCGGTGAACAAGTTTAACGTGATCCCCGACTCCATACCCGACTGGGTGTTCGACTTCATGCCCATGAAAGGTGGCTACTTCATTGGGAATGTGAGCCCGGCGAGGATGGACTTTCGGTGGTTCACGATTGGAAACTGCGTGGCCATCCTCTCGTCGCTGACAACGCCGGAGCAGGCCACCGCGATCATGGACCTCATCGAGGAGCGCTGGGACGATCTCATTGGGGAGATGCCACTTAAGGTAACGTATCCGGCACTGGAAGGACACGAATGGAAGATTGTGACCGGCTGTGATCCCAAGAACACTCGATGGAGCTATCACAACGGCGGCTCGTGGCCAGGTACTTTGCCTCTGCTGCTACATTTGTGACCTCCAAAGTTCTAATTCTTGTGGGCTTTGTCCAGTGCTCCTGTGGCTGCTGACGGCGGCTTGCATCAAGACGGGGCGACCACAGATAGCTCGCAGGGCCATTGAGATCGCCGAGGCCAGGCTCAGCAAGGATGGGTGGCCCGAGTACTACGACGGAAAGACAGGTCGCTACATCGGCAAGCAGGCCAGGAAGCTCCAGACATGGTCAATTGCGGGGTATCTGGTTGCCAAAATGATGCTGGAGGATCCTTCGCACTTGGGGATGGTGTCACTGGAGGAAGACAAGAAGACCAAGCCGTACCTTACCAGGTCTAACTCGTGGACGTGCTAGATAGTTCGGGCAGCTCGTCGTACAGGGAGGGGATTCGATCGATCGGTTTAGAGATCTTCAGATAGATAGATAGGCGGGGGACGGAGGCAGGCCGTTAACTTGTGGTTGGATTATCCGCGGAGGGATTCGATCAGAAGTGGTTTTGTGGCCTGGGGAAAGTAGTTGCTTTTACAGAATAAGCTCCGAGGCTATATCCTTTTTCGGTGGGGTTGTTTTTACGAGGAGGGTCATCTCATCGCTTCGACCAAGTTCGCTTCTTGGTGAGTGCTGCCCTGGGTTGCTTAGGGTTGGATAATCTTCTTGTTGCGGTTGTTGTTTTTTCGCGTGCAGGAGATGGCGGCCAAGGCTGGCAAGAAGAAGGCGCCCGCCACTGCTGCGGCTAAAGCTCCTGCGAAGGAAAAGGCGAAGAAGGAGAAGGTCCCGTCAACGAAGGCAAAGTCCACGACAACAAGGACAACGAGAAAGAGCTCGTCCCCGAAACCTGCTCCTGCGGCCTCTTCTCCACCCAAGAAGGGCTCGAGGGCGCCTATGACGCATCCGCCTTACCTCCAGGTACTTTCACTCTCTCCCCTGTTTTGCTTTTTCTCTTGTTTTCGTTTTGGGAATGTAGATAGATATATGTTCTGACGCGAGGCGGTCTGTTTTCTCCCAGATGATCACGGAAGCCATCTCGACGCTCAAGGACAGGACGGGGTCCAGCCAGCCCGCCATCGCCAAGTTCATCGAGGAGAGGTACGAGAAGGATCTCCCGGAGAACTTTCGGAAGCTACTGTCGGTCCAGCTCAAGAAGCAGATAAAGCAGGAGAATCTGGTCAAGGTGAAGGGCTCGTACAAGCTGTCCCAGGAGCTCAAGCAGGCCAGCAAGAGCAGCAACAGTGCGGCGCCCAAGGCGCCAGCCAAGGCCAGCGACACTACCGAGACCGAGAGTAAGAAGAAGAAAGCTAGCGCTACCACGGGCACTGCTGCCACTACTACTGCGAAACCAAAGGTGACCAAGGGAGGTAAAGAGGCCAAGGCAGCGCGGACAGTCAAGGCAGCGAAGGCAGTGGCAACGAAGAAGGCGGCGAAATCGCCATCGCCATCGCCATCCCGGGGCAAGTCGCCGAGATCGAAAGCGCAGTCGCCATCGCCAGCGAAAGCTTCTTCGGCCAAGGGGGGAAGCAGGAAGACGAAGGCGTCCAGCGCTGGATCGCCAAAGAAGAAGGCCAGAACCAAGGCGAGCAAGTAGAGGGAGGATGGATGGAGATCATGGGCGGATGGAGATCATGGACGGGGATTAATTTTTTTTTGGGTGCTTTTTGTAACATATACCACCAGCTCAGCCTAGCTCTTGACTGTTTGTGATTGATGCTTTCTTCTCTTCCAAATTGTCTTTCCTCGTTTTCACTTCTACAATTGAGCTCCTCTGGAATTTGTTTCGTTGGTACTTTATAGATTGAGAAAGCTCTCAGGCCCTACTTCCCGCCAAGGGCTCGGATTCAAATCAACGGCCGAGATGCAGCATAGATTTCAAATATTTGGATCCCTGCCGTCCAATCACAGAGGATGGCATGGTTGCATTTGATCGCCCATTGGGCTTGGCGGACTAGATTGAAGAGGGTCTGGCGTCTGCCTTGGCTGCTTAGAGAGAGAGAGAGAGAGAGAGAGAGAGAGAGATTGTCAGTACGGAGTCACGGAAACAAAGAAGAAGAATCCAGAAGAACAAAGAGAAAAAGAACAATTCATCACATAAGCTCTGCAAGCAAGCAGAGCAACCAAAAGGAAGAGTGAATAGACAGTGCTTAATCTAAGTCTAGATCTATTTCCCCTTGGATCGTGCTCACTGCTCGCCAGAAAATCAAACAAAGGATGTAAACAATGCAATATAGATCGAATGAAGAAGATAATTCATTCTCTAGGTTTCTTGGATCCTCTAAAGTACACATCCGTTAAACGGCCAGGATGGAGCACAATTCAAACATTTAAATCCGGCCAGCGAAATCCGGCCGTCCGATCACAGAGCTGCCGGGATGCGGCGTCGGCCAGCGGCGGTGGAGGCGAAGGAGCAGCACACGGGCAAGTAAGTGGGCGTCTTGCGGTGCGCGCTTGTCACCACGGCCTTGGTGTCAAACACGCTCACGCCCTCGAAGAAGCCATCCACGCACTGGATCGTGGGGAGCACGAATCCATCCAGCCGGGTTTGCTTGGCGCTGTAGGTGAAGGGGACGCGGCATTTGCCTTGGCTGCATTGCACCTTGACAGTCACCTGCGATGAATCGAAAGCATTAGCGAGACTGTGAGAGCAATCGCAATCGCATCGATTAGAAAGATCTCAAAGGACGACATCTTTAGAAGAGAGCAGAGCATCCCACTATGGAAAAGAGAGTAGTACAGAAAAGCTGGAATCGAGTCACGTAGAAAGGAAAAGATGTAAGGGCAAAGCGAAAGGTGGAAGAGTCTAAAAGAACAATCACATGAGAGACGATGAGGAAAAGACGAGAAGCATCTGAGCGTGACTAGTGGAAGAAAAAAGAAAAACATCCAGTGATTCAATCCTAGAATCTAGAGAAGCAATCCAAACAGCAAAGAAAATTAAGAGATTCCAAACAATGAACAGAGAGTGCGATTCAAAGAGGAGAGAACAGAAACGAATCTTTCCAGAATCGCTTGATGAGAAACAATGCAACGAGGAAGAAGAAGAAATCAAGCAGATGTGATGCAAAAGCAACCAAAACAAGAAGTTGAGCCTCAGAATGCGATGCAACCAAAAGAAAGAAGCAATAAAACGAGATCTGCGATGAAACATCTCATGAAATCTCGCCAAGAACAACAAAAGGAAAGCATAAGAGAAAGAGAAGAAGCAATCTAAGGAACTCTGCGATGAAACAAGGGAAACTTCTCAAGAAATCCCGCAGGAACAAGAAGAAAAACCAAAAGACGAAGAAAGGAAGAGAAAGAACCATACATTGATCACAAGACAAACGCGATGCAACGAAGAGGAAGATCAAGCATAAAAAGAAAGAACTTGAGCCTCAGAAGCGATGCCACCAAGACAAAGAAGCAATCTAAGGAACTAGAGCCTACAGATGCGATGAAACAAAGCAAACTTCTCAAGAACTCTCGCAAGAACAAGAAGAAAAACCAAGATCCATACCTCTTCCCCGGGCTCCACACTCTTGACAGTGTAAGTCGACTGGAACTGCACAGCCTCCTCCACCACGGCGCACATCCTCGTCTTGAAACACTGTGCGGCGCCAACCGTGATGCTGCCCTCCGCGGACGTCACTTCGGGCACCCCCACCGTGAAGCTCGTCCTCGGGCACGCCTTCACGAAAGTCGACGAGTCCGACCACCGGTGCCTCCGCGACACCGATAACGAAAACTTCACTTGCACCACCACATCGCACGCCTTCTGCTCGCTGTTCGTCGCCACCCCGCTCGCCACCTCCACGCTCTTCACCTCCACCATCTCCGCCATCTTGAGCGAGTACGCGATCTCCTCCAAACTCTGCGACACCACCGCGCCCCCGACCACGAACCGCGTCGCCGGATCGTTCATCCCGCACGCCAGCCCGCACAGCGCGTCCTTCCAGTACTCGGTGTAGCGCTTGAGGAACCGCCCCGAGAAGGCCGACTTGAGCGCCACCTCGGTGGCGCTCACCTTCACGGGCTCGAAGTGGCACGCGGTGTTCGTCAGCGCGTGCGAGCGATCCACGTCCGCCCACGCCCAGTTGACGCAGCTCACCCGCCAGAACTTGCCGCTCTTGACGTTCTGGATCATCGCGTTCCCGTTTGGCAGCAGCACTACTTCGTGCGCCGTCGCGAGCTCGCTCTTGGAGGAGCTCGCGAAGCTCAGCCAGTTGATCTCGCGCTGGTACTGCGCGGCGAGGAACAGCCCATTGTCCGACTTGAGCGAGAGCAGCCGCGGGAGAACCAGCGCCGTCTCGGACGCATCGCAGAGCTCGAGGTGAGTGTGGACGTCGCACGAACTCCCGACCGCGTTGCAGCCGTGCTGGACCTGCGACTGCGAGAACCATCGCAAGTAGCTCCCGTCCGCCAAGGATTGCAGCGCCACCGTGCTGCTGCTACTGCTGCTACTCACCCGGACGATCTTGAAGTTGGAGCTCGTATCCGAGGATGCCGGGGTCTCGTCCCGGTTCGCCACGATCCAGCTATTCTCGTTGCGGCTCCAGTAGCGGCCGTTGGAGGAACGGATCATCACCACGTCCGGGAGATCCTTGTGGCAGATGATCTCATGAGTAGCCAGCCGCGACGGCTCCAGGGAAGTAAATGTGAGGTACGGTACTCCATCCAGAGCGTGCACTGTGAGGAGCTGACCATTGTCGCCTTTCAGGGTCACGAAGCGGGGGAAGAGCTTCTTGGACGAGGAGGAGGTAACCATGGCTCTCCTTGGATCTCGGGCGATAGATCTGGGAAGAACTTCGGCTGGAACTTCTCAGCGCCTACACAACCGAGAGGATTGGATAAGAAACTCGAAAGAGAGACACGAAGAACTTAAGACAATGCACGATCAAGTTGTGTAGTTTACCTTGGTCGATTACTCGTAAGCTTTCGTTTCTTAAGCTTTCTTTCTCGGTGATTTCAAGTCTAGCTATAGTGCTTGCCCGATCAGCAGTGATCTAAGTTACAGTCTTTATCGCCCGCGCTGTGATCAGCTCGCGTTTCGCAGAAATATTTATTGGCGATCTCTGATGTAACTCCCTCTTCTTTATCCTTCTTCACGTGTCATGGTCCAGGTCGTCGTTTTGTTTGTACGCGCTTGAAAGACTCGGCCATGGCAGGCTATAGCAATTTGCCGCCACTTGGTATTTGCAGCTGGAAAAAAGATCCCAATAGCTTAGCAGCTATGAAAAAACAGATATAAAAATCAAGTTTACCTTGTAAAAGATCCACAATGTCGGTGCTCGAATATCTAGAATATCTAGAACAGTTAAAACACGAGTTTTCTCCATGAGATTTAAGTGATAATATGTATTTTAGATCTTTGTAGCGCCATCGATCCCAATCCAGTAAAGACTTCACAGTGACATCAACTATGAAACAAAATCCCCACACTGGGCATGTGCTGCAAGGAGCTAAAGGGGACGATCGTCTTCCCCGAAAGAGAAGCAAAAGACACCTGCTATAGCTTATTGCACACTGTCCATCGAAGATCACCCCTCCACAACCCACATTCTCTCCTCTCAAGTGAAATCCCAGCACTTCTCGGGGACGAGCGCGACCACGATGCCGTTGATCTTGTCGCTGAGCTTGATCTTGCAGCTGCACCGGATGGAGGGATCGAAGTCGGGCGGCGTGAAGTGGTGCTTGAGGACGTGAAGCTCGTCCTCGGTCGGCTCGGGGATCCGCGCCCTCCACTCGTCGCTGATGCTCACACGGCACACGTAGCCATAGCACGAGGTGTCGAGCTGGTGTGACAAGTGGAGGCGCAGCCCTGCATTCACAAGAGCCCTAAACAGCGACTGACCTGCGAGCGCGCGCACCGTGTGGCGCCGCCCGTCCTCGTCCACCGCGATGGCCGTCACGATGCGCGTGTCGACGCGCGGCAGGGAGTCGCCCGGCTGCCGGACCTGGACGGGGAGGAGATCTGCCATGCCCCGCCGCCCCGCCGCCCCAAATGCAGCTGGAATCCGCCATGGATCTGATGCGCCGTAGCCTGGCGCTACGACTGGGGACGCGCGAGAGGCCGGGATGGACGATGCCGCTACTGCGGATGCCCGGCGCCACGCCCCTGCTAGCGCCATCGCTCAAGAGCCCTAAAAATATTGCCCTGACCTAAATCGAATCTTTTTTACATTCTTGGAATATACCTGACCGAATCGATTTTATAGCTTTGGAATATACCTGATAGAGATGACACCTCGTGGTTTTGTATGATCCAACAAGAAAATGGGAGTTCTCCCTCTCCTCCTCCGCGGAGCGCCAAAGCGCTTCCTCCGCGCTTCCGGGAGCTATCGATCGCTCTACGAATCCAATTCGCGGCGGCGGCGGCACGGCACGGATGCAGCAGCGGCGGATCAGGCGGTCAACTCCGGGGCCGATCATCGCCCCGACGATCAGGTTCGCGAATTCCATGGCGATGGAGATTGAAAATCTGTGATATTTCGGGGCAGATGCTGGATTTTCCAGGCGCTAAGGCCGCATTCACCTCGAGGATGGAGTTTATCTCGCCCAATGCGGCCGAGGCCGTGCCGTGCTTCCGGATTCTCGACGATCTAGGGCGTGCTCTCGACGGATCCGACATCCCTGAGGTATGTGGGGAAGAAATTTCTTGTAGTTTGGATTGGACGATTGGTTTGGTGGGTGGAGAAACATAGAGTTTTTGATAGTTTGGTATGAATGATTGGTTTCATTTTGGTTCCAGATCGATTCTTCTTTGGCGGTGAAGATGTACCACACCATGGTACGATTGCAAACCTTTGACAGCATTTTCTACGAGGCTCAAAGGCAAGGCCGGATTTCTTTCTACTTGACTAACATAGGCGAGGAAGCGCTCAACGTTGCATCCGCGGCAGCTTTGACAAAAGACGACGTTGTCTTTCCCCAGGTGAGGATTAGATTCTTGGAGGATAGAAAAACAAATCGCTTGTTTTTGTGTTGCCACCATAGCTTTGTTTGCTGATTTTTCTTGTTTCTTCTTCTTTGGCTCGGCAGTATAGAGAGCATGGCGTGCTAATGTGGAGGGGTTTTACGCTTGACGAGTTTGCCAACCAGTGCTTTAGCAACGAAGATGGGCACGGGAAAGGTAGGCAAATGCCGATTCACTACGGCTCGGAAAAACTTAATTACTTCACAATTTCGTCACCCATAGCGTATGTAATTCTTCTCGTTCTTTTTCCTCTATTGATTGACTCTGTCATTTTTCTCTGTGATTCAGGACGCAACTTCCTCACGCCGTAGGAGCAGCTTATGGACTGAAAATGGACAGGAAAAATGCGTGTGCCGTGACCTACTTCGGTGACGGTGGATCGAGCGAGGTAGAATAACTCGCACACAATAGCTTTATTGATCTCTTGAACCCATTTTCTTTTCCCACAGGGTGATTTCCATGCTGCTTGTAACTTCGCGGCGGTGCTAGAAGCTCCCGTCCTGTTTGTATGCAGGAACAATGGCTATGCAATAAGCACACCAGCATGCGAGCAATACAAAGGCAAGCACGCGATCCAATTGCTAGCGTTTGTTTTGACAACTTCACAATATTTCTTTCTTTTCTTGAAACTTTGATGCTCCAGGCGATGGAATAGTGGTGAGGGGCCGAGGCTATGGCATGACGAGTATCAGAGTTGACGGAAACGACGCGCTGGCAGTCTTCAAAGCCGTAAGCGCAGCTCGCAAGCTCGCAGTGGAACAAAGCAAACCCGTCCTTATCGAGGTATTCTCTGAGCAACATGCCTTTCTTTCTAGGGACCATATTCTATAACTCAGCGTCGCTTTCGAGCATCTCAGGCAATGACTTATCGCGTCGGGCACCACTCCACGTCCGACGACTCCACAAAGTACCGGAGCGGAGAAGAGATTGCGCACTGGAGAAGCGTCCGCGACCCGGTCCTGCGCTTCCGGAGATGGCTTGAGAGCAACGCTTGGTGGAGTGTCGAGGACGAGAAGGAACTCCGAGGAGCGGCGCGAAAAGAGGTACATTGAATTTCTTCGCAAGCAACCATCAACATCGCTTCTTCTACACAAAAAATACGAAAAAAAAACAGGTGATTAGTGCAATGAACCAAGCCGAGAAGAAGAACAAACCTCCATTGTCCGAGCTCTTCACGGACGTATACGACACTCTTCCGAGGAATCTGCTCGAACAGGAGGCCACGTTGCGAGACACGGTATCAAAAAATCCACCATCCCTGGCCCCGCACTGACAGGTAAGCCAACTTTAAAGCTCTGGAATATCTCGCCCTGGACAGGGAATCATGGATAAGGACGTCATTCTGCCACTAAATAGTCCCCAGTCGTGATATTCCGCTTGATTTCTTTCTTTTCCTTCTCGAATTTTTTTTTTCCTCCTTCCCGGCCTCGACCTGTGGATAGATAAGCTGATCTTATCCGCCTCTTGGCTCCCCACTGATCTTTCGATCCATCTTCAAGGTGTCTTGAGTAGATAAGATGTTCAACATTCCAGCTTGTAACTTGATTGGCGAAGAGCCGCTGGCAATGACCGGTTGGGTGCTGAGGCACATCAACGAGGGCCAGGCGCCTGCCAGTCCTCGTAAAGGCGAGAAGACGAGCTGTATGGAGCCGACGAGTGAAGAGGCTGCGGAGTTTGACAAGCTCGACTTCCTCAAGTTCGATGGAGTCGACCGGCAGGGGCGGAGGATCGTTCGCATCGTTGGCAAGTTCTTCCCAGGTACTTTGGAGATCTCCTCCTCTTTGCTCGTCTCGGGTTGTTCTGACCATCGTGCTTTCCAGCCGCTGCCTTTAGCAAGGACAAGCTCCACGCCTACATTCTCCACAAGCTCAAGTTCCTGAGCGTGGAGGCCGGTGGCTCTTCCTTCGTTGTCGTCTACTTCCACACCGGCGTCGAGAACAGCGTCAACAATCCCGGCTTGCTCACTCTCAGATGGCTCTACGAATCGCTGCCACCGGAGTCCAAGCACGGGATCGACGCCATCTACTTCGTCCACCCGGGGCTCCAATCCAGGCTTCTCCTCGCTACTCTCGGCCGGATGTTCCTCAGCGAAGGGTGAGCAAAATGCAAAATCCTCTGTATCCCCCCTTTTCATCTTTCCTCCATCTCGAAAGTAGCTCTTTTCCTGTTCCACAAGCTTAACTTCGTGATCTTCCTGTGCCACAGCTTCTATGCGAAGGTGAATTACGTCCCCCGGATCGAGTTTATGTGGAGCTACATCGATTCCGACCAGCTCGAAGTCCCCGAGTTCGCGTGGGAGTATGATGACAACTTGGAGTGCCGGCCTTACTTCGACTATGGATCGGTGTCCGAGGATCTCAGGCACGTCCCTCACATAGGACACCCGCACTGCGTGACGTAGAAGATGCCAACTCGCACGAGCTTGTGATGTAAATAAATCGTCCGGACGTATCTGTAAGTGGTCCTTGTTCTACTCTACCAAGGAATCTATCCTGCCTCCTTCACCCCCTTCCTCCTAGTCTCTTCCCGGAGGACTGTGCACGCTCTCGAGATGCCGGGCATAAGAGAAGTTCTTGAGTGGCTCTGGCTTCCTGGGACGATCAAACTTTGGCGATGGCGACGTTGCTGTGAGGCTCAATCCGGTCTCGTCTTTGCCAGGGAGATCGAACTTGGGCGAAGCTGCTTCTGCTGGCGGTGGTGCCTTGATGAAATCCCCGAAGCCTTTGGTGTCAGGAATCGATGTTCTAATCGGAGGTATCTTGCTTAAAGCCGCGGGAAATATCTTTGGTGCTGGATCCTCGGCTGGTGTTGGATCGGCGGTCATTGCAAGCTCATCAATGTGGAGGACGTCATCTATACGCGATATAATGCTGAACGCCAAGCTTTCCAAAACACGAGAATAGCTTTCCAGGATGGACTGTCCGACGTCCTGCAGAAGGAACATTGGCCCGTCACCAAAAGCATGTGCTTGCCGCGTACCTTGTTATACTGGATCTTGTGAATGTCCAAGAGAGTTTGCGGTAGTCCCGGGAACTTATGCTTTAAGCAAAGCAGGAGAGTTTCGGCTCTGGCAATTAAGATCTCTCGCCGGTCGCCGTCTCCGACCAAGTCCTTCATAAGTCCACCCCAGGAAGATCTGGCATTGGGCTTTCCATCGGTATGAGGATGCCTCGAGCTTACTTTCCGTTTCCACGTATGAATAGCGGCTTCCACGCGGTTGGCGATCTCCAGAATGTGGTGCTCGGATGCCATGGTCAGCGTGGCCAGCAGAGCTTCAGGAGAGAATTGCTCGAAAGATAGGCAGCGATAGAAACCTTCGCCTAAGCTTGATCTCCCATTCTGCAAGAAAAAACACAAACATTTACATTTGCGAACTCCAATTGAGGACGCTTACCTTTGGAAGAGATTCCCAATACACCTCAGGCACGTCCATTTCGGAAAGTACCTGTGCGTTAATGGCCATTGAAGCTTTCAAGACCTGATTAATACTGTCCTTCTGATGTTGCAGGCGCTTCTTCGACTCGGCGGACAGACCATTAGCGGGAACTCTTGGCGTAGGCAGCCACCATTTTTCTTCTTGCCTCGGTAGCGATTTCCTTGGAGTGCCTTGCTCTTCCGCTTCAGACATAGCGACACTCTGGTCGACATACCAAAACTCAGTCTTTGAGAAACCATCCAGACATTCCTGTATGGAAGAATTAGTTATAAGCAGCTGCCGATCAAACTAAAACAAGCTCGTTACCAGTAACATCATATCAAGTTTCCGCAAGGCTGGTAGATTTATGTGTAGATCTGCCCGGGGATTACTGACCATAACCTGCAAACAAAGATCCGGATCTTACGCCGTCACACGTCAAGAACAGCAAACACACCTCAACACTACTGCCGTCCGGAAATGTCTGCCAAGTCGGAACGAGCTCGACGATGTGATCGGTAACAGACAGTATCCATTCCATCTCTCTTCGCCACATTTTCTTCTTCTCCACGGATAGAGGCTCCAACCTCCAAAGCTCTCCAAACACGGATGCTGTGACAATACCAATCAATCAGCCTCCGCATACGAAAAAAGAAGGAAAAAAAGAAAAGACACACACCAGAAAGGTTCGTGATGGCATTCGAGATCGCCAGTGCAGTGCACACACCTTTACTGCCTCCAGACATATCCTCGCCCAGCAATAATCTCGCGAACCTCTCCTTCATCATCTCCACTTCTGCAAACGAGCATCTCGAGGTGTTCTGCGCATGAAAGAGGAAAAAAAAAAGCTTACCAGAGGCCTCAGTCTCCCTCTTCTCTCTTTTCTCCTCCCACATACGCGTTCCTTGCTTTGTGCCCGAGAATGGCTTGGACACCATGCCCTCGTGCTTCAAAGGCCACCCCGGAGACACTCCACTGGGAGCTTGCTTCTCTTCGGGGTGCCAGAATGGCTCCCTCGGACTATAGCCACCATCGTCGTCGAAATCCAAGCTCGCGCTGGAGCTAGTGCTTGGGTACTCGAGCCGGTCATCGCGAAGAGCGTTTGGATGCTTCTCCCCGGCGCCGAAGTAGGCATTGATATGCAATGCCTTCATACGCTCCGCCGCCGCTGGGACAAGGAAGCGAAGAAACAACGATCAGGGAGTACGAAAACTAGAAGGAAATGCCTCTACCTCCACCGGGCGCGTGATCTTTCGACTTTGATCTCCAGCCGTTGTCAGCAGCAGCTCCAGATGCATACACACCCTCGATGATGCTCCCCAATCTCGCCATCGCGGCCTCATTCTCGACGCCTAGCCATCACTCTGCGCTCCAGGGCTAGAATCTTGGACAGAAGCCGTGATTCACTGGGAATCTGCCAAGCTCGATCCAATGCAGGTCCCAAGAACTCCACATCACAGCTCAAAATCCAGACCTAGCGGACGCGCCTGGTGATTGATCGCCGCGCCAGCAGCTCGCTCGATCCTCCCCGAAATCTCTCGATCCCAAGGACAAATATTTTACCCTGCCGGAAAGATCGCTCTTAAGCCTAGAGCTCCGCCATAGCGCCAAACCTTGCTTGCTTTCGGAGCCACAAGCCACTCGAAAGCTTCCACGTGGCAGCCTGCTGATACGTCAGCGTGCTATTGGCTCCACGGCTGGCTCGCATTGTGGCCATGTCACCAAGGAGGTTTTTATGATCGATGGAGGGTCGTGCCTTGCAAGAACCGGCACGTCGGGAAGGACCGGTCCCACGCATCGGTCAATGATTCGCAGGAACCTCCGGTCCATTAAACTAACCACGACTGCCAAGGCAATAACAACACGTCGTTCGCACGCCCGGATTTTTAAGCGCGCGAACGGTTCTTCTGTTGGGCTTAAATATACTCTTTACACTGGGCGAATATTCTAACACATGGCATAAGAGAATCGTTTCTAACGGAGAAAATTGTGCGAGAGACGATTCTGCTACTTTCGCAAGCCGACGGAATATTCTCCAAGGAAGAACCCTAAAACGAAGAAGCTAATGCTTTTGTGCTGCTGCCGCTAGCTTGAGGTTATTCTTCTCGCGGCGATCCAAGTACTCGAGAAATCCAGCTCCGGCTAATGCCATAAGCGTCACTCCTTGCGCGTGGACCCTGAATCGCAGCAAAGATTCGATTACATTTCTTCTTTCTTGCGATCGATCGAGCTCTTACCTGGCGTGGAGCAACTTGAGACTCAATTTCTCGTGTGGCTTGGACAGATTCCACAAGATCGAGGAGCCGAGCGTGGTGCCCCAAAAAGTACCTGGAGATAATCGATTGGATCGTCATCGATGAGACAACGCACTGCTCTTACCGATCGTCTTGAGCTTGTTCTCGCGCACCCAGGAGCTAACCCGGCTCACAGTGCTACCGCCACTGCCGCTGGAAATGGATTCTTCGCCGCGAGACATCGTCAATGAAGCCATGCGCTCCCCTTGATTCTCCAGCTCCTTTTAAATCAATCGATGAACAGAGCCGGTCGCGAAGTAACCACTGGAATTGCCAAAAACGAGACCTAGCAGCCATTCGCTTCCAACGTGGCGGCGGCCAAGTACTCAACGCGTCAGACCTCCATGCACCACGTGGCACTCCCGATGCTTGACACGTCACTAAGGTTACAGCCATTGGATCAAGAAAAAGAGAGACGTTGGGAAATTTTGAAATGGGGAGGCTAGGGTTTGTGGGATCGTTGGAGAGGCGCGGAATGCCGCTGCAGAGATCGAGGTAAATAAATAGGAGTAGCCGAGAATGGCAGCCGCCGCGCTCGATCTGGCGCTACGCTTCGGTGAAACGCCGACGCTGGACGTTTTCGAGGACGACACGACGATTCCCCGGAGGAAGAAGAGGCGTTCTTCGGCCAGACGAGTAAGCTTCGCCGAGATTCAGACGGTCCATGTCTTTCCAAGGGACGATGAGTACGCAACTCCTCCTGGAGGAGTAGTGGAGGTGGCCTCTCAGCCTCTACGCAAATCTCCAAGGCTTGCCGCTAGGAGCCAATCTCTGGACTCCACAGACCAAAATCCCATTGCCAACGCCGCGTAAGTTTGTTTGCTTTCTAGGAAGAAAAAACCTGACGCTCTACAATGAATGTAGATCTGAGGATGATGAGGAGGCTGCTGGCCCAGTTGATATCAATCACATCGTTCAAGCCAACCTGGGATCTCCTTCGCTCGAGGACGATATCACCTTGGATAGCACAACGTTTTCAGCTAAACTTTGTCGATTCAACGACGATGACACAGCGGCTGGAGCAGAGGAGGTCTCCAGGCGTCCCGGATCACTGGAAAGTGATATGAGCTTCACGGTGCAAAATCCTCGAAGACCACCAGAGGCAGTGCCAACAGATTCGCCGCCAGTTTCTCTCGATCGGACACTGTCAATGCAGTACACGGAGATGGTTGACGCTGGGGCACTGGCTCAAAAGCGTCGGAGAGTTTTCAGAGCTTCTCCTCGTTTCAAGGGGAAGGAAAACAGGAGTCCACTATCTTCAGCGAGGTCCGTCCCACCGAAGAAGCTCCAGGACATCACTGTACCACAAGTCACTTCGAGTCCATCATCTCCTGCGAGAGCAATCCCACCGAAGAAGCTCCAGGATATCATGGTACCTCAAGTACTTTCAAGTCCAAGTCCATCATCACCTGCGAAGGCAATCACAGCGAAGAAGCTCGAAGGCATCACTCTACCTCAAAGTTCACCAATTCCTGAGAGATCCATCACACCGAAGAGGCTCCAAGACATCACGGTAACACCCCAAGTGACTGCACGTACATTATCTCCTGTAAAAGCAACCGCACCAGAGCAACACCAAGACATCACTGTCACTCCTCAAGTGCCTTCGAGTCCACCGTTTCCGACGTCAATAGCGCCGGAAGAGCTCAAGGGTACGGTTACAGCTCAAGTTCCTCTTCAAGATCCTTCCGCTGTGGCGAGCCGTAACATCCAAATCAATTCCCAGTTGCCCGCTGTCGACCAGGAGAAGGAACTTGCTGAGTTGCGAAGCGAACTCCAGGTATTGTCTTCTGCTAGCTTTTCGACTTCTTCTGAAAAAAAATGTTTACAGGAAATGCACGATAAGAACGAACAACTGAAAGCAACCATGAAAGAACTGGAAGATCGGAAACGAGTTTTTTCACTGACGTCGGAGTCGTGCAAGACGGAGCACTTCAAACGTCGAATGATTCACAAAATACAGGTTAGATCTACTGTATAAAGAGTTTTTTTTTCTTAGTGCTTCATAACAGGGCTGGCACATTACCCGACTCGTCAGCGAGCGAGACAGTTATAAGCTTGATATAAGCCACGGCTACAGGGTGAACCAAAGGTATTATTTCGTAGCGTTTTTTTCCTGCTCATGCTAAAGACTGCAACAGCATAACCATTGAAGGAAAGGGATCAGCTTCCTCTGCGTGGATCCAATTAACACCTCATTTGAACTTCATTGAAAAGGTTATTTGGACTTGCGGTTTCAACGTTCTTTACTCACATGGATGAAAGTTTTACAGGGATTTCCTCGTATGAATTCGGCGCTTCTGTTTCAGTCGTTGCTACCTGCTGAGAAGCACCGAGTTAAGCAGCTTAAAAACCTTCCAGCAGCCATGCAAGTATGGGTTGATTTGATTCACTCTGTGTGTTTTTCTCATTGTCTTTTTAATTGTTATAGCAAAGCAGCGATCTGGTTACGAACTTGATCCAAGTCGCCACGGAGGCTAGAGATTGTCGAGCACATCATCGGTGCTTGGATTCGGTTCTTTTCACGCTTAATAAAGGTTCGTTTGCTTATTCTATTAAACTCATTTTATGAATCCTCCATTTTTCAGACCACGGGATATGTTTGCAATGCGACTTCATGAACTATAGATTGCGCCTGAAGATAACACTCGTTTTCTCGTTGCAATCACTCTGCAAGTAAGCTCTTCTTAGCATGTTTTTAAAATTGATGTTCTGTGTCTCTCAGTGGGCAATATCCAAAAGCCATCATGCCTTGTGAGGTACTTGTGGACTCGACAAGGAGAACACAGAGTGTTATTACAGAGGAGGACTTAAACACCGCAATTTACTCTCTTCCTGCCGGATATCAAAGGTTTCACCGTATATGTGCGTGCGTAGCTACATTCCTTCCGTGACTGGTTCTAACACTTGTATCCGGCGCTGTAATTAACGACTCTCTCTTTCTCGATTCTCGACTTCATTCCTGGGATCTCTTGCGTTTAAGAATGTTCTGCAGGAGGCCATCCAGTACATGGAGCAGCTGCGCATTTGCCTCTGGATTCTTGAGCACCAATACCATGTGTGGAAGAGCCGCAAGCCGGCCTTCCATCGCTGCAAGGTACTTGTTGTAGAGTTTGAGTTTGAGAGTGCACTGATATCTTACCAGATGCCTTACCAGATGCTTTGGAATTGTTCACTCCCGTATCAACGCCGATTATCTGACACACGGACGCTGGCAGATGGTTTGCAGCAGCGAAATCGTGGTACCTGTTACATGTTTCAGTTGCATAATTCGTTTGACGTGTAAACTACCATTTCTCCAGTTCTAGCTTCTGCTTTGGTTGGGACAAGGTGTAAACAAGGATAAGCCCTTCTGCGTTGCTGGCTACTGCTGGATGGTAAGCTTCATATCTACACACAAAAAAGCAATCAGACTGAAAGTAAGTTTGCAGGGTGACGAGGATTACCTTGCGTCTCCAGAACAGTCCCAGAGCTCCAAAGTTGTGTTTTTATTGATCGAGACTTCCTGGATTCTAAGGAAGAACGAAACAAGTCACGGTAAGCTCTCGATCAGCACGGTTTTTCTGTACCTGACTCCCACGGTGGGTGTGTATCGTCGCCCAGATTCCCATGGCGCTCCAGCCAGGGCCCTCGCCAACGCCGTCTTGCCGCTGCATTTTGGACCAACGATGCAAACCTTGAGCGCCTTGGAAGTTGGGTAGTTTCTCCTCGCTTCTTCCGCTCCTCTCATTTTTTTTCTCTTTTATGTTTTCCTTTAGGGTTCTTCAGCAATGCATTGGTGAGGAAGGGACAAAAAATGGGCAACACATCGTCCATGCTCACGCAGTACGATATTGAGGAGGTCCAGAGCCACTGCAAAGGAATCTGTAAGTGTTCTTCGATCAATTAGCTGGGCTCCAGAAATAATGTCTTTTTTCTCTCCAGTCTCGCAGAGAGAAATCATCTCTTTGTACGAAAGGTTTTGCATTTTGGATCGCTCTGGCAAAGGCTTCATCCTCGAGGACGAGTTCATGGCAGTTCCCGAGTTTGCATTGAATCCTCTTGCTCAGGTGAATGGCTCTTTCTAGCTTTTTCGTGATCTCCACCATGCTTTTGATTTTTCCAGAGGCTCCTCAGGATACTCGAGGGCGTGAATTTCAAGGAATTTGTGCTGCTGCTGTCGGCATTCAGTCCCCGAGCCAGCTTCAAGGAGAAGATGGAGTGTAAGGACCTCCTTCCGCTTTTCCCATCGCCTTATGGTGTTCCTTTTTCAGTCATTTTTAAGGTGTATGATTCCGATGGCGATGGGAAAGTGACAACAAGTGACATATTGGGGGTCCTTCGTGATCTTTCTGGTTCTTTCCTCACCGAGAAGCAGCGAGAGGTAAAAGCAAGCGCTTCCTTCTCTGTCGTTTCACTTTACTCAGCTTTCTCCTGTTTGCCTAGCAAGTCGTGATCCAAGCGCTGGATCAAGCAGGGTTCTCATCTGGCTGCATGCTCACTTACGAAGACTTCGTGAAGGTAAGTACCCAAGCTTCTTAAGTTCACATAGCTTTGCCGCCTTTGTGCCGCCTAGGTGCTTGTCAAGGCAAATCTTAAAATGGAGGTGGAAGTTCCTGTGGATTGAGCACGAAGAAACAATGCACGATCCCACTAGTCCAAGCATCTCCATGAGAGAGGATTGTTGCGTGAGTTTAGATAATGTCTCAGTAAAAGCAGTGCGTAATCTTATGTCTTGAGTGAGTTCCAAAATGGCAGGGTCGTGAGGAGTCCGGTTCATCAAAGAAACTTTGGAAATAATTCAGCGTTTTCAAAAAAGCGGTGCTTGCAAGCTGATTTATTTTTACTTTTCTAAATCACAAATTCTAAACTCAGAAAAATATTAGAACATTACTTTCAACACCCCAATAGGAAAATGCCCAGATTTTAGCACTGTTACCCAAACTGAAGCCGCCACCTGGTGTTTTGCTTTTTACTACACGTTAAGGATATTGACAACGTTTGCTGACAAATTCCAAATTTACGATTTCATTTATAGTTGACACGTAATCTAGACTTCTTGCGTGGCTTTATTGCAGATTTTAGGATGCGATGCCACACGGCACCTGTAAAGAACAAGCACCACAAGAACTTACTTAGGAACTTACCAATACTTTAATTAAAGTCCACTGATACAGGAATGCACTTCGGTCCAAATATTTTTGAAGGACCAGATACAGCATATGCCGATCCGATGGCCTCAAAAATATATAACAGCCTTCCCTCTCTCCCACAATGTGGTGTGAGTTTTGATTTTGGGTGAGAGGAGGAAAGAAGACGTGCTAGGGTTTCATCCATCGGAGCAGTGGATCGATCGGCGCCGTGACCACCGCGAGAGAGATTCTTGCTTCGTCCTGCATTGTATCGTCGGGGCGATCGATCATGCATCAGGTACACCTCCTTTCCGCGCTCTGCGATTTCATCCCCGTGCACAGGAGGAGCACCAGGAGCACAAGGAGCACAAGGAGGGCGATCATCTTCTCATCCTCGAGGGCGACGCCATCACGTATGTGGCAGTCCCGGACAAGGGAAGGATCTGCTTTGTGGATCACCACACGGGGACCTGGGCGCCTCTCCCCGAGTCCGAGCGCTGCTGCCTCAAGGAGAGCCAACACGTCCACGCTCATGTCCATCACGGGGACACCACCGAGGATGTTCTGCTCGAGCAGGTATGGAATTGGCGTGGCTGGACGATTGACAGGCTTGCTCTTGGGTGGCAGTGCGTGGAGGAGGCATGCTGGGCTCTCCCCATGTCTTGGAACGAGCTCACTTCATCGCACAGGGACGAGCACAAGCACGACGACGACTGTGGCCACAACCAGATCCCTCACGGTGATCACTACGACTTCCTGGTGCCCAAGCAGGATGGATCCTACGCGCTCGTCCGAGATGCCGGGGATTCCCAGTACGAGCACGGCCGCCTAGTCAAGGTGGGAGAGTCGCTGGGAAAGCTCAAGCGGCGGCCGAAGCAGCAGCTGATGGATATCTTCAGCTACCAGACCACCGACGGCAAAGGTTACGAGATTCTGGCCGAGGAGGACGATGCGGTGGTACACTCGCCCAGGCTTGCCGAGAACATCCTAAGCATTCCAGAGAACTTCCAGCAAGTTACGCGGACTGTGTTGAGCGTGATGGGTCTTTGCTGCCCCTCGGAGGTTCCTCTTGTCAGGAAGATCTTGGAGCCTTTACCCGGTGTCAAGGAGGTCTCGGTGAACTACACGGCGCGCAGTGTGACAGTTGTTCACGACAAGCTCTTGACACCTGAAGGACGTCTAGGTAGACAGCTTTATCTTCCGTGCTTGCTCTGTTTTCTTCTCATCCTTCATTCTTGTCTTTCTCCAGTCAAAGCACTCAACGAAGCCAGGCTAGACGCAAGTTTACATCGTCGTGGAGAGCTGAAGAAGGCTAACAAGTGGCCCAGTCCGTGGACCATTTGCTGCGGTATTCTACTGCTTGTATCCTTTTTCAAACACTTCTGGAACCCTTTGAAATGGATGGCTATCGGAGCCGTGGCTGTTGGTATACCGCCGATTCTTATGCGGAGCATAGCATCTCTAAGACGCTGGATTCTAGACATTAACATTCTTATGCTCATAGCAGGTACGATGAGTTGACAGGAAAGCAGGCTTTCCAGTGTCTGATGATGAAACGTTAGATCAGTCGGCGGCGCTATTGCTCTAGCTGACTACATTGAAGCGGGATCGATCGTATTTCTGTTTACTCTAGCTGAGTGGCTGGAAGGACGATCGAGCGAGCAGGTAAGCTGTTCTTGTTTTTCGTTTTGTTTGTCCTTGCTCTTTATGACACTCGTCGTGGTGTCTCAGGCGCGTTCCGCACTGGCGTCCGGTCTGGATGTCCCTCGGAACGCCATCCTTGCCGAAACCGGAGTGATGGTCTCCGTTGACGAAGTGAAACTTGGATCATCAATTGCTGTCAAAGCTGGGGAGATGATTCCCGTAGACGGGACTATCCTGTCGGGAGGGTGCTCTTTGGATGAAAGCAGCTTGACTGGTGAATCAAAACCTGTCGAGAAGACTTGCGGAAGCGAGGTTTGGGCTGGAACAGTGAATTTGGCTGGTACGCGGATTTATTCTTACGGTTCACTTTCGAAACTAACGTCATCCATGTCTGCAGGCTACATCACCGTGCAAACCACTGCACTTGCTGAAGACTCGGCTGTCTCAAGAATGATCAAACTCGTGGAGGAAGCTCAAGCAAAACGATCTCACTTCGAGCAGCTTGTGGAGAAGTTTGCAAAATTCTACACTCCTGGTAACTCGACAAAATCTCTGTGCCATTGCTAATGCAGCGTTGCTCCGCGACAGTTTTGGTGGCGACAGCTCTTGGTCTGGCACTCATTCCGTTGATAGCGCACGTTCGCAATGAGAAGCACTGGCTGTACTTAGCTCTCGTTCTGCTCGTTGTGGCTTGCCCGTGTGCTTTAGTCCTTTCGACGCCCGTGGCAGTCGCCTGCGGAATACAACACGCAGCAAGACTTGGAGTAGTGATCAAGGGTGGAAGCTACCTTGAAATCCTGGCCAAGATCAAATGCTTAGCTATGGACAAGACGGGAACACTGACAGAGGGACACTTCCGCGTTTCCGAAGTTGTGGCTGTTGGTGAAACCGAAGATCTGCAACAGATCTTGTATTGGTACGTTTGATTTTCCTGCTGTGTGTTGCTGATATAGTGTTTCTTGTTGCGCAGGTTGGCGAGTGTTGAAAGTAGATCGAGCCATCCAATGGCCGCTGCACTCGTCACGTACGCTAGCTTACAAGATGTTGTTCCATCGAAGTCCGTTACAGACTTTCAGATCATTGAAGGCGAAGGTGTGTCCGCCGTTGTGGATGGGCACTTGATAGAGATTGGTAACGCGCGATTAGCATCTCGCCTTGGCTGGAGCAATACAGGTTTCTATCGGCTCCTCTTTCCGTGGACTTGTAATCTAACTGTTAGTTTTTCTCCAGCCATTACGAAGCTAGCGACTCAAACAGCAACCATGGGCTGGGTTGGAAAGGATCACCAGCTCCTGGCAGTTTTCAGCCTCGAGGATCACGTACGGGAGGAAGCGGCAGAAGCAGTGCGGAGTCTAAAGGTTTACCTTTGAGCTTCTTTCCCGTGTTTGCTCACAAGCTGTCTTTTGTTTATGGCAGCGTCTGAACGTCCAGATTCATATGTTAACTGGGGATAACAATGAGACGGCCCAGGACGTCCAGAGCAAAGTAAGCTTCGATTTCGTCTTGTATATTCGAGGGGTCACTTGAACTATCTCCACTACAGTTGGGAGGAGTCACTGTGCACGCCGGTCTTCTCCCTCAGGACAAAGTCAGAATCATCCAAGAGCTGAAAGAAAACGCCGGTGTGACGGGAATGATAGGGGATGGGATAAACGATGCCCCGGCTTTAGCAGCAGCGGACGTAGGATTCGCCATGGGTCTAGCCGGATCAGCAGTGGCAATGGAGACATCGGACGTTTTCCTGATGACCGACGATCTCCGGAAGCTGGGCTTGGTGGTGAGCCTGGGAAGGAGAGTCCGCACCAAAGTTATACAGAACGTTGTCATCTCGGTGGGCCTCAAAGCCGCAATGCTGGCACTCTCGTTCGCTGGCTATGGCTACCTGTGGATGGCTGTCCTGGTAGACGTCGGGGCGTGCTTGCTGGTGATCTCAAACAGCACGCTCTTGCTCCGTGGAACAGGGAAGACGAGATCGTCGGGCAACCACCATCGCCATGGAAAGAATTGCAAGGATCACGACCACGATCAGCACAGTAGTAAACAGTGCTCCAAGGACGACGATCACGCTGAAAGAACACAGTGCTCAGATCACGAGCATGCCGCTGAAAAGCACCAGCTCCATCGCCACCATAGCCATGACCATACCCAGCAGGATCAAACGCACTCGCACTGCAAGAAGAACGCTTGTGGCAAAGGCCAATCGTGCTGCAGCGTGCCAAAGATATAAACAAAGTCTCCAACTCTTGCTTACTCAGGACTTCCTTCTCCAGGCTTATGACGTTGACACATACATAAATGGCCACGACCATTGTCTGTTGATTCTCTTTCTGATTGCATTGCATTATTGCTAGCATTGTTGAAATCATCCATGTCATCCTTTTATCTGATTTGAGTAGGCATTTACAAATCCTAAGTGTTGATAACTTTTTTAGTTTTGACTTAGTCAGTTTTCATTTTGTGTTCAGTTATGGGTTTATGCTGATGCAAGAGAGTACCAGCATCCCTAACAAATATCATTCCATTGCAATGGTACTTTATACAATTAATTGAGATAAACTATTTCACCATCGTAATGTTTAAGGTTTTGAGATGTTTTATACATATTTCTTAAATGCTACTAAAGGGTGATTATGTTACAATCACTTTATTGTCAAAGAAAAATAATTTAGTTATCTATATTATTTACTAAGCTTTAAAGTTTCAAATTTACAATTTTGAAGTTGTTCATCACTTTAAGAGTTTAATATAATGCTAATGCTCTATTTTAAGTTCCTTTCCTTCTCTCTTTTCTTTTGTTTATGAAAAGTCTATTATTTTAACATTTGTGGATTTTCTAAACAAGGACTTTATACTATTGATAATTGTTGTGTTTGATATTTAATGTCTACAAGATGCAAAACTGAATTTGCATTCTTTAGATAATGTTGAGGAGGCTTAAAGAAAGTGTTAAGATGTGAATTTAAAGGTTTTGTGATGGCTTTAAGAATCTTGCATAATTTATCAATAAATTACTATTTTAACATTTATATTCTCAATATCACTTTAAAAATAACCTTCTTTATTTTGTAAGGATTGATATAGATGATCATTTATGCTTAATAATAGTGATTTTTGTTTCATTCTAGACTTCCTCTATACTTACTATAACTCTCATATTTTAAGAAATCCTTATATGATTAAGAAGTTGCACAAGTCTTGTTATTAGCTGAAGATACAATAATATGTCAACAAGTATATATATAAGATCACAATACTCCTCTTCATATTATAGAAGAACAGTTGGAATTAATTGTAATTTTTTATTTATTTAAGTTGGTGGCATTCTATTTTATAAAGCCTTTTCCTTGATAGACTGCTAGGAATAAGTATGTAATTATTGTTTTTGATTATTTAACTTATTTAGTTACTCTCGCTAATGCATCTATAATTATTATTAGATACTTTCTCCTCAATCAAGTGGTGTTTCAACATTCTTGTCTAGAGAGGATTCTCTTGGATAATGATCTTACATTTATTGAGGCATTTTATATTTTGATGTCTCAATTAATGTAACATATGTTGTTTTCACTTTTTACCTTATAATGATTTCCCATAGAATAATCACAAATCAAAACATGCCCTTGGACATGTGTGCCAAGGGCAATGGAGTGGGATTTGAGATTTAAGGCCTTGAGCCACCCAACACCCAAGTAATACCTAATGAGCGTAGGAAATAAAGTATGAAGCAACTCTTGAGCTATAGCTAAGAAGTAAAGGAATAAAAGCACGAAGTGACATTGAGATAATTGTAAAACATCTAATATCCCAACACTAAAATTAACAGGTAAAACAAAGCCAAATAAAGTTTGGTAGTATTTTAACATACTAATGACCTAATGTAAGGATATAGGTACTCTATTGGAGCTTGAACTTAAACCTAAGCTAGACATAAAACAAGAACAAATACATCTAATGGAAAGCCAAATAATGTTTTAAATTAGTTGGATATATCCAACCTACCCACTATCCCTACTATATATTTGAACCCCCCACACTTTGGGCTTTCTAGAAGTTAATATCTAGGATAATTACAAAAATTTACTAAACACTAAATTATAAATTTGGACATGGGAACAACACTATTATGGATAATTTCTACATTCCATAGATATGCCTCACTCACAAATATAAACACTTTTTAGAAATAGATAATAGGACTAAATAGGACCAACACATGGGGCATGATAGTGAGGGTGTTTAGTGGACATAGTAATTTATCATGTAGTGATATTGAGGGACTACAACTAAATACATAGGGGTTGTCAAGCTAATGCAAGACAAAGAAAAAGAGAACTAATAAACCAAACCAAGTATGCTTGGATAAATAAATACTTAGGAATTCTTTTTTAATGTTTATCTAGCCAAGTATAAATGCTAAATCTAGTTTAGGAACACTTGAACAAGAGGGACTATTAAAAGAAGCTAGCAATATTAATTATAATTAGCAATACGAATAGGCTAAAGGACACTTCGAATTTATGACTAGAACAAGAAAGAGTTTATCGAATGAGATAGAGTTCAAGATTGAGCTTAAGATTGAGTGTGAGACCAAGTTTGAGATCGAGTCTGAAACCGAGTCTGAGATCCAAAATCATGTCCAAGACCAAATCCCAGATAGTGTCTGAGACAATGTCCAAGATCGAGTCTGAAATAATGTCCGAGACAGTTTCTAAGATCAAGTCCAAGATTGTGTCTAAAATCAAGACCAAGTCCAAATACTAATACAAATCATGGGATAAAAGCCCAAAGCAATCATCTCCCAAGAGAGAGGGGGTGAAAGATAATGAAGTTAAAAACCTAATCTTGAAAGAACTCTTTAGTGAGTTAAGGTTAAGATTGGGGGTTAGTAGCCTTGGGTAAGAGTGAATATAGACTTAGGGGGTTGTTAAAGAAACCTCTAAGAAAGTGCTCAAAAACAACTCCCACTCCTGGAAGAAAAATTGACTATAATGCTCCCAACTTAGGTGGAATGGTGCACCACTTAAGTATTATATGGCTCATTGGTCTTCACCCCATCATAAGGGCTTGGGCCTTCCCTTTAAGACAGAGGTGGGGAGTTAGGATACTGCCATTATGCCATAGTGTTTCCCCCAAAAATGCATTTAAGGCTTGGAATTTAGAAGGTCTTATAAACAAGTTTTGAAACTGAGAAAAAAGTTTTGATATCAAATTGTAAGCCATAAATTTTTCTTTTCCAATTTGCTAGTTTACCTTATCTATCCAACCACTTTTATATTAGCCTTAGTTAAGTTCCCTTGCTAAGGTTCACGCTCTTACTTAGTTCTACTTAGATTTAATTGCTCACTACATGAGCAATAAAGTGTTAATTATCCATCTACAGATTCCCAATCTCTCTCTCAATCCCCCTTTTTAGATTAAATTAGATTTAAGGGTTGGTTATACTTTTTGCATTGTACCAAGTTGCTTGTAACAAAGGATAGAGGTGGATCACTAAGAAATGGCTAAGGCAAAACATAAGGGAACAAAGGCAAAGATTGAACTGTCTATACAAATGGAGCCTCCAGTCAAACAAGAAGCGGTGGATAAATAATCCTTGCATGAGGAAGACTTTAATAAGGAGACTTCCAAATATGAATTTGGTGGTGAGATTTAGTTGTTCAAGGCTTGATTGGATGCTCTAGAAGGATAATTTAAAGACCCTCATATGCAAATTAATGCATTACAAGAAATAAAAGAAAAAATAAAAGACTACAGATATAGGTAGTGTAGAAGGCATGGAGCTTTTGATGAGTATTAAAGCAGAATTAGATAGGGTTGAGTAAACTGAGGTGCCCATAAGCAATTTTTAAATACAAATTAAAAGAGGAATGACTATAAGGTGGTAGAAAGATTTATTTTATGATATAGGAATGTTATGATTATTAAACTCATAAAAGGTATAATGCTAAATTTTGGTGGAGAATGACAAAGGCTAATGAAGGACCAATAACTACCTAAAAAGTGATAAAGACGAAAATTCAAATAATTTATATTCCCTAAATGCTATTTTGCATTTGAAGGATAAGTTGAGTAATGTAAAATAAATAGGAACCATTTGTATATGAATGCAATTATGGCTAAAAGGATTTTTTTCACAAATATGGGTGACATAAATGCAAGAAAGCATTTATCAAAATGCATTTTAATAACAATCAGTAAAAAACAAACTCAACTAGGTCTAGATCCATATTTAGCAAGGGATTCAAACCAAAAGAAATATATAAAAAGGGGAAATTTAAGAATAATTTCTTCAAAAATGAGTCTTTGAAGTTTTGAAAAGGCAAATTCAATAGTTAAAAAATAAACATATAAATGAGTTAAGTTAAAACAAACAAACCCACCAATAAGAAAACCAATTCCACTAATAGCATAGAGAATAATATATGTTTCAATTGTGGCAAGGTTAGACACTTCTTGAGAGAATGTCCTTATTCAAAAAATGCCAAAAAAAAATATGACTATTAAGTTGGGTGAAGTCCAAATAAAGGTATGTAATTCAATTCTTATTTCAAAGTTATTCATTACACAAACAACTTTGGTAAAGAGTTACTTGCAATATTTACTAGCCTTTTAAAAGAAGCTTAGATGTAACTCTATTAAAATCCTTATTAATATAGATGCTTTATAAAAATTTATGGCTGTAGATATAGTTTAACAAGCTAAATTAACAATGCAACAGCTGAGATAACCAAGGATTATAGAATTTGTTCAAGGTAGCCAAAACACTAATGAAGTACTTTGACAAGAGCTGAAGTACGGATATGGAAAGTGGATATAAATTTTACCATTTTAAACAGTGTGACTTGATATAATCTTTGAGATGAATTGGTTCAGTTGGTTTGTAATAGCCTTGCATAAACAAAGTAAAAAAACCTAATGGTATTAGTGAATGCCTTTGGAAAATGATCTAGGGTGAAAGTATAAAATCTATAGATAAGGTGAAATGGGTCCAAAAATTCCTACTTGAACCTAGTGCCTACCAAAAAATAGTTTGCTAAGGGAATTAAAATAGCACTTTTGTGTTTACTCTTTATGAAAAAAGATAAAAAGATGGGAACAAAAAAAATGCCCTTAACAATCCAACAAGTGTTAGATTAAATTCGAGATACAATACCAAAAAAATTGTTAGCGAGGTTACCCCTTGCTCAACTGATAAAATATAAGATTGAGTTGGTTGAGCGTGCTAAAGTAGTGGTTCAACCCCTCTATCAATTGAATAAAAAGGAATTCAAGGAGCTTGAATGCCAATTTAAAGAGTTGATTGATGAGCAATTTGCCATATTAAGCTTTAGTGTTATTTGTTAAAAAAAAACAATGGCTTTATATGTATGTGCAAATATACAAAAAAAAACAAATACCCTTTACTAAGGATTAAAGATTTGTTTGATAGGTTGAGAAAAGTAAAATACTTTTTGCAAATCCTTCTATCAATTGAATAAAAAGGAACTCAAAGAGTTTAAATGCATCCACGAACTATGAGACAAAGGTGATTAGACATAGTCTTAGCATAATGGGTTAATATATTAATGGTACCTTTGGGTGTTTGTCATAGAATCGAACACATGACACTTGTGCTCCATGTATTCAATTCTATGATAAACACCCAAAGGTACCATTAATATATCAACCTATTATGCTAAAGCTATATTTAATCACCTTTGTCTTATAGGTCATAGATGACCCAATAGATGCATTTCATTCACAACCTCCATAAGTTTTATTCCCAACTTGGGGGATATATTAGTATTATGAATGGCATCTATGCCACTTAGCCTTTGCACTTGGTCTAAGTGCTCCACATGTTTGATTCTATAACAAACACCCAAAAGTGCCACTAAAATATTAATCTGGCTCTAGGGTTATGAGATTTAAT